>NC_136465.1:145782766-146382766 GCF_902686455.1 Sciurus vulgaris
CAGAGAACATAATTACAAAGAAACATGATTTTGGAGGAACCTAAAGAACTAAAGTCTATACCTGTCCTTAAGAAATCTGCCAGTCCTTGCATATAATTCTCCATTTTAAAGAAAATCTCTTAAAAGAATCCAGAGGAAAAAAACAAATGCAATGGGTAAGAAACATTAAAGTTAAATTTGTTTAAAAAGGCAATTGACATTTTCAATTGCTACAATAAAAATCAGGGTAAAATTGATGAATAATTGGGAAAAATTGGCAATGAAAAATCAAATACTAGTGAAAATATTATTTCATAATTAGAGTGTATTAAAAACATTTTAGACAAATTAAGATGCTAAAACCAATAAAGTTTTGTCAAATAAAACTTTCAGATTATAAAATGGAAATTAGTAAACCCAAAAGGAAAGTCTAAGATGCAAAAATCTATGGTGAGTAAAGAAAATCTAAAACGTAAATAAATCTAAAATGTAAACAATGCAAAATAATATTAATTATATTTACTTAATGGGATTATGAAAGTAGTGGACAACTTTATAAATGAGGGTTTTTCTGATCAAAATTAATATCTTTAAAGATCCTTATACTGTTTAGGCAGAAGATGTAAGATTATCTTTAATCAACAGAATGGAATAAAGGGTATTGGTGATTTGTAAAAAATAGGACAAGAAATAAAACTATAAAAATCAGTCCAAATTCTATTAGTGATTCCATTCAAATGAAAACCTGTGCAGTTATGTTTACGATGACATTTCAAATGAAGATTGCAAGTAAAATTTGAAAGTATATTTATATGGTATGTGTGTTTGTGTGTGTGTGTGTGTGTGTGTGTGTGTGTGTGAGAGAGAGAGAGAGAGAGAGAGAGAGAGAGAGTGTTTGTATCATCATATTTAATGTTAGTGATAGTTAAAACAAAAAGTTTTAAAAAGCTCTTTTTAGAATTTTAATTAAAATTTTGATTGGAAAAGTTACCCTATGCAATTATAAATTAGTTTAAAAACAGATCTATTTCTTGTGGACTGTCTTTGTAATGGATTTTTTCTATTATTTACTTTACTGTTAAGGTCTGTGCATTATAAAGTGGTTCAGTGATATTTTTTAGCTCTAACTCAAGCCCGCTGAAAATCATGGCAAGTTATCTATATTGATGTCAGGATTATGCCATTCACTCTCATTAACTTACACTATCACAAGTGAGAATTTTCTAAGCTTAATTGTGCAGAGAACTATTGTTGCTTTTCCTCAGGCTGGTTTCCAATAGCATAAATGTAAAGTGAATAAGAGCTGTAAGACCCATACTAAATGTTCAAGAATAAGGTAAAACATTCCAGGTTTGAATGCATGGTTTAATTTTTTTCCTATGTAGATTGATTTATTTTTGTCATTTTAAAAAAAACAGTGGAGCTACTGAAAGGAATGTATGGTATGGAATCGCAACCCACAGAAAATGAAAAGTAGATTTTGCTAAATTTGATTAGTAACCGTATAATTATAATTAAAAGACATATTATTTCCCATTATTGTTAATGAAGCTCATTCCTCATTCATTTCTAATGCTATGAATTTGTATCGCATTATTTGATATATCAGCTGCTTTAATAGGAGGAATACTAACTACATGGGAAGTTTTAAGGTTTGGTCGTAGAACTTTTACTAAAATGTCTTAGGTAGAACATCAGCATGAAGGGTACAAATAATCTTGAGAAATGTCTTTGAATCTTGATTGCACATTTTTGTCTTTAGAGATTTCCCCACTGGTTTCTTCAGTAAGCACACATCTGTTATGAGCACACATACTTGGAGCCCTGCTCTTTCTCAAATTGAGTGCATGTGTATTCATTTCTACATATACCATCTTGATAGTTACAAATCAAAGGAAGCATTTCAAAAAGTCATCTGGTCCCTTCTTACAGCTCCGGGCATAATTGCATTGGAAAGAGCCCAGGAAAGCAATAATTTGACTTTTCATTAATAACATCAGAGAAAATGATTCCACACCTAAGTGCAGTAGTCCTCCCTAGTATTTAAAACCCTTTAAAGAGTATGTTTCTACCCATTTTAACTGATTTTTTTTTTTTTTGCCAATTTATAAAACATTAAATTTTGGCTCTTGCCTTCAAGATTACTCTTTCAACTATATAAAACTAAAAAAATTATTTTTGCTTGAACTCTTTCCCAAATTCTTCTGCTTCTTTTCACTGATTTTCAAAAACACTCTCTAGGATCTCATACATTGTGGGGTTATAATTTAAACACATATACTAGTGTATTTTTAAAGTTTTTTTTTTTTTTTTTTTTTTTTTTTTTTCTTGAAGTGAGGACTGAGCAAAGCAGGAATCAGGGTTGGAAGATTTTTCAAATTGGCAAGCAAGTCATAGAAGAAAGGAAATTCATGGCAATTATCTTCTTTAGATTTTTTTTACTAAACACTGACAGACTGTCCCCTTACTTTGGCTCTTCTATATCTTAAGGTTGTCTGTGCATTTTTTTTTTTTTTTGTGTGTGTGTGTGTGTGTGTGTGTGTGTGTGTGTATGTGAGAGAGAGAGAGAGAGAGAGAGAGAGAGAGAGAGAGAGAGAGAGAGAGGATGAGGTATAGTTACTAAAATTGAGGTAGATATATACATAAATGGATATGATTACTGATCCGAATCTTCAGAAATGCTGCATATTGCCATAGTTCATCAGTTTTACAAATAAAATTCCTTAATAAAATAATAACATAAAAAGGAACTACAATAATGATTAATGAATTCAAATAACAAAAGTTTTATGGTATCAATGCTATTGTTCTGAGTTTTTAAATTTAACTTTGAAAACCAATGTCTCCCTCAAATACAATTGTAGTATTGTGTCTCGACTGCTAGCCCCATACTTACCATGTAAACCCTCAGTCATCTGTTTCTTGGGATGACTGAGTCATCTAAGTCATCTAATCTATGACATGAAGGTACTGGGGATATCAACAGCTGGAACTGGAAATGATATTCCAAGAGACACTAGAAATGACAATGAAACAAGAAATAATGAAATAAATACCAATGATCATCTGCTATATAATAATAATTTAAATTGTAATAAAACAAAAGAATAAGATAAGAAAGATGGGTGGGAGGCAATGAGGTACTTTGAATGCCAGGATAAACATTTGGAATTATAAATAATGAAGAGACAGTGATGGTTTTTGAGCAAGGGAGTGATATGTTCAAATTTGAGTTTTGATGAGATTCATATTGCAGCTGTGCATAGAAGACATTCTGCTACGGAAGGGCCATTGAGCAGGCTGTGACGGTAGCTCAAGTAAAATATGATGAAGCAGTGAACCAGGAAAGTTGTTGTGGGAATGAGTAAAATTTACACATCTCATTGGTGAAACTTCCCCTCAAACTTTGTCTCTTCTTCTTTCTTTCATCTGGCATATGTGCATGAAGTATTGAATCTTCTAATGGAAAATCCAGTGGCCTTTTCTGAAGCCTCATCTTCCTTGACTTTGTTTAATTATTTGTCACTCTGAGTCAATACTTACTTCTGAAATTCATTTTTCTCTTCCTTCTCACAGTACTGCACTACAGGAGAGACAGGTGAATCCATACCTGTTTTTAAAAATTCTCTCTCTCTGTTTTCCTCCCTCCCTACTCCTTCCCTCTCTCTTTTCCCAATTAGGTATTTTTCTCCTTCCATGCTGCTTCTTTTACCCTTAAGTAGATGCCTTCTCCACTGACACCACTAGCCTAATCTTTATTGTGAAAGGCAGATCCCATTTGTACTATTCCACTTAATATTTCAACACGAATGCCTTATATAAGAACCTTCTTCACAAGGCTCATTCACAGGCTCCTTATTTCCATTATTTTTCAATAGCTTTTAATTATATTAGGCCAGTCAAATGCTATCTTATCTCTGAAGACCATTTGAGATGTCTGACCATATATCTGAATTCCTTCTCTAATACGCCAATATACCTGGTCAATTCCTGAGTTGTCACAGTCATTAATTTATTTGCTAATTTAACAAATATTTATTAACATTGAGTATTCAGGTTTTTTTCTATTAAAAAAACATAACATTGAACAAATTACCAAATATTTACAACCAATTGTTTTATATTTGTGTGTAGACTGTATATATCTAGCTGAATATAATTATGGGTTGTCATAGAGAATTTTTGTAACATATATTGGATGAATTAATGAGTGGATGAATTATTAAAATCCTAACATCTTGATGTTAAGATATTTTGGTAATGTTATAATATAATAATCTAGAGATAGGTTTGTGTTTGATATTTTTTAATATTTCCCACAATACCCAATTCATCATATTATATGTATTTCCTTTGGGTTCTTTCAATATTTGTTGACCACTTAAAGTGTTTGAAAAAGTGTCAGATTGCTAATATACATGCAACAGAAAACATTCAGCATTTGCATACTGTTTTTGTTATTCACACATTTCTAAAGGAGAAGTAATAGTCTCTCAGAAACTAAACTTTCCATAAAAAAACTTTTGAGTGAATTTCTTTTCAATATATGTTCTTTTTCAACCATTCTGAAACATGAGAAAGGCTTATAGTCAAATATGTATGAACAAATGCCGGTATATTAACTTTATTTTCTAATCAGAAATGTCAAAAAGTCATCGTGTACTAGGATTCTCTGATAATGTAGCACAATGTTCACTAGATGTCAGCAACAATTCCGGAAATAACGATCAAAAATGCTTGAGGGGGGGTATGAAAAATGGTGTAATGAGACTGACATTACCCTATGTACGTGTACGATTACAAGAATGGTATGAATCTACATCAAATACAACCATAGAAACAAAATAATGTACCCCATTTGTGTACAATGAATCAAAATACAGTCTATAATCAAAAAAAAAAAAAATCTAAGTGACAGAAGTAATGAAAATAAATAAATAAATAAAAGATATCCCACTGGGGGGAAAAATGCTTCATGAGCTGGGCATGGAGGCGCATGCCTGTAAACCCAGTGCTTGGGAGGCTGAGGCAGAAGGATTGAAAGTTCAAAGCCAGCCTCCACAAAAGCAAGGTGCTAAGCAACTCAGCGAGACCCTGTTTGTAAATAAAACACAAAATAGGGCTGGAGATGTGGCTCAGTGGTCAAGTGCCCCTGAGTTCAATCCCTGGTACCCCTCCTCCCACCAAAAAAAAAAATTGCCTTCCAGACATACCAAGGTGGAATGGGCAGCGTGTGTAGAAATTTCCCTAATTGAGAATCAGTGACTTTGGTAGTATAGAATTAACTTGCTAGAACTGAATAAAGAACCATCTCTTTTTAATTCTGAGAAGGTATGAATATGTCTTAAGTGAACTATTTTATCTGATTTGTGTGACTATCATGGATTTTAAAAATATGCAATCCCTCTACCTTCTGAGTGAAGATAAATTCTCCTGGCTCCTTATCATTGGATTTTGATTGAAGAAGACTGCCACATCCTAGCTCTATTTCCAGAGTCCTAAATGCAGTTTTGTCCTTCTGATCTAACTCATTTGACAGACCCTACTCCATGAGAAATAAAATTGTCATATATAATGCAATAATAAAAATACAGTAGGGAAAAAAACCTTAATTTTTCCATAAATCATAACAAAATCCATATAGTCAAAAATTTTGTAATTATAATTATGCTCAACAAGCAAGCTATAGTAATACTGTTTTGCCTTTCTCTGGGATAAAAACTAAAAGGTGTTCTTAGAACACTAAACTGATATAAACATATTGTGACATAAAATATAAAATATAAGCCAGGTACTTTTTGTTTTTTCTTAATAAAAGAGCAAAAAATTATGACCGCCTTTAAAAAAACAATAGCAATCAACCCATCACAGAATAAATGGAAATGTAAAAGCTTAATATTTATCTCAAAAATGTAGCTTCCAAACTAACAATGTAGAATTTTTTCAGTCATATTATTTGTTTGCTTGATTGTTTTCTCACAGTGGGTTTAAATAGCTTTCAAATAACAATCCCCTGGGCAAAGTAATTTTGCATGTGTAGTTATACCTTGTATAATGGAGAAAACAGCTAAAGGATGATGATACTCCTATCACTTAAAGTCATTTTCTTTCACCTAAATAAAAATATGTAAAAATATGTAAGAAAAGAAACCTGATTTGTGAAGCAAAAAGAAGAACCAAGAAAGGGCAATGTGTCGAGCAACTTGATTGTTACATGCTGATTACTGCATTTTCTATATTTAGGAGCAAAGGTAAAATAAGAAGAATTCCAGGCAAGCCTGGATAATGACCAGCAGGCACTATTACACACTAGGTCTCCACACAAAGGTTTTGTCAAATACCATTAAATTGTTTGTATCTGGTTTGGGCTTTGTAAAACAAACACACGTTAGAAATGGGGGTGATGATGGCATGCATTGTCTTCCAGAAGCTATAATTTTCAAACCAAAGTAACATTATTTAATCCAACAAGATTCATATCCTCCAGAGCCATTTTAAGCAGATATTCAAGTAGCTTCAGATCCTGTCCCAGAGAATCAATTTAGATCGTTGATGCAATATCTTTTTGCTTTTTATTAAAAATTGCCCTAGTTTTCATGTGCTTTTAGTTTGGCTCTTTGAAACAACTCAATTTTAAACAATCATTAATGCAGGTATAATTACAGAAGTAGAGGGTATCTATAATAATATAGAATAAAGTAACTGCCATTATTTATGGGATAGTAATTCAGAGGGATTTCCTCAATAATCAAAAAACTTTACTGAAATCTTTAAAGCATCTCTTTTTTTCAAAACATCACTGTGACAGCATTTATTTTCTCTTTTGTCATTTATTGTTACATATTATCTGATAAGTACCATTGCTTTAAGGTGAAGCAAACTTATATAAGAAAGTAATTCATCACTCTGAATTACTAATTATATAATTTTATATTCATTTGAAGAACATCAAAAACATCCATTTAACATAACAGTAAAAAAAATCTTTCAAATCATTTTATATTTATAAATTTATCACACACATAACATAACTTTTGTCAATTTTTTTTGTTATATGTCTCTTCTACCTAAATGTAAACCCCATGAGATTACAGAATTTGTCTATGTTCACTGTTTAAGGCTTTGTATATAGCAAACATATTTGCATGTATTTGGCATATGATAAATATTTGTTATGTGACAGTGAAAACATTCTACTCAAGTATCATTCTGGAAAAAAATAGTTTGCCTTCATTTTTAAAAATACAAACCAAATTTGCTTAAAAATCCAAATTTTAAAAGGACAATATATTTTTATATTTGTATTCATTGTAGTATAAACCTTGGTTTCTGTGCAGTCTTTCCATAATTTCAAGCAAGTTACTTAACCTCTTTGAATCTGTACTTCCTTATCTAACTATAAAATAAGACATTTATAAAAATACCTGACATAATTAATTACTTGAAGAAAAGTTATATACTTCTCTCACAAATTCTGAGAAATTGCTTCATAAAAGGGAGAAAACAACTAATAAATTCTAAATGGAAAGAGAATATTGGTTTATTGAATCTCCTTTTAATACTTACACCATTGAATTGTCTGAGAAGCCACATACTTGCACACCCGATGCCAAAAAGAAATAAACTATTGTTCTCTTAAATCGACCTATTCCTTGTGTGGCCTTGCGTAATAGGCTTGCTGTGAACTTGATGTATTTTGGCTTTAGACTTTGTGCCTTGCATAATTATAGCAACAGGAGCATTATGTATACTGTCAGAGAATACTGATCCAGTGGACACCAAGGTAGGCTTCTGGAAACTTTTCTTCAGGTGGCCTAAAATAAATACCTAGTGACACATGACACTGTCTCTTTTCCATTAGTGAAATCTTCAATTAAATGTGTGACAGGAAAGAAATTATTCAGACTGGGATTACAACAACTGTGATTTTCTGATACTAAGATATCTACATTGAAACTGACAAGATCAGCTAATTATCCAGACAGCCTTCTCTAATCACTCACAAGTGATTATTTCTGCCCATCCTCAGTGTTAAGAAGCAATTGCTTTGTATAAAAAGCAGAGTGAGTACTATTGTCAGTAGAACTAGCTGGAGAAGATTAAGCCAGTCCTGAAATTTCAATTTTCCCAAATGTTGCCACACAGCACAGTATATTTTGGATAGATAACGGTTTTAGGTATTATATGTCAAAAGGCAGTTACTGAATCATATTTGATATTTAATAAATTATAGGGAGTAAGCTGGGTACAGTGGCATACACCTCTAGTCCCAGCTACTTGCCAGGCTGAGGCAGGAGAATCACTTGAGTCCTAGAGTTCAAGATCAGCCTCAGCAATGTAGCAAGACCCTTTCTCAAAAAAATAGTAGTAATATAAATTCATGATTATTATTGCCTATCTGAAACCTACGGCTTAACTAAACTTAACATGTCTAGCATGTGAAAGAACTGCATAGCTAAAAGCCAAGAATAACAATCTAAAGACATTTTAGCATCTCTAGCTGTAATTGCCAGTGACTCACTTAGTGCACATGTTCCTTCTTTTTTCTAACCTTGATCAAAACCCTGGCTCTCAGACAATATCTTGTTTTTTACTGCCATCTTACCCATTGCGTTTATAGTCCAGTTCTTCTCTCACTGGCTTGGTTTCTAACACTCACTAAAATTTATAGCCCAAAAATTCCTTTAAAAAATACTGGTTAAGAATACCCTACTCTCTCAAGTCTCAGTATTAAATCTCTCCTTACCTAAAAGCCTTTTAGTGTCAAAAAAATTTGCAAAAGTTCTCTCTACCAAAACACCCCCTTCAGTTCCTCATGAAACACAAGCTGATGGTATGTTTGAAATAATTCACACACTGGCATTTTTGGGTCTGAGAAATGTTTAACTGATGATTTAGCCTATTTTTTGCATTGATTTTTCTTTCTCAGTTTGTAAATGTGGATTATTTCGTACAAGAATGAAAGAAAAAAGGAGCTCGTACCCCACACAATGATTCTTACATTTTAATATTCTAGAGTATCTACAAAGCCAAAGTAGCCCAGGCGCTATCATTGATACCCAACTCCAGCAGAGTGGGTTAGAAGTCTAAGTTAACCGGAGAGAAAATATTTCTTCTCTCAACAGCCAAACCAGATCATTCATATTTTCAATTTGAAACTGAGAGATAATTGATGTGTAATTTTCTTTCTCAAAGAGGGTTTTCCTGTGAAATATAGAATGCCTAAAGTTAAATTTCAAATTTTAAAACATGGAGAGTTTCATACTGATATCTTCTATGAAATAGTTTTGCTAAAAGCAGCACACCTACTTTGAAAAGAAACAACAGTTTTTCTAGTCAGTGAAAATTATTCAAAGAAAATTTAGAAACAGACAAAGGACTTCGTAGTGTTTCTAAGTATCCACACTAATGATTATAAGCAAACAGTGCAAAGTGTTGGAATGTGGTTCTCAGTTATTGTACACCTGTCTTGTGGCTCTAGTACCCAAACACCCTTGTACACTGGCTCATTGTGTTCTGCTGACTGAGTTCTGTATGTCACATCCGTCACTTTGTTTACTGCTGCAAATGAAGCTTTCCTAAGTACTTTCTGAGTGAGTCAGTGCTCTACCTACAATTGATTTTGTGTCTGTATTTTAGGGTAAATCAAGTTGAATTGCTCACTGTTTTCTAAATTTCAGCATTCACGTTACTATCCTAACTAGGCTTTCTTGGCAAAAAAGTAGCAATTCATTGTAAACTGTCACTTCTTCCTCAAAGTTGTGTCTGTGGTTTTACAGTAAACAACTTTAAAAATTTTTTTTCATACGTGTATATAGGATAATAATGTTGGTCTCATTCTACTGTCCTTCCAATCCCTACTGCTCCACCCTTCCCCTCACTCCCCTCTGCGTAATCCAAAGTTCCTTCATTCTTCCCTACCCACCACCCATTATGGTACAATAAATAACTTGTATGAAACTTTTTCCAAATATCCAGGTCTGTAACCAGGTTTCTCTCCCAATGACACAGTCACTTTTGATGGTTTTATTGACATAAAATAAATTCCTATGAAATATTGAATGTGCTAGCATAACAATAAATAGAAATACAAAGGTTAACAAATTTAGAATGAAAAATCACATTTTCAGATGCTTATTTTGCCCAAAAGCATGTATGTGAAGAGATAAAAATTTCCTTTTTAATCATTGTGATTATTGATATTGTACAGTAAACAAACATGTATTTTCAAATAGAAACCATTATGGATTGATGGGTTGTTTTTTTTAAATGAACATGCTCTGTTACATAATTCTGGTTAAAATCAAGTATTCCTAAGTTTAAAATGTTATTAAAAGTGTTGATGAACAATAAAAATGAATATTTACCTGTGACTTCCTTAAAGAATCAAAGCTAACAAGCTACAATATTCCTATTGTGTATAAAGTTGTATCTTCATTTAAAAAATGCATTGTTAGAAAACTGAAAGGTTTGTTACTGATATGTTCAAAAAGAATGGTGTTTTAAAATATATCACGAATCCTAAAGAAAGTGAATTTTATCTTATGGCTAATTAAGTTGACTGTAACTTCTAGGCATTGACAACTGCCTTTTCATGTAAGGTTATGAGCTGATTATAGCAGGAAAATCCCACTCACGTCTGGACATCAACCAAAAGGATCAGAGATGGGAAATGTGAGGAAGAATCACCAGCAAGATTGATTTAAGTAACCACTGAAAAGATCAAGGGTCCATTTTGAAGAGTTGCTTGTCAATCTAGAAAAAGACATCCTGCAGAAAGCAGGGCACATAACCTACGTTCACCTATTGGTGAATTAAGCTAAGAAATTTTGCACAATTGTAAGTCTCCCAGTTGTGCTCTACCATAACGGTAAAAATCTTGACAACCCTCTCTGAAGAATATTGAAACTCATTCTAAGTTACTGATCAAACAGGTGTAAGTTGCCTCCCAGTGTAGGGAACATTCCTCAAGCTTATCTGACAGCAGTTGCTGACACCAAACAGCCTGGACGGAGAAACTGAGGTAATGATAAAGACTCTCCATGGACTGAAGGTATTTGCAGTTGCTGAGGCTGAGTTATGAGCTGAGGGGAGGCCTCACTTATCAAGCATCCCAGCAAGCTATGATGTGAGCTCGCCCGTGCTGCCTCCCCTCATGCTCTGTGCTGGAGTTTAGCATCCCCCGCCCTGAGTCCTTTGTCTCAGACTTGTTGCCGGGCAGAATTACTTAGGCATACTTGGTGTTTGTTTACATTATTTCAACATATAGCTCACCTATAGGCTGGTTCTATTATGCTTTAACAAGTGTGTTAACCTGATTGGATAATGTGTCTATATATGTCTTGTACAATCCTAAGTAAAATTACGAGCCCAGTCCCTGGTGTTTGAATGAACTGGAGGAGACATCGTACGCTCTCACTCTCAGTGGAACCCCTCATCTCAGAACATCTACATCCCAGAACACTCTTAAGGGAATAGGTGTTTAAAATCTATTTCAAACAATCTAACTCTTGTACTTTTCTAGCTAGGAGAAAGAAGTGCCTTGTACAGTAAGTAATAAAATATGTGAAAGATGGAAAATAATGAAATATCCAGAATAAAAACATATTTTATTTGTTTCTTCTACTCAATAAATATGCAATTTATTTAAAAATTAATTATAGTGGAAATCAGCTAAAGCAGCAGCCAAATGAACTGCAGGAAAAAGAAACAGAGAAATAGAACTTTGGGTAAAATGTACTGAAATGGTTTTCCATTTTATTTGAGTATGGAGATATTATTCTTTCTAACAGAAATACTGCAAGCATTTTCTCTCACCAAAGGAAACTATCAGCAATGTGAAGAAAGAGCCTACAGAGTAGGAGAAAATCTTTGCCAATCATACTTCAGATAGAGCACTAATCTCCAGAATCTATAAAGAACTCAAAAAACTCTACACCAAGAATGCAAATAATCCAATCGATAAATGGGCTAAGGAAATGAATAGACACTTCACAAAGAAGATCTACAAGCAATCAACAAACATATGGAAAAATGTTCAACATCTCTAGTAATAAGAGAAATGCAAATCAAAACCACCCTAAGATTCCATCTCACCCCAATGAGAATGCAATTATCAAGAATACAAGCAACAATAGGTGTTGGCAAAGATGTGGGGAGAAAGGTACACTCATACATTGCTGGTGGGGCTGCAAATTAGTGCAGCCACTCTGGAAAGCAGTGTGGAGATTCCTTAGAAAACTTGGAATGGAACCACCATTTGACCCAGCTGTCCCACTCCTTGGCCTATACCCAAAGGACTTAAAATCAGCATACTACAGAGATGCAGCCACATCAATGTTCATAGCTGCTCAATTCACAATAGCCAGATTGTGGAACCAACCTAGATGTCCTTCAATTGATGAGTGGATAAAGAAACTGTGGTATATATATACAATGGAATATTACTCAGCCATAAAGAATGATAAAATTATGGCATTTGCAGGCAAATGGATGAAATTGGAGAATATCATGCTAAGTGAGATAAGCCAATCTCAAAAAGCCAAAGGACAAATGATATCGCTAATAAGTGGATGATGACACATAATGGGGGGTGGGAGGGGTTAGTGTTAGGGTTAGAGTTAGGGTTAGGGAGGGGGGCAAGAAAGGAGGAAGGAAGGACTGTACAGAGGGAAAAGAGGGGCGGGAGGGGTGGGGGGAAGGGAAAAATAACAGAATGAGTGAAACAACATTACCTTATGTAAATTTATGATTACACAAATGGTATGCCTTTACGCCATGTACAGAGAAACAACATGTATCCCATTTGTTTACAATAAAAAAATAAATTAAAAAAAAAGAAATACTGCAAGGTTTGGCATGCAAATGTAGAAATAGTTTTGAAATACATGGGCATTTTAATTTCATTTCAACAAACATTTTCCGAGTCTGCTCCATTCCAAACAATATTCAGAGCCACAGCAAAAACAAACAGGACAACTCAAGGTACCCGTTTGCATAAAACTTGTGATAATGCATGTATATTAAAAGAATAATAATATGCAACTCTACTAATATCCTAGAACTCCTAGTCTGAAACCTTCACAATAAAACATTCTAGAGAGTCATTTCTTTCACAGTACGTAGTATGCTGCCTGAAAAACTCAAAAAATAATTGTTTAATAAATGCATTAATGAGTAGAGAATTTCCAGAAGAGAGAATTAATTTTGCATGGGAAAATCTGAACAGTTTTCAGAGAAGTTGATATTTGAATTTAGTCTTGAAAGACAAATGAAATATTAGCAAGCAGTCAGAAAGAAGAGAGCATCTAAACCAGAAACAACAACCTGGAAAATAGGCACAAAATTCCCTGTTATAATGAAGAAATAGTATTTGGTCTAGTTTTGTTGAACTCAGTTGTATATACATGGTAAGAGGTTCATGGGAGAAGATGATATGAAAATGTAAATTAAAGCTAGATTATAACTGCATTCAGATCAATTTTATTTTATATGATGATGTAAAATTGTGCAATTTATTTACACTTTCTGAGTATAAATGCCTCTTTTTTAAATAGTACGTGTTTTAGTCAGCTATCTCGCTGCTGTGACTCAAAGGATCTGACCAGCACAATTGTAGAAGAGAAAAGATTTATTTGAGCGCTCACAGTACCAGAGGTCTCAGTCCATAGAAGACTGGCTCCAATCCTCTGGGATTCAGGTGAGGCTGAACATCATGGCAGAAGAGAGTGGCAGAGGGAAGCAGCTCACATCACAATGATCAGGAAGTGCAGAGAGAGAGAGAGAGAGAGAGAGAGAGAGAGAGAGAGAGAGAGAGAGAGAGAGAGAGAGACTCCACTCTCCAGATATCAAATGTATATCCCATAGCCATGCCCCAATTCCAATCTCCTCCAGTCACACCTTACCACTTCAATTAATCCCATCAGGGATTAATTCACTGATCATGTTAAGACTCTTGTGTGACGGGCCCCGCCCATCGGCCATTAAGTCTGAGAGCTAAGATGGTGCTGAGCGGAAGTTCCTCGGAGCACTTAGGTGGTAAACAACTTTCAGGAGGTCTGACAGCGGGAGCATGAGATGCACGGGAACACCGCATGCCACGGGGCAACTGCCAATGGACTGGCTGAGTCCATGTGATGTGCACGTGGACAGGCTGCTGATTGTCTGATGAGCTCTATAAGGGAATGGTTTCTGGGGTAGGGGGAGGAAGAAGATCTACGGGAACTCTGTAAGAACCTGGGGTAATAAAACTGCTTGAGGAAGATCGTGTAAGACTCGTCATTGCGAGCGACAAGTGGTGGCCTGTATGGGGAAGCTCTGATCAGAACCTCGGCAGTCCAGGGCAGCCGGCTGGTAAGTACTCCTTTGACTCCAAAAAGGGAGGAGGAGGCTCCGTTTACGGAGGATAACTTTCCCCAATCTCCTTGGAGAAGAACGGGGGGCTCCATTAAGGAGGATACCTTTTCAGTATATATAAGCTAGAGAAATCGGGCTGGTCCTGATTTGTCAAGATGGGGAATAGTCCATCCCACCCATTGCATAAAGCATTAAAAGCTTTATTAAAAAGTAGAGGTCTAAAGCTCAGGGATAAGACAATACAAGATTTTCTTGAACAGATAGATAGGGTGGCACCATGGTTTGCAGTATCTGGGAATCTCTCCTTAGCAAGTTGGGATAAACTGGGAAAGGACGTAGAACGCGCCGAAGAACAAGGTACTGTCTCAGGAGGGATTCGACCGCTCTGTCGGCTGATTCGTGCCTGTTTGGAAGAAAGGCGCTTTAGAAAAATTGTGCAGGAGGGTCAGGCAGCTTTAGACAGTGTAAAAGAGGAACGTTCAACTTCCTCTAAAGCGGCCAGTGAAGAGGATTCAGAGTCAGAGGGAGAAAATGATTCTGAAGAGGAACTAGAGGCCATCTGCAAGCAAATGAAAGACCTAGAGTTAAACAAAGAGGAAGTTTCACCTCCTCCGTATAACCCTTCCGCGCCCAGCGCAGGAGAAGGTGCCTCCTTTAGGTGTCAGATGTGGAGGGAAGCGGGGACTTTCTTAGCAAGTCAGGCTTTTCCAGTTTTCCAACCACAAGGAGGGGGGAATCGATACCATGAACCTTTGGATTTTAAAACGGTTAAACATCTTGCGGAATCAGTCCGCACATATGGGTCATCAGTTGCTTTCACTGTAGCGATAATAGAAAGTTTACATCGTTTTGCCATGACCCCAGGAGATTGGCAAAATTTAGTTAGGGCCACTTTAAATCCTGGTCAATACTTGGATTGGAAAGCTTACTATATAGAATATGCCACTGAACAAGCTGCACGTAATCGAGCAGCAGGGAATCCAGCCTGGGATATTGACATGTTAATGGGCCAGGGAAGATTTGCCAACCAACAGCTTGGATATCCGCAACAGGTGTATGAGCAAATTAACAGACTCGCTACCCAGGCCTGGAAGGCCCTCCCTAACAAAGGAGAGATATCTGGTAATCTTACTAAAATTACTCAGGGATTGACTGAACCCTTTTCAGACTTCGTGGCCCGTCTAGTGGAGGCTGCGGGTAGAATTTTTGGGGATCCTGACGCGGCCATGCCGCTTATTAAGCAACTGGTCTATGAACAATGCACTAAAGAATGCAGACAGGCCATTACCCCTTACAAGCACGCCCTGGGCCATACTAGTATAGTGTGGAATATTTCTGAAGTGTTTGAAAGTCATGCTTTTTTCAATCGCTCAGGACAAAATGTTACATTTGGTCCCACTCCAGTGTGTCTTGTTTCACCTTTTTTGTTTCTTGTGTCTAATAGTACGTTACAAAATGATACCCTGTCTTGTTCCAATACTACTTGTTTCTATTCTCTGTGCTGGAATGCTACCAGTTTCCATATTGCTGTTGTACTTAGAATTCCTGAACATCTTCCTCTCCCTGTGCATGGACCGACTCCCCTGACTCTTTTCCGCCCTAAACGAGATTTTGGGATTACAGCAGCCATTGTCGCTGCGATTGCTCCTGCTGCCACTGCCGCAGTCGCCTTGGCCACCTCTATCAGTACTGCTGAGACATTAAATACATTGTCTACTAAGACAGCTGAAGCATTGACTACACAGAGTAGTATCAATGCACACCTGCGTGGCGGTATCATGATATTAAACCAAAGAGTTGATTTGTTACAAGATCAAATTGATGTGTTGTGGCGGCTGGCACAGCTTGGCTGTGAGTGGCATTCCACAGCTCTGTGTTTGACTGGAATCCCCTATAACAATATGTCTACTGCTGCTAATCTTTCCCGTGAGCTTTCTCTATGTCTTATAGGAAACTGGTCATCAAAATTTGACGATTTGACAGAAAAGTTGCGGTTGGAGATCATCAAAATCAATACTACCCGAGTTGACCCGGTGGTAGCCCGCACCTTGATGTCCTGGATCCAACAAGCAGCTCGTCATCTGAAAGAGTGGGCTGGACTGGGAGCCCTTGGTCTTTGTCTGGTCTTGCTGTGTATCTTGTGTCTCTGCTGTCTTAGAAAAATATTCCGTCAGCGAGCTACAGATCAAGTGCTCATAGCTCAGGCATTTGCAGCCATAGAGTTGGGACAATCCCCTCAAATATGGCTTGTGGCGATGGGAAAATCCTAATGACAGGATGCCAGCTAGGACTGCACTCGGGACCCCGGGAGGGTGCATCCCGAGGAGGGCATGCTCAACTGCCTACGGGTTGCCACTGGCTCTTGTCCCGTCCCTGGCAAAAGGTGGTGGGCAATGAAGGCCCTTTTCAAGCTTACGGGGTTGAGTCCTCTGTCCTCTCCTGTCTGAATAAAACAAAAAGGGGGGCCCCGCCCATCGGCCATTAAGTCTGAGAGCTAAGATGGCGCTGAGCGGAAGTTCCTCGGAGCACTTAGGTGGTAAACAACTTTCAGGAGGTCTGACAGCGGGAGCATGAGATGCACGGGAACACCGCATGCCACAGGGCAACTGCCAATGGACTGGCTGAGTCCATGTGATGTGCACATGGACAGGCTGCTGATTGGCTGATGGGCTCTATAAGGGAATGGTTTCTGGGGTAGGGGGAGGAAGAAGATCTACGGGAACTCTGTAAGAACCTGGGGTAATAAAACTGCTTGAGGAAGATCGTGTAAGAGTTGTCATTGCGAGCGACACTCTTGCAACCCAATCATTTTTCCTCTAAACTTTCCTGCATTGTCTCATATGTGAGCTTTTGGAGGAGACCTCACATCCAGACCAAAACAGTATGTTTGTTCATTTAACATGTACTGGTCAAGTCTTACCACAAGGAAAACACTTGTCTATCCACTGGGGAACGATCTCATACAAAACAGATAAAAGTCTATTTTTACATGGAAAATATAGGCAACTAAGGGAGATGAGTGCTTAGAAAGACAGAAACAAGAATGTGTACCACAATTCTATAATAATTATTTAACAAACATTTGCTGAGCACCTCTGCGGGCCTATCTCCATTTAAAACAAAAGTCCTTGCATCATATAATATTTTGAAGAAAAAGCGGGATATGAGGCTATAGATTCATTAAAGTCAGTTTTGGAGAGTTAGTGTTTTTAATGAAGACATCAGGAATGACCTCTCCCATAGGAGGATACCTGAGCAGAGACCTTAAAAAAAGTGAGGACTCAAATCAACATAGAGGGAGAAATCAACATCTGCAAAGAAATACATAACTGGGGTATTTTTGTTATGATCAAGAAAGGACAATGGACTGGAGAAGATCAAGGTTACATCTAGAACATGATCATAATCTACATTAAAAGCTCCTCATTAATCAATAAAGTGTGTAACATACAGGGGGGTTTAATACTGGAAGTGACTTGATCTGATTTATTATTTTACATAGTTTAAGTGCTGTGTTGAAAGTAGAGAAAGGTGTAGAAAGATGTGATTACAATAATGCTGATAGATATTGATGACTCAGCCACATTCCAGATGTTTTTCAGAGGTAGGCATCAGGATTTGTTGATAAATTGGACATTAAGAGAGAAAAAAAAATTGAGCCATCAAGGATAGTCTAAGAAAATGGAAAAATGAAGTTGCCACATACAAAGGAAGAAGCACTTTTGTGAAAGAGATTTTCATTTTGTGCACTTTGTTAGGGTTCATATTAGTATATTCAAGTACAAAATATTAGTTAACATATTTTAATCTGGAGTTCAGGAGAATGGATGCAACTGAAGATTTAATTTTGAAGTCATCTGTATTTAGATGATATTTAAAAACATATACACTCTGGATAAAGCAAAAATAAGTTAATAGTAGATAAGGAAAAAAATGTACAGGTTTGGAATTCTGTAGAATTGCAATATTTACAAGTAAAGAGAAGGAGGAAAAAATCAACCAAGATATAAATAGTAAAGGAAGAAAACCAAGTGAAATTGAAACCCTGTATTTAAGTCATCAACGAATTCCTAGCAGAGCCGTGGTTGGCCGTATTATGGGGTGCTAAGTGCACAAAGAAGATGAAGAAGAATTAACTCTTGCATTGCACAAAGTAGTAATCACTGGTTAGCTCAATGGTAGTGGTTTCAGTGGAATGGTAACAACGAAAAGAAAATATTGCAGTGGGTAATATAAATATAAGAGGAGGAGAGGAAATTAAGGTACAGCTATTGAAATTCTCTAGAGAGGTTAGATGCAGGGAATGTAGGTTTAAAGGAGAAATAATTTCGGAAAAAGGATAATATGTTTGTGCATTGATGGGAAAGAGACAACAGAAAGAGAAAACTGATGACAGAAAAGAAAATGAAAAAAATGAGAAGTAAAATTATTGAGAAGATGAGAGGAGATGAAATGTATGCCTGAGAGCAGGACTGGTTTATGCATTGTACTCAAAGGGAAGAAAAAAAGTGGGGTATAGACGCAGGCATGAAAGTACATTTATTGGTAGAATTTTTATAAAGTTTCTTCTAATTCTATGTGTTGGCTTAGTGACTGAGCAGCAAATTTAGCAACTGAGAATGAGGAGAAGGAAGCACGTGAAACAGTCGTGTAAAAAGGAGGAGAGTACATTGACTAGGGAAATACAGTAAAATTGCCGGGCAGTGCAAAGGGTTCACTTGAGATTCCTCCTCATGAATTTAAAGTGGGATCAGGCAGCATGGTTTTCTATTTTTCCTTTGCTATAGTCAGTTGCTGTCATCTAGAAGTGGAATAGGTGGCAAAATTAATTAAAGAAGTATTGCCATTGTTATAACAGTGGCTGAGGTTGCTGAAGTATTCAAATAACCATATATATAAAAGCACCTTAGAGATATACTTCATCACCTGGCCCAGTAAGATCCCATATAGTAGTTTTGCTTTATGAATGAAAAATCACAGGGCCATTTCTTAGTGCCAACTTTTAAAAGAGATCAAAATCTTGAAGCCTATACCTGACAGATCGTAAAGTAAATTAAATTTCACATGCACATGACTACATGAGAAGAATTAAAAGGACTGGGCCAAAAGTGCATGTATACAACCGAGCCAAAGCCTCAGGCCTCATTTTTCAGGATGCTTGCAAACTCTTTGGAAACTAATATTTTGGTGAGACTCTAATAGACCTGCTTACTTTAGGATTTAAAATGTCCATGCTTTCTCTCGTGTGTCACGTTAATAAGTTTCTTTCCATGAAAAAGGATGGTTTTGCCAGTTATTTCCCCTAAGATTCTTCAATGAAACAAATGTTTCACTCCAAGAAATTCTTTTCATATTGCAGGATTAGATCAATTTCGTTCATTATCAAAACCCTTGGCAATTCCTGCAGGACATGTTTGGAATAATTGAGTAATTCTACAAATTCAACAATGGCGTTAGCTTTCCCATAACTGATGAAGGGCTCTTTACAATCTTCATTTTCCATTCAAAGGTTTGGGAAAGAAATTGCAGTTTTAAAGACAGGAAAGTGTATACATTTGACTGAATGGATTTTCAACATTTGGCTTTAAAATAAGGTCTTATTGAACAAAGTAATTTTCTCTTTCCTTTTCAATCAATTTTCTTTTAAACTTTCAATATTGATCTTAGTTTTATTTAATTCCTTGTATTCAAACATACTTTCTTTCCCAGATACTTACACTCATTGATTTTATGACTACATTAAAATTGGTGCTCAGTTTTTGAAATTTTATATAGTTTCTCCAAATATACATTCCCAAGATCAATCATCAAGAGGCAAAAAGAAAAAAAAAAAAGGAAAAGAAAAAAATGTCTCATTACTCAGACTCGTTTATATACCATAAGAACAGAATCATTTGTTGAATACATTGGATAAAACTTGGTGAATAAGTCACAATGAGTATCAGTTGAGCAAACAATTCAGCTTACTCCAAATTTTTATATTTAGATACCATTTTGAATACTCAAGTTTTAAATGCTACCTTTAACATGCAGAATTGAAAAGAGAATGGCTTTGATTAACCCTGCATAGAAATATAATATACAAAAGCATATAGAAAGTTCACTGCTTTATTTTTAAACAAGGTATGTAGGAGGAATATCTTTTCTGAAAGGTTTAATTAAGTATAGTATAATATTTGTGTCCTGAATTTTTATTTTGTACTTTTGTTTTTCTAAATGTCTCATCTTCTTGCTTTTTTAAACATAATACCATATCTAGGATATCCATGATCTTTGCATATAAATTTGAGACATTATTATTAACAATGTTCATATTGATGGTTTAGTTATTGCTTTCAATTTTAGTCATTGGAAATAATTTTATAATAAATGGTCATGAAAATTTACTGATATGCATAAATATTTGTATTTGAATATATATGTGCTTATAAATCTGAATGCATAATTTATATTATATCTGTATGTGTGAATATGTGTATTTATCAATGTGTAGCCTTAACTTGCCCATCAGCTTGACTAAAAACTCTAGAGAGATTTTTCTCCTGATTCCAAGATGCTAATTTCCCTAAATAATTTAGTTTGAAAATCTTTCTGTGAACTTTTTCTCTACCCTTTCTGGTGTTTGTATAACCTTTTCTTAAAGCATCTGTCCAGTTTTATAATACAGGGATGGGTTTCTCAAGGTCTCAGAAATCATCCCTTTGAAATGTAAGATGGTTCCTTATTTTCCAGTGTCTATGGGAGGGTAGGAGTCTAACACCCGAGAATGTCAATTATCAAACACAAATGGACTAATCTCAGAAAAAAAAAATGACAAACCCAGGAATAACTCAATGTTCAACATATTCCTTCAATCAATCTCCATCATGTCTTCCAGTACTTGTCCACTAACTCATTGCTTAAAACCTTTCAGCCTTTTGTTTCAACCAAGTTGAGATCCTATCGCATTTTTGTCTTTCTGCCCTACATCAATAGTCTTGAATAAAGTTTCCCTTGCCTCTTTAACTTTGTCTATAGTAAGCATTGCTTTGATATTATAACACAGGTTATACAGATAAAATATGGATAAGAATATGTCTGTAATTCTACCATTTCCACAAAATATAAAACTGAAACTATAACTAATAAATCAGAAGTATAGTATTTATTTCTAAAAGTTTATAAATATTAACAAAAAACTAGAACTTT
This sequence comes from Sciurus vulgaris, assembly GCF_902686455.1. Lineage (NCBI taxonomy): Eukaryota > Metazoa > Chordata > Mammalia > Rodentia > Sciuridae > Sciurus > Sciurus vulgaris. The sequence continues at coordinate 145,804,289 of NC_136465.1, forward strand.
TCAATGGGAATATATTTGTTACAATTTTCATGACCCATTAGAGAAAAAGAGGACAAGAAGTATTTTAAATGAATAAAAAACTTGAAGATGTCTGTACAAGCATATGAAGTCCTTCAGCAGGTAACTTTAGAAATTGAGGTTCTCAGTTGTGAGCTAAACCTCTTCTAGAAGAAATAGGTATTCATGCTTTTAAACTTCTTCAGTTCGCTGCTCAAGAGAATGAAGCCCTAGAGGTACTTCAGCCTGTTAAAATACATTCCTCTTGCTGTATTGTAGAGAAAGAGGTACATTGCCAGTTACTTCCATTCCCAAAGCTAGGAATTCCAGGATACAGTTTCACAGATGAATACTGCAAAAGTCCTGGCTCTGGATGTGAGTACAAATTTATCCCAGGTTGGTGGCAAGTTAATTATCAACTATCTCTTAATTAGGATCCAGCCCTACAACTAGGCACTGTTACTGTTACAGTATTTCACAATCCCCTTCTGTGGAGAAACTAGGTTGGTAATATTTAAGCCGCTTCTCAGCCCTGCTCCCTAAGGAAGCTTACACACCCATATAAAGCTTACTATGGGGCATCTGGTGGGAGGGCGGACTCTCCCCAGAATGGCCGTGGGTTAATATTTGAGGGTCTCTTCAATCCCTGCTTCTGTTAGTTAGGAGCAGGCTGACAGAAGCTGCTAAAAGACATTCCTAAACCCCTTCTCAGGGAAGAAGAGACTGTGTATTTTTAGCACCTTCCCTTCACTGCTCCCATTTACAATCTTCATTCTTTTGTTTCCTTGCCCTGAGGAGCAAAGACAAGCTTCTCATCCCCACCACTCTCCCAGCTGATGAATTAAGAATCAAATTTGGGGATTCATAGGGCTGGGGCCTTCTATTTGAGTTCCAAACCCTGCTCTTTACAGGGGATTCCTTTTCCAATTCGATGTCACTGTACTTGAGGGGCCATCCATGCTGAAGTGTGCCTCAGCTTCTCCCTCCTGCTTGATGTGAATGTCTTTTTAGGTGCCTGATGAGTAGAAGTCTTTCCTCTTGTCTCTGGTATACTCTTAAAGGGAACTGGTCTGAGGATCCATGTTTATTTGGTGAGTTCACGGGTGAAAGAAGATTCAAACACTTCTCTGCCATGCTGCTGACCTCACTCTTTCTATATTATTTCTAAATAGTCCATGTGAAAATGCAATGATCTGCAAAAAGAAAAAGAAAAACAAAAAACATGTGCATGTGTCTATGTTCATGTGATTTCAATATTAATTCTATTTTATTGAATTAATTTATAATCTTGTTGGTTTTAATACTAATAGTTTAATATGAATGTCTTCTTAAGATATCAGAAATGAGGACTTTTTTTTTTTTTTCACATAAGGGAGTTTATTAAGCAAACAGAGTGTCTCCATGCAGAGTAAGAGAGAAAATGAGAGGAAAAGAAAGGGAAAGAGAAAGGGTGTGCGCAAGAAAGAGTGTGAAAAGTGAGGAGGAGAAAGTAAGCAAGTGTGTAGGAGAGAAAAGCAAGAGAAAAGATGGTGGGGCATAGCTATGGTGAAGCAGTTGAATTCCACCAGGCTAACAGGGGACCAGTAATGGAGAAGGATACTTGCAAGCTGACTGATGAACCAATAGCTAGCTAGGATGTTCACAGACTGACAGTAGTTAGGAGGCAGGGAAATGGCTGCAATGGAAAGGGCTGGGAGAGCAGCTTTCAGACTGACAAGCTAGGTTCATCGCAGCTTTGTATTACATTCCCCCGTTTCTGTTTTTATAAGAAAATCTTTTGTTCTCCAGTTCTTTCCCGCCTATCTCTCCTTCTTGCCTAAGTGACTAGCGCTGGTTTTGCAGGTGAGATATAAAAAGTCCATTCTCCCAGGGGCAGTCTTCAACTTCCAGACTTCCAGAGGCAGGTGGTTTTCATGGACTTCATTTCCTCAATTTGACTGATCCCCTATTTCTACACTAACTGCCTATAGAAATTAGGTTAATCGAGGAGTCCATGGTAGAAGTCTGGTTGAGAAGAGCAGGTCGTAAAGGCACCTAGGGATGAGTGCTTCAATTTGAAGTCTGGTGTTGCATGCAAAAAGCTGAGCATCTGGGTGAATGGAAGGTGGGGCTGTGTCCAGGGATCACTGGGGCCTCAGATGGGTTTCCACTTGCTTAAGAGACAGTTGGAAGGACCCATCTGAGTCATGGCACCAATGTAGGGAATCCCACGGAAACCACGCCAGACACGGGAAATTACATAAGGGAGTTTATTAAGCAAACAGAGTGTCTAGATGCAGGGTAAGAGAGAAAATGAGAGGAAAAGAAAGGGAAAGAGAAAGGGCACGTGCAAGAAAGAGTGTGAAAAGTGAGGAGGAGAAAGTAAGCAAGTGTGTAGGAGAGAAAAGCAAGAGAAAAGATCAGAAATGAGGACTTTTTTAAACCAATGTCTGCCTTTTGCCCCGCTATTTTGCCCCGCTTTTCTTGTTTAATTTCACATAAAGAAGCTTCTATTATTTATGACATCTTAGATTCAATGAAATTTCAAAAAAATATTCTTTGACAACATAGTTTTGGAATCATGTAGATAATTTGAAGTCACAGATATTCAACAGCACTATTGAAAATACCGTTAATCACCCTGAAATCACCAGGGAGTTTATACACATAGTTGTAATTTCTGATTCTCCATTAGTATTTTGAATTATTAATTTTTTTCAAAAGATATTCACATCAGATCTACTGGCTTTAAAGAAGTCTAGACAATTAGTAAAGTGAGTTTCTTCAATACATTTTGATGAGCTCTACATTTTCACATAACCTTAGGGAGGACCATAGACGCATTGATTAATAAAATTCCCCTTCCCCCATGTCAAGTAGCCATTCTAGCCCTGGAGATAAGGAAAAATAATGATTTGAACATGAGAACTCCTGAGGATTTTATCTTTGAAACCAGTACCTCAGTTTTCAAAGGGTCCAGCAAGGACATTGTTGTGTTTATCTTTGTATTCCCAATCTTTATCACGGCAACTATTGAAAAAGAAGATAAGTAGGTGTCCAGATACAATTAAAATGCGGAATTTAAATCTCCAAATTGAAGGGCTCATTGCAGAACACACATTCCCAAAGTTTCTCTCAGCATTCATTCAAGTGTTTTCTAGGAAAGAACGCAGCACTGCACAGAGATAGTCTGAACATAGATTTTATTTCATTATCAATCATATGGTGTTTTTGGTAACACGCCTGTGCAGAAGACATTATAATTCTTCAGAAGTTTCAAAGTGAGAATCTAATCATCTGGAAATATGTTTTTAGACAATCCTTTATATCAGTCTCAAAAGCAGTCGATGATATATTTCTATAATAATGCTTAGCTACATGAATTAAGATTTGAACTGGTTCAAGTCCAAATTCCCAGGAAAGCAAAAATTCTTGGTAAATGCAGTTCTTCTAAGAATTTAATCAGTCATCCACCCATTATTTTATCTGATGCTAACTTTGTATCAGAAATGCTTTATTTAGAAATAAACTGTAACAGTAATTTTCTATATGCCTCTTTAATTCAATTTAGATGTCATTTTCTAGAAAATGGTCTTTTTATTGAAAAGGGCATATATTAGCAACTCCATTTTCTATTAAGGAGTATAACAGTTAATTTTACTTTAATTTTTATGTCTGAAATTCTATATGAAGTCAGGACAATGATTTCTTTATATCTTCCACTTTTATATTATAGATGGTATGCATGCAAAAAAATTTTTTGAGAAAATGTACATGAAGTCATATCTTTTTAATATGTATCCTAAATAAAATTAAATAGGAGAACTTAAGATATTGCTTGGGATATTTTTGGTTTCTCTCCTCAGAATACTCTAAATTCAACACAGCCTGGTAATTATTTTCACTAAAATCTTCAGTTTCTTACTTTTCTCTCTTCTTTTATGAGCATTTTAGTTTTTTAAGTCTTACCTATGTGACCTCCTACTATTAATCCCATCAACCAGGCCTTTTTCAACATCCTTGAAGTTTCTATTATAATCATCTTGAAACCAAACCATTCTCTCCTATGATAATCTAAGACCAGTTTTATAGTGATAAAAGTGGAAATTTTTGTCATAAATGATAGGTCTTTACACAAAGAACAATGAGTTAATTATGTGTAAATAAAGGAAACATTAATGTCATGCTACCTATTGTCAGGAAATTTGAAGGGGAAGAAGTGGGAACATCCCCAGCACAGGAGGAGGGAGTATTGCTTTCACAGATAAAGATTGGTGAGAGTGAAGAAGGTATTTTCATACAGGCTGTGCATTTTCTCTTGTGCTGGTTCTCCTTATCCAGCAGAGGGAGATGACCCATATTTATTATTGTATTCAATCTAAAGAAAAAAGTCTTCCTCCAACAAATTGCATGCATCAATATTGGTACATAAAACACAGAGAAATTCATAGTTAGAGATAAAATATAACCTTTAGGACTCCAAATTTGGACAGAAGGAACAGACCAAGAATGCCACTGACCCACCAAAGATGGTACCTCATGCTCTTTCCAAACATGTCTAAGAAAAAGCTTAACAAAAGAGCAATCCAACATGGAGGAATAACTCTAAAGAAATCAAATTAAAGTATAGTCTAGGTATATTCCCCTACCTTCAGGCTAGGGGTCCTCCACAATGTTTACCCAGAGGATTTCAGAATTACCATTGACCAGAAACTGCTTTGAGCCTTTTTTCCTAACTTTCCTTATTACACACTGTACACTAGGATGTTTATTATAGTTATTATTTTTCCATAAAATGTTTTATAAGTGAGAAGTTCACTTTTATTTATTTATTTATTTTTTTAATTTTGGTTTTTAGTTCACTGATCTCTGATGGAAGAGAAGCCACATATAACCTTTGCAGAGATAATCCTGAGATCCTGGGCTTCAAACCTAATGACATGGTTGGATGAATCTCTGGGGTATGTTCCTTAGGAAAGAGTGAGTGGATGTTGCATGCAGAAAGGAAGTAAATATTTTGGTACAAGAAGGAGGATTACCATGGTTTCTATTATTGTTTCTAACTATTTATTCTCCCTCCCTGTATGAATATTACTTTGCCAGTTGCCTTGAGTCCAGCAGTACATCCTGTGGGAAGAGTATCCTTTCCGAGCCCATAGATATTGGGTTAGCCATCTGAATTTCTTTGGCTATGGCATATAACATGGTATTTTGTGTGCCAAATCCAAGTCAGTTGTACTCTATCATTACAAGCATCTCATTTGAAATAAATTCAAACTACCCATTAAAATTAAATTACTTAAGTCTGCTTTTTATTTATTCTTCAAGTTTCAATTTAAGGAAATTTTGAGAAAAAAAGAAATTGTTATTACTGTATGGTAATTTCTTGGGAGAGTTGAGATTCCCTTTTGGTAGTTGACCTAAAGGATCATGACAGTAAAGTGACTTTTTTTTCCAATGTGTTCCATTCTTAGATGTTGATAAATTCTGAAGAAACAGGACTATGCCAGTTAGCTCTACAAAAAAAGTGATACCATATAAACTAAATTTGGCATAGAATATTACTTATTTATCTTTTTTTAAAAAATATCCCACATTTCCTAATTTTATTGAGTTACAGAAAGCCATCACAAATCTTTTTTTTTTACATATAACGATCTACTCAAAGATAACCTTTTGCCCTTATTCCTGGAATATTCATTTATTATATTCATTTTCTGTCAGTATCGGAATCTGCATTCCAATTTATCTCTGCTTTGCTGGCTATTTCATACTGACAACTGGTTTACTAGTTTCAGGGGCTCAGACCATAATATCTCAAAACAGGAACACCTTGGCAATTGAGGAAACTGCAGTCACCCTCACCTATGCTATCTTTCTATGTAAGTTGGTCATAAAGGAATTCCCTCCCCTACCTCTCCTGAATGGGGGCGCCCTTATTGCAAAGGAGGCAAGCCCTATACCTGGAGGCAAAAAAGAAACTGAGTAGGCAGACCTTGTTGCCCACCCTTCCGGTTTATGCTATTAACTCATAACTTTTTCTCCATTCATTTCATTTTTCTATGTAATTGTTCATTCTTCATCAAAGATTAGCATAAAAATACAGTTTTGCTGTAGTCTTTGGATCTTTATGTCTGATAGTTCCTGTGTCTCATAAATTTTCAGTTAAATTCATTTTCAGGAGCTTTTTCTTGTCAATCTATCTTTTCTTCAGTGGTGTCAGTCATAATTCTTGTAATGGGTAAGGTAAAGGTATTATATTGTTTCTTACAGAAGCATAAAACTATTTTAAAGAAAATCATTTGAACTTCTACATTGATAGAAAGTAAATAAACAAACAAGCAAATTAAACAAACAATAGCAGTTTGTAATTGTATTCACAACGTTTTGTTAAAAAATGTAGCATTTGCAAATTTACTTAGAATAAGGAAGATTATGATCTTCTTCTAGGCAGAAAAAAGAAAAGAAAATATATAAGCAGAGCAACAGTTCAGCGTCAGGATTTCTTTAATTCTTGCATCAGAGCTGACTGTTAGCTCTGAGGTAGAATATTTGCCTAGCACACATGTGGCCCTGGGTTTGATCCCTAGCAAGGCAAAAATATTTTTAAAAATGTGACTCCTCATATCAAAATGATACTTAAGCCTTTTCAAAAATAAATTTACCAAGATTTTCTCCTCCATCTTGAATTCTTATATTGTATTGATTAAAGTTATAACGTGATATTTTTCTAATTACTCGATTGCTTATAGTGATGCTTTGTAGTATACCCAAATAAATATAAGGTTTTGAGTTGAGTTGTGAATTTAACATTTATTGTCCAGTTATAATGCTGAATACTCAACTACTATTTTAGATTAACCTACTCTTAGAGTCATGCCTTGGAAATGGAAAAAGTATTGTAGATATGTATTAACCAATATATAAGATCAGTATCTTAGGTCAACAGAAAAATGTTGATGGTAACTCTTGTACTATCCACACTCATACGCAGAAAAAGAAAATCAAAGTAGGATAGGAAAGCCAACCTGAAGTCAAGGAAGAAAATACAATAAGTTGAATTTTATCTTAGAGGATTATTGTAATGTATAAAGCTGCTCCCCCGCCCACCAGGTACAGCCATTTTGCCCTCCTCCCAACCACTTGTCAATCTGTGAACATCCTAGCTAGCTATTGGTTCACCAGTCAGCTTGCAAGTATCCTTCTCCCATATTGGTCCCCTGTTAGCCTGGCAAAATTCAACTGTTTTACTGTAGTTTCCCCACCATCTTTTTTCCATTCTTCTGTCTGTCCTACACACTTTTCTCTATCCTCCTGGCTTTCCACTCTCTCTAGCGTGCACCCTTTTCTTTTCTTTTCTCTTTTCCTCTCATTTTCTCTCTTACCCTGCAGGGAGACACTCTTTGCTTAATAAATTCCCTTATGTGATTTCCCATAGGCCAGGATCTCACAGTGTATTCACCAAATTCATCAGAGGATTCCAGAATTCTTATTGACCCAGGACTGCTGTGAGCCTCCCCTTCAGTCCTAGGCTGTGGTATTGACTGTGGATGCTTGAAACACTTGAGGGAAGGCATCAAGGTAAAAAAATAAATAAATAAATAAATAAATAAAACTTTTTTTGCCTTTGTCTTCTATATATGTTAACATTAACATTATACTGACCATAATGAGCGTAGATTAAGAAAGAACAGATTGTAATAGATTCTAATCATTACCTACCATGTGCTCACTGTTTGAAAAAAAATACAGATTTATTTAAGAATGCCCTTGATGAATCAGTAAAAATTAGAAATTTATGTTAAATATTGACAGTAGAGTATATATCTGTTTAACATTCTGCCCAAGATTTGTTCTTTGAGCTAAAGTACAATGGTTGCTTCAAGGAGAAGCACTTTTGCAATTGAGTGATCCCTTGAACTAACAGAATTTTTCATGGAACATTTGTATGAAAGAACAACTGACAAATTATGGCTATTCAGGCTCATGTATTTGCATATATTTTCTCAAAAATAAACAAAATAAGACTGCTACCTCCAAGAAAGGATATTTCAGTACGTGTTGCCAGTGATAAAATGTAAGCTTTCAAGCAAACATTGTAATTTTAGTAAAATTACATCTACCTTTATGAACTTGAAAGTTTCCCAGCATATGCTTGTCTGAGGGGATTGGTGGTGATATTATTAAGGGTGATATTTTAACATAGTATAATAAAATGCATCAAAATTTAGAAGATCTGCATAAGTAAATGAGCCAGTATTTTTCCAATAGACCAATGTAAGGACTTCCAAAATAATGGCATAGGTAAAAAATGCATTCTAAGCTCAAGAGAGACTAATGAACTTTAGTGGAACAAAATGTAAAACATTGATTGATACAGTATCAGATTCCACATCATTTTTTAATGTTTTAAAAACTACCATCGGTAGTATTAATTTGGTATCAAGAGAGAATAGCTACAATTATCTGAAAATATCATTAAAATAATTATTCCTTTCTTAATCATCTATGAGTACAAGCTGAGATTTTCTTCATATACTTTCATCAAAGTAACAATAGAGAAATAGGTTGCATACAATAACAGAGAAATGAGTTCAGGGTAGTCTGATTCAGATAACCAGGCATTAGATTTGCAAATACAATTGCAAATCTCAATTTCATGGAGATTGAGAGATTGGTAAAGTGTCATGTTTTACAAAACCTGCAGTTTATGTTAAATTAAAGGGTTTATTGTGGTTATTTTATATGAATTAATAAGCAGTTTAAAATTTCTTCATTGCACTAATATTAAATATTATAACAAAAATTAGAATTCTATGGGTCTTTAATAATAAAACCTTTTATACTCTTAAAATGTTAAGGAACAAAAGCAACTTGAAATTAAAAAAAATAGTAGATAATTACTGTAGTGATCTTTGAAACATTTTGTCCCACCTCCTTGAGTGGTTATTTCTCAATTACATTGGATTTGCAATACTGCTGTTACATAGCTCTAATGCCTCTGATCACATCAATTTTTGCCCCTCACCAAAGCTCTGTGGTTTGCTTCCTTGAGTGCTCAGCTCCCTATGTCTTTTTTCTATGCCAGTAATGTCCTTACCCCACAATTCTGGCTTTCAAATATTGCTGCTGTTCCAAGATCCATTTAAATGCTAACTCCTGTTCAAAATGCCTTGAATACAACTCCTTCTTCTGCATGAAGTTATCTTTTACTGCCCCAAATGCTTTAGAAAGCTCTTTAACTTTTACACTTTTCAGTATTGAGCACTTCGTATGCATTTAGTTGTCTTTCTCATCCCATTATTTTTTTAGGTTCTTGAAAGGAGTGACCTGATATTCATGGTTCCTTATGTACACCAAGTTTTTTTTATCCATTCACTCACTCATTTATTCAGCAAACATTGGTGATTAGTTACTGTGTGCTGGAGAGTAAATGATTACACAGATACAGAAATTTACATCATGGCTTTTGGTATTTGTTACAAAAATAATTCAGTAATGTTCTATGCAAAATTTTCCTATATAATAGCATTGAATCTCCATTTTGCCTACAGTCATTTAGTCAATCAATTTCCAGAATTATGTGGGTTATATTTACCAGAAAAAGCCTCCTTTCACAGAGTCAAATGTACATCAGATTTGTTTTTATAATAATATACAATAATAAATCAGTGAAAATATACCTTTGAGCCACAGAGATAGCTCTAAAGATGCCACTCTGGACAACTACACTGAAATGAGATTTTAGCTCTGTGACTTAATAGGATCACTGTAATTCTAAAATATTCTGTCCTGTGTTATCTCTTTCACAGTGCTTTCTAAATTTATGGCTTCACTTTTGTTACGTGGATATTTGACTGATGTTTGATCCTTCCACTGAACTGTAAGCTCATGAGGGCAAAAACGTCACTATTACTCACTCACGTGTCCTCAGAGCCTAACACTGTGCCTAGCACATAGTCAAGGATATATATTTGCTAAATAAATAGATGTAAAGAAATAAATATTCTAAAATAAAAATAGCATATTTATTAATTGTGATTTCTGCAACCCCAACTGAGATACACTTCTTTATAAATGTAAATGTCCTGTTTCTAGTATAAGTAAACATCTACACTTGCAGTTACTAACAGAGATTAGGAAGCAACACATTTAGGCTAGCTTTGTCTATAAGCAAAGTCATGGACCAAATGCAAAATACTAGAACCATAAACCAGAGCATCTTAGTAAGCACTATAGTGTATGATAAATAATATGGGATTGGCAATAATATTTGTATTCAGAATTTGAGGCTATAGTCAAAAAGCCTGTGAATTGGCATTTTACAGAAAAATTCAATACTTGTTTTGGTTACATTATTAATTTTGCTTGTCAACGCAACCTTGTTCATAGGTGTAGAGAAAGCTATTGCAATAGCTTCTAAGCCAAATCATCTCCTCCAGTTGTCCTCTGTCCTCTCCACTCCTCATGCAACACTTATTTGTCCTGCCACTGAGATTTCCTCTCTAATGACTAAGTTTTATTGTGTAACTCCATTATGTGGAATTCTCTGATGATCATCAAACCCAGTGGTTCACAGTTGAGGAGCAACTTCCCTCTCTGAGGGAACATTTAGCAATATCTGGAATTATTTTTGGTTACCACATATGGGGGAGGGAATTTTCAAGAATTTAGAAAAAAGGCAACTAAACTTTCTTCAATGCATAAGAAAGCCTTCCGAAGCAAAGAATACACAAACCCCAAAAGTCAACATCACTGAGGTTGGGAAAGTCAGACCAAAGGACAAAGTCCACATTGGTAAATGTTTCCAGTGAAATCCTTTTACCTCTCTTTCTACCTCTCCCAGACAGAATACAAACTCACTGCCTGGAATACACATCTGGTAAACATGTTTTAGATGATTGGCCACCTGTTTTTCAGGTGTTAGATACTTGCTATGTTCTTCATCCTAATATTTTCCCTTATTCACATTTCCCACCTTTCCTAAAACATGTTTTGGTATATCCTACTTCACACACACACACACAAGTTATGCCGAGATGCCTAAACTCCTCAATATGCCCTTTTGTGTGTCTTTGTCCCCCTCCCCCCAGTATTACAAAGTCAAACTAGAATTCCCTCAACTGTTCTTCCCAAGCCCTATTGCCTGATGATTTCCCAGTGCCCTCCTTTCATTTGTTTCTCAGTGATGTTTTTCACTCTGATTATTTTAATTCTGTACACAGTAACATCTTGGCATTCATTCCTTTGCCTTTTCCTTTCTTCAGGCTTCCAGGTCTTTCAAGAGCAATGTCACTAGCTCAGTGAGTTCTTTAGGTCAGGGAGGACAGAAATGAACACAGCTAACAATGAAAGGGTTAGTAAGAATTATTAATTGCATTGATTCACAGAGCAAAGTGGCTACCCTATGGGAACAATAGCAAAGAAATTAACAGGTGAATAGCATATTTACTTTTTGAACCAAAGATTGACATATTTACAAGCTATATAGCAATTTCTCATTTCGATTGCACCAATTTGCATTCATTTTTGGTCAAAAATGTGCCCCAAATTGTATTAGGTCTCCCCTTCAGGCAGGAATTTTATCATGTTAAATGTATTACCTGAGGGTCTACATTACTTTCTGGTGCTGGTCGTGATCACACCTACCTATACAAGTTCAATGTTCTCCTATTTTTGATTATGAACAAATAATGTAGTTAGGGAAGGTCCTCTCCTGCCATTTACCTCAATCCTAAAGTGAGCAGTCCTTTTCTTTCAATAGTCACCAAGTTAAACCTTAATTTTATATTCCTTAGTACCTCATTAGGACCCTACCTACTATAATAAGTATGTTGTCTACACTGTACCCAAGACAGTACCTAATCATGTATTTTAAACTCTTTTGTTGATTCTTGGAGTTAACTCAATTTCTAATGCACCTTTAAACGTTGTAAGTCAAAACTATGATATATCTAATCATTTGGCACCTAAATGAAAGAACAAAATTAAGCGTATTTTAAGGCGGCACATACTTGTAATCCAGTTTCTCAGGAGGCTGAGTCAGGAAGATCTCAAGTTCAAGGATAACCTGGGGAATTTAGTGAGACCCTGTGTCAAAATAAAAGAAAGAGCTTGGGATGTTGCCCAATGACAGAGCTATTATTTATCATGTGCAAAGCCCAGGGATTGTTCTCCAGTATCAACAAAATGGGAGGGAAAAAAGGATATTTTACTCTATGTTTCTGTCCTCAAAGCAATAGAAAGTAGAATTGACATGACTTCCTTTTTAAACTACAAGAAGTAGACTACACTAAAAATAGGAATATCCATCTGGTTAAGACTAAAAAACACATCACTACCATGGAAGAATATTTTTTAAAATCAATAAATTTTGAGTTTTAAAATTGAGATGATTAGAGATCCTTCTTTGCATTTCTCTATTTTAAAATTTTTAAGGTAACCATGTATTGCTATTTAAATCAGAAAATAAAGATACAAAGGAAAGATATATGTACATTTTAAAAACAATGGTGAACTGGGGTTATAGCTCAGTGGTAAAGCATTCACCTAGCATGGGTGAAGTACTGGGTTGGATTCTCAACACCACATATAAATAAAATAATTAATTAAATAAAGGTCCATTGACAACTAAAAAATTTTAAGAAAACAATGGATTTTTTAGATGAAAATTCTATTTCTTGATTGGGATAAGAGAATATGAAATTGCTGATTCAACTTCTACTCCTACAATAAAGAACAAACAGAAAAGCTCATAATATGACCATAAACCAAAACAATTTTACACATATTTAAGTATCATGAAAGATCTTTCAAAGTAATAACATCATGTGAAAACTATAATTACTTTTTGTTTATGTATTGATTTACATGAGATTTATCATAAGCTAACTTATTATTCAAAATTCTAGGTAGTACAACAATAATAGCCAATCTTGGACTGAATTATAATACAACTACAGCTAGACATCAAAGTAGACAAATGTCCATTAGGTAAGCTTGGTGAACTTATAACTGTCCCTTTAAGTGTTTCAATTACAGAAAGGAAGTATAAAGCTATTCCTATGTCAGAAATTGGTTAGGTTTATAGCTAAATATTTAGTTTCTATGAAGTGACAATAATCTGATGAGTAATGAATTCCAAATCAAAATACTGTTCTAAAGAGTACAGTTTATTCAACTTTCTAGATCCTTACACCAGCTTCAAACAAGGATGGGTATTCCTCATCAATTCCTACACTTACATACCACTTAGTCCTTTAAAAAATTATCTATAAAATTTGTCAGGTTATTAATTAGCCAACCTCTGTTGTTTATGAACTTAAAAGCTTGGTGAATTCACTTGTATATATTAGATCTCTGGGAAATGGGTTTCTGAGTATATATTTCAAATGTATGCAAATTACTCATGTAATTTGCTAGCTAGGGTACTTCAACATTAGATACGTGTCCATAGTGTGAAATATAAATTAAAACAAACTAGGAAGCGCATGCGCGCACACACACACACACACACAAAGTTCACAGAAGTAGATTTACATAAATTACAAATAAAATAAATCATGGAACTTTAATATAGGAATACCTCATACATTTCAAAAGTAGAAATGTATATAGTTAAAGCTGTACAAATTAATAAAGCCTAATATTTATTGAGAACTTACTAATACTATTAAGTGTTTGGAATATCCTCTGGCTCATTACAAATAATCCATCAATGTTAACAGCAAATAAATACATGACTATATGCATGACTAGGCACTGGACACTCTTAAGTACTTCACAAGCAATATGATATGAAATCCATGCAGAAACCTAGAAAGTAGCATATCACAAATGCATTTCTGAGGCTGAAACATTAAGAATTAATGTGGTCACACCTGCGTTTTAGTTTGGATATTAGGCATTTCTGTGTATTTTTTTTTTCTCTTTCACGTACATTCACATACATTTATAGCACATTAACCATGCATAGGGGTTGAGTGAACAAAGACATGTGGACAGGGCACATGCACATGTCAGTCCTACTAGAGCATTTACTGGAGAGAGCTCGGAGAACAATAGCAAGTTTCCAGATCCCCCATAAGCACAAAGCACTTGCAGATCCAAAAGTCAGATTCTGAGAGAGAGCCTCCAAATTAGGGTTGTGTGAGTTCAAAGTTAGATGTTGGAGAAGAAACAGAAAATTGGGGATGTGTGACTTCTAAGCTAGATTTTTGTAGGGGGGAAAATATATGGCCTCCCCTGGAGTGATGGATGCAAAGGAGGTGCTGGCATTCAAGCCCTACAGTAATCCAAAATTGATTGCTTTAAGCACCAGACCACTGCTGGTTTCCATGGAGCTTGGAAGGAAGCTCACTGTTTTGTGGGAGGCCAGCCTACAAAGGATTAGTTCAGGACAAATTAACCCTTAACTCTCAAAATTAAATCTTAATAATGATTCTTATTATTTATTGAGCATTTACTTTACCAGCTCTAAGTGCCTGGAACATTGCCTGCTTCTAAACCCTGTAATGATTCCAGTGCTTTTCATATTAAAATATAAGAAGAGAAAAGAAAACCTTCTCTGGAAACTTTAAGGCAAAATCCACATGTATTAAGGATCTTTTATCTCTCCCAACAAATAATACCAGCAGAGTGAACAATATTAGCAATAAGCATGCAGCTTCTACTTGACTGCCTGTTTCCTTTGAGTAGGATCAGGTTGCTTGCAACCAGTGGATTAGCTAAAACAACTGTTGGGTTCATATAATAATCTTCCACTGAAAAGCTTAATATAAGAATGAACATTAGATTCAAAATTTTTGTCTAAAAAGCAAAAGGTTGTATGCCCATAACAAAATGTTCATTAAAAACAAACCTCCAAGTAATTTAAATGGGATTTAAAAATCTCCAGGTTACACATTTCTTATGAAATCCAATTAAATCAAACAAATATCAACTCCTGAGGATAAGTTAAGAATTTAGTCTTTTCTACTTAGTTGAATAAAACCAAATTTATTAGAACAGAACTTTCCAACACTTTTTAGTCAAGTTACTTAAAGGAATTTGAAAAACTAGGTACTTCCTTACACATATTACCTTAAGATATTTCATAAATTTAAAGAATGGGAAAGTGATTTATGTATTTGATAAACATTGACTTTTTAAAATAAAGTGATTGCAGTACCTTCAAAAAATGAATAAAATATAAAATCAAGATTTTATTTAGATATTTAATATTATATACATTTTAAAATGCATGAAAAGTTTTCTAACATTATTGTTTACATTTTCTCTTTTTTTTTTCCAGTCCATTCTTTATTTTCTCTATTTTCCAGTCCATTCCCCCAAAATTGATGTCCTAAAATATATTTATATGTCTGAAAATAAATTGCTTACTTATCATACTTCTCTAACCTGAAAATATAAGTTAACAGTTGATAGCCTCTGTGTTCTAAAAGTGCTTAAATTTTCTTCTGAATTTAGTTATTATTACCTCTGTTATTGATATGATATGTACTGAAACACTAAAAATGCAATACATTTGATGTACAAGCTTAAAGTGTACCTCATAGTGATAGAAGAAACTGGATTCACTGGTTGTTTCATGTATTCTTGGATGTCTATAACTTAAGACTTGATCATGATAAATGTTGACATTCATGATTTTACAGTTATATCTTTCAGTTATTTGACTCCTTCTTAGTTGTATACCAATATCTCACAGTGATCAACTGAAGTTAATTTTGATCAGCTGGCAATTAAGTCATTCTTCAAACTTGCCCTCCCCACACCTAGGTCTGAAGCAGTCACTGAGCCCACCTCCCACTGCGGACCGAGGCCAGTAGCTGAACCTGCCTGCCTGCTCCCCTCCCCCCCTACCGCTGAGGGACTCTGCACCTGCCAACATGCTGACTTGGTGTACCCTTGCTGGGGCTTCCCAGTTTCTTTGGAGGCTGGTGCAGGCATTTTGAATTATTCCTGAGGGCATGGTCATCATCATTGGAAGGGCAGCTCCGTTCCTGAGACACCTACAGGAGACTGGAGGCCTTTTGACAGGTACCTCTATTTACTCACTTACATCCTACACCCTTCACCATCCTCTTGTTCACAACTAGAAATACTGTAAATAGTAATTGAACTCATCCTGTTCATTACAATATTGTTAAAGTCTTTATAGGGGCTATCTGGTTCACGGCTGCATTTTCTCTGTATTAGGTGCTACTGGTATTGAGCTCCCCTTCAAAGGAGAGGTAGTGGAAAACTGCAGGGTCATAATAAGCCTGCAGGGGGGGAAACTTCAGTATCTCTGATCTTCACTGCTAGAGGGGAATATACAGAAACAATATGCAAAAACAGGGGAAGAAAGTGTCCCTAAGAAACCAAGAGGCTATTGTTATAGAATCCAATGACAGCATGGCAGTAGAAATGACAGAAAAAGAGTTTAGAATCTGTATACTTAAAATGATCCATGAAGCAAAAGATGAGATAAGAGAGCAAATGCAAGCTCTCCATTTCAGTAAAGAGTTAAAAGAGCAAATGCAGGAAGCAAAAGAACACTTCAATAAAGAGACAGAAATTCTGGAAAAAGAAAACTGAACAGAAATACTTGAAATGAAAGAAGCGATAACCAAATTAAAAACGCAATAGAAAGCATCATCAACAGAGTAGATCTCATGGAAGACAGAATCTCAGACAATGAAGACAAAATATGTAATCTTGAAAATAAAGTTGAACAAACAGAGAAGATGTTGAGAAGTCATGAACAGAACCTCCAAGAATTATGGAATATCATGAAAAGACTGAATTTAAGAATTATTGGGATTGAAGAAGGCACAGAGAAACAAACCAAAGGCATGGACAACCTGTTCAAGGAAATAATATCAAAAAATTTCCCAAACCTGCAAAATGAAATGGAAAATCAAATACAAGAGGTGTACAACAGGTGCACAAAATTACAACAGATCCACACCAAGACACATTATAATTAAAATACCTCACATACGAAATAAAGATAGGATTTTAATGTCTGCAAGAGAAAAGCATCAGATTACATTTAAGGGGAAAGCAATAATGATATCAGCAGATTTCTCAGCCTAGACTCTAAAAGCAAGAAGAGCCTGAAACAATATATTGCAAGCTCTGAAAGAACACAGATGCCAACCAAGGATACTATACCCAGCAAAACTAACCTTCAGATTTGATGATGAAATAAAATCTTCCCATGATAAATAAAACTTTAAAGAATTTACAAATAGGAAGCATGCACTACAGTACATTCTCAGCAAAATATTTCATGAGGAGGAAGTGAAAAGAAACAATACAAGTCAGCATAGGGAGGAACTACCCTAAAGGAAAAGCCAATCAAAGGAAAAATGAAGTCAAGTTAAAAACCTAAAATAAGCCAAAAAGACCAGGAATACAAATTTGCTACTTTGAAAATCTATACTCTAACAAAATAGAAAATATCAAAGACATTGACAAATTTTTAGAGACATAAGATCCTCCCAAACTGAATCAGGAAGATGTACACAATCTAAACAGTTCAATTTCAAGCACTGAAATAGAAGAAGCCATCAAAAACCTACCAACCAAGAAAAGTCCAGGACCAGATGGATTCTCAGTTGAATTCTACAAGACCTTTACAGAATAACTGATACCAATACTCCTCAAAGTATTCCAGGAAATAGAAAACGAGGGAACCCTTCCAAATTCATTCTATGAGGCGTGTCACTCTGATTCCAAAACCAGAAAAACACACATCAAGGAAAGAAAACTTTAGACCAATATCTCTGATTTACATAGATACAAAAATTCTTAACAAAATACTGGCAAATCACATGCAAAAATATATTAAAAAGATAGTGCTCCGTGATCAAGTGGGGTTTATCCCAGGGATGCGAAGTTGTTTCAACATCTGGAAATCAATAAATGTAATTCATTACATCAATGGGCTTAAAGTTAGGAATCATATGATTATTTCAATAGATGCTGAGAAAGCATTTGATAAAAATACAGCACCCCTTCATGATTACAACACTAGAAAAAATAGGAATAGTACGAACATACCTCAACATTGTAAAGACTATCGATGCTAAGCCCTTGGCCCACATCATTCTTAATGGAGAAAAACTGAAAACATTCCCTCTAAAAACTGGAACAAGATGGTGATGCCCTCTTTCACCACTTCTATTCAACATTGTCCTTGAAACACTTGCCAGAGCAATTAGACAGATCGAAGAAATTAAAGGGATACGAATAGGAAAAGAAGAACTAAAGCTGTCACTATTTGCTGATGACATGATCCTATATTTAGAAGACCCAAAAAACTCCACTAGAAAATCTCTAGAACTAATAAATGAATTCAGGAATGCAGCAGGATATAAAATCAATACGCATAATTCTAATGCATTTCTATTCATAAGTGATGAATCCTCTGAACGAGAAACTAGGAAAACCACTCTATTCACAATAACCTAAAAAAATAAAATAAAATACTTGGGAATCAATCTAACAAAAGAGGTGAAAGACCTGTACAATGAAAACTACAGAACACTAAAGAAAGAAATTGAAGAAAACCTGCAAGGATGGAAAGATCTCCCATCTTCTTGGATAGGCAGAATTAACATTGTCAAAATGGCCATTCTACCAAAGGCACTATACAGATTCAGTGCAATTCCAATTAAAATCCCAATGACATTCCTCATAGAAATAGAGAAAGCCATCATGAACTTCATCTGGGAGAACAAGAGACCTCAAATTGCCAAAACATTCCTGAGTAGAAAAAGTGAAACAGGAAGTATCACAATACCAGACCTTAAACTGTACTACACAGCAATAGTAACAAAACAGCATGGTATTGGCACCAAAATAGACAGGCAGAATAGAAGACACAGAGACAAAACCACATAAATACAGTCATCTCATACTAGACAAAGGAGCCAAAAACATACAATAGAGAAAAGATAGCCTCTTCAACAAATGGTGCTGGCAAAACTGGAAATCCATATGCAGTAAAATGAAATTAAACCTCTATCTCTCACCCTGCACAAAACTCAACTCAAAATGGATCAAAGACATAGGAATTAGACCAGAGACCCTGCACCTAACAGAAGACAAAATAGGCCCAAATCTTCATCACATTGGCTTAGGATCAGACTTCCTCAACAAGATTCCCAAAGCACAAGAAATGAAAGCAATAATCAATAAATGGGATGGACTCAAACTAAAAAGCTTTTTCTCAGCAAAGGATAAAATCAAGAACGTGAAGAGAGAGCCTACAGAGTGGGAGAAAATCTTTTCCACACATACTTCAGATAGAGCACTAATCTCCAAAATTTATAAAGAACTTACAAAACTTTACGCCAAAAATACAAAGAACCCAATCAATAAATGGGCCAAGGAACTGGACAGACACTTTACAGAAGAAGACATACAGACAATCAATAAATACATTAAAAAGTGTTCAATATCTCTAGTAATTAGAGAAATGCAAATTAAAACAACTCTAAGATTTCATCTCACTCCAATTAGAATGGCTATTATCAGGAACACAAACAATAATAGATGTTGGCATGGGTGTGGGGAAAAAGGCACACTTTTACATTGCTGGTAGAGTTGCAAATTGGTGCAAACACTCTGGAAAGCAGTGTGGAGAATTCTCAGAAAACTTGGAATGGACCCACCTTTTGACCCAGTTATCCCACTCCTTGGTTTATACCCAAAGAACTTAAAATCAGCATACTACAGTAACACAGCCACATCAATGTTTATAGCAGCTTAGTTCACAATAGCTAGATTGTGGAACCAACCTCGATGCCCTTCAACAGATGAATGAATAAAGAAACCATGGTATATATACATGACGGAATACTATTCAGCCATAAAGAAGAATAATACTATGGCACTTGCAAATAAATGGATGGAATTGGAGAATATCATGCTAAGTGAAATAAACCAATCCCAAAAAAACCAAAGGCCAAATGTTTTCCCTGATAAATGGAGGATGATATATAATGGGCATGGGGTTTGGGGAGGAAGAGAAGAATGGGGAACTTTAGATTATGTAGAAAGAAATGAGAAGGAGGGGGGTATGAAAAATGGTGGAATGAGACAGACATCATTACCCTGTGTACATGTATGATTACACGAATGGTATGAATCTACATTGTGTACAACCATAGAAATGAAATGATATACTCCATTTGTTTACAATGAATCAAAATGCAGTCTGTAAAAAATTAAAAGGAAAATTTAAAAAAATTAAAAAATTGAAAACAACTTTAAAAGGATTTGTAACCCAGTTATCAGTTATTTATTTTTTAACATAAAGGTATATTTGAAACTATCAATTATTTGGTACCATGGAGACTAATACTAGAGCAATGCAATATAGTAAAATTTCTAACAAGTGAGGGGCATGCATAGAGTTGGTAAAGTAAGAGGAAGGTGAATGTGAAAAAAGTATCTACAGGAAATGACAACTGAAGGTCTTGGTCAATATTTTCTGGCATGTTACCTTCAACTAAAATTATAGATGAAGTTAGGGACCTTCAAATCATTTTCCTTTACTCTCCGCAATCCTTGAATATGTCTCAGTGTCAATATCTCTTAGTACAAAGATCTTAATTCTAGAGCACCAATTCCCATCACAATAGAATAAACACTTGAGATTAAAATCTTTTAGTGCTAGGTGTTATTTTTGAAGTGAGTATTTTAGGACCAGTTATGTAGCTCAGTGATAGACTACTTGACTAGCATGCACAAGGCCTTGGGTTCAATCCCCAGCATAGAAAAATTAAATGAATATTTCTCTCAGGGATTATATACATAGGCAAATGTGCACAAATTTGAAGCAGGTAAAGACTTTACAAAGTGAGTGTATCTATATAACCAGTTTGAAACCAAGAAACGATAATGACCACAAAGGATCCTCTTGAGCCTCTTTCATTCACAATCTCCACCCTCATATTGTAATCATTGGCTTGCATTCTGTGCAATAGGTTAATTATGTTCATTTTTGCCTCTGCATGATGGAAATTATTGTGTACATTTTGACTGCTTCCTTTGATAAAAATTGTATTTGTAAGATTTATCTTTTTACTTGTTTTGTCTGCTCTTTTCCACATTCTATAGCATGGATCTGTAAAATGCATTCCACAGGCCAAGTTTGGGTCACCACCAGATTTCTGCAAGTGGAATCCTGTCAGATCATAATCCTACTCATTCTTTTTACATGTTATCTATAACTGTATTTGCACAACAACAGCTGAGTTGTGTAACGAAGTCTATTTGGTAGACATAACCTAAAATATTTACTATCTGTGCCCTTTGGAGAAAAATTTACCCAACTCTGCTCCATGAATATTCCTGGTATCACCATATCACCATTTCTTTTTCTATTCCAGTTGGTGGAGAACTGGTCTGTGAACAAAAGCTAGCCGATAATCGATGTTTGTATACAGCCTGTGGGCTACTCATATTTTCTTTTTATTTCAAAAGGATCATTAAAGAAAAACAAAAGGAAAAGGAAAGAAAGAATACATATTAGGAACTTTATTTGTCTCACATGATCTAAAATATCTGCCTCTTGGCTGCAAAAGTTTGTGACCCCCAATCTATCCATATTGACTAATACTAGGGTTTTTTTCATATTCTGCTATTTTGACTAATATTCCTATACATCCTGTGCTCTATGCCTTTTGTTGAAAATATTTACATATTTATGTTGGATATATACTTAGAATGTGAATACACCTGGTTCTGTTTAGTTCCCCAAAGTGATAGTATGAATTTACACTTCCACCATCCATATGTGATAATTCCACTTGCTGAACATTTCCATTCCTGGATAGAGTAATAGCAAGACCACATAGTGTGGTAAGAGCTATTATTGTGACAAACTTTGAAAAATACAATAGTTTACAAATTCCATTTATTATTTGTTGTACTGCAGGTCTGTTGGTAATGAATTCCCTGAAATTTTTGTTCTTCGAAAATGTCTTTATCTAATCTATGTGTTTTAAGGATGGTTTCCCTGGATTTTATGAGTTTTCTTTCAACACAAAGAAGATATATATGATTCCATAGACTTGTGAATTTTACAATTTTAGTAATTCAACTTTTACTCATATTGCTGATAGTTGGAAGGTCTTGTGACTTCTTCCTTCCCTCTAGAAACTCCTTACAATTTCAGTCTTTGAATTTTAGCAATTTTACTGTGATGTTTCCAGGTATGATTCTTCTTTCTTTCACGAGCCATGATTCCTTCAAATATTGCTTGTTCTAGTCCGTTCTCTGCTCTCTACCTCCAACTTACAATTATGTTAGAATTTCTAACTGCACACCAGTTTCCTAGTATGCCCTGTTATGTCGCTTTTCTGTTTCATTGTTGGTTATTTTGCTGTTGTTGTTGCTGCTGCTTCTCTTCCTTGTCTCTGGCTTTCAGTTTACGTATTGCTCTTGACCATTATCTCGCTTCTCTATTTTGTTGGTCTCATCTGCTAACAGACAGATAGGTAGATACAGAGATTTCTTAATTTCATTTTTAATTTCAAGTAATCACCTTCGATTATATATAGTGATATGAGTGTATTTATATTCTATGACAGAAAATATATAAGCACACATAAATATACATAAAATGAATGAATGAATAACATTATATTTAAAAACTGAAGGTTCCAGATTTTATTTTCTTCTCCCCAAAAGGGTTTATCCTCTCCTCACTTGTCAAAAGGATGGAGGAAAATTCACCTTAACATAATCACATAAAATTATGGCATTTGCAGGCAAATGGATGAAATTGGAGAATATCATGCTAAGTGAGATAAGCCAATCTCAAAAAACTAAAGGACGAATGATCTTGCTGATAAGCGGATGAGGACATATAATGGGGGATGGGAGGGGTTAGTGTTAGGGTTAGGGGTAGGTTTAGGGTTAGGGATAAGGAGGGTGGTAAGAATGGAGGAAGGAAGGACTGTATAGAGGGAAAAGAGGGGTGGTAGGGGTGGGGGAAGGGAAAAAAATAACAGAATGAATCAAACAACATTACCCTATGTAAATTTATGATTACACAAATGGTATGCCTTGACTCCATGTACTAATAGAGAAACAATATGTATCCCATTTGTTTACAATAAAAAAATTAAAAAAATAAAGGAAAGAAAAATAAAATAAAATGTAAGATTATAAAAAAAGTACAAAACATAATCACAGGTTGAGCTAACTCATGTTTGAGTTATACCTTTGGAAGTTTAGTCTTATTCTGATGTATTCCTGGTCCTCTGTACTGAAAGCTTTGGGTAGCTCTGCACAATGGGTCTTGTCTGCAGTCTTTGTCACCTGAATTCAAGAAGATTTCTTAAACTTCACTCAGTTCCAGACTTTATCCTCCCTGCTGTACAAATTGACAAGTGTCTCCTGAAAAAAAAATCAAGCACCATGTGCCCACCAAAATCTCTGCTAGTTTCTCAGCCCCGCTCCACAACATGATTCCTCTGTGTAAATACTACCTAGCAGTTTCCTGCTCGTGTCCAGTAGCAAATGACATCAGGGGAATAGCAGCAGTCACCAGCTATGTTTTGTGGTTCTCTCTGCTCTGGAGAACTAACTCAGTTTCATTGCTTCTACGGTTCTCCAATGAGATAACCTTATGAATTAGTTTTCTCTGTTCATTGTCCCTCAGAGTGTTCGTCCATTCAAAGAATTGCTCAATTACATCCAAAAGTGGAAATTGGTTATAACTGTACCATTTGTTTCTTTGCTTTTATGAAATTTTATATATTTATTAGTGCATGGCAGTTTTACATACTTGCAGGGTTCCATTTGACATATTCATGAATACATATAACAGAATTTGCTCTATTTTAGTCCCTAGTGGTACCACCTTCTCTCCCCTGATCCCTCTTCCAGTTCTCTACCTCTACTCCATTGGTCCTCTTTCTAGTAATATACTTTTTAATTGATGCATTCTAGTTACACAAAAAAGTGGAATTTGTTGTGATATATTCATACAAGCTTATAGCCAAATTTGGTAAATTTCATTCCATAGTTCCTCCCCTTTTCCATCCCTCCTCCTTATTCCTTTATCTCCTTTCTCTACTCCACTGTTCTCTGCTCTATGTTCATAAAATTCCCCTTTATAAATTCTAATTGTCTCTAGATCCCATATATGAGAGAACACATTGGACCCTTGACTTTCTGAGTCTAGCTTATTTCACACTTAGAATGATGTTCCCAGTTCCATCCATTTACCAGAAAATGACATAATTCCACTCCTTTTTATGGGTAAGTAGAACTTGATCATGTATATGTACTACATTTTCTTTATCCATTCGTACATTGAGGTACATTTAGGTTGGCTCCATATTTGTGTTGCTATGAACATTGTATGCATGCATCACTATAGTATGCTGATTTTAATTCTTTTAGATACATATCAAGAAGGAGGATATCAAGGTCAAAAGGTGGATTGATTCCTAGTCTTCCAGAGTATCTTTATATTGCATTTTAAGTGGTTGTTCTAATTTGCAGTCCCATCACCAATGCATGAGTAAACCTTCTTCCACATCCTTGACAGCATTTATAGTTATTTGCATTATTTTTAAATTTGTTCTAATTAGTTGTACATGACAGTAGAATACATTTATACATTTTGGATAAGTCATACATAAATAAAGTATAATTTCTCATTTTTCTGATTATACATATTGTAGGATCATATCAGTCAAGGAGTCATATTGGTACATGAGGTAATGTCTGTTTCACTCTACTATCCTTCCTATCCCATATACCCTCCCCTCCCATCGCTCCCCTCTACCTAATCTAAAGTAATTCTATTCTTCCCTAGCACTGCCCCACCCCACTCATTGTGAATTAGTATCCACATATCAGAGAAAACATTCAGCCTTTGGTTTTTTGGTTTGGCTTATTTCACTTAGCATGATATTCTCCAACTCCATCCATTTACTCCCAAATGCCATAATTTCATTCTACTTTAAAGCTGAGTAATATTTGTATTCTTAAAGATTACCATTCTAACTGGAGTGAGATGAAATTTCACAGTAGCTTTTATTTGCATTTTCTTGATTGCTAAAGATGTTGAACATTTTTTCATATTTTATTTGCCGTTTGCCTTTCTTCTTTTGAGAAATGTCTGTTTACTTTGTCTATTCTTAATCTGGCTGTCAACCACATAAAGAAATGTGGGTGCATTCCTGTAATTGAATACAATACAGCTGTTTCTTTTTTTTAATGAGGCATATTTACATGTCCTTCTATGGAAATATCACTAAGTGCTCTAACATTTTTATTGTATATATTTTGGATTATTTTAAATGTCTAGCAAATGTCTTAAAATATCTTTTGAATTAAAAATTAAGTACAATTGATTACTCTGAGTAATGGTAAAATATAAGAATTGAGACTCTAGTTTCAAGATTTAAAATGAAGGAAAAATGTTTGCCTCCTAAAATTCTATCCATATGGAAAGTGCATTAACAAGCAAGCTGTGATAGGAAACTGCCATAACTGCAAACCTGGATGTTAGATCATTTGTATTCCAGTCTGATTCTGTTTTTTGAGTGATATTGAAAAGTCTCTGACTTCTCAGTGACCAAATTCAGTCTATAAATTGAGAACACCAAATAATGCAATTCATTTCTAAAATTCTACTATCCATTGATAGAAACATTATTTCATACCCTGATGATTGACAAATAAGGTAAATGAACATTTTACACAATACATGCTCACTGAGGATGAGAAAAATATCTAATATATTAACTAGTGATTTAATTTACATAATTATATTTATATACAACATCAATTGGCTATGAGATATATATTGAATATATAAATGCAATATCTCTTATTCAGTTTGATAGCTACTCTGTAGTAGAGTTTAACGTTAAATTGTTACCCTCAGGTTAACTTGCTATTGTAGGTATATGTCCTGTTTTGTTTAAGTAAATAAAAATATATTCTAAAGCAGTAAGTTTAAAATCACACTGTGGTTCACAGTAGCTTTTCCTTTTACTGTATTCTATTCTAAACCTTTTTGGTTACTGTCTCCTATCCTTGGCCATTACAGATGTTTTAAATTTTAAACAGCATTTATCAAATCACATTTAAAAAATTTTATAATTTACACTTTCATAAGCAATTATTTCCAACTGTAGTTTTGATTATAAATTGATCCAAATATTTTCCTTTCATAAGGCATCAAATTTAAAGTATAAGCCAATTTATTATTAAAAACACAAAAGCTAAGTAGTTAGCCATGCTTAAATTTTATAGCTATTTAAATAAAATAATTTCAAATGTAATACTTCAGTGTTTTTAGAATTCCTAGAAGAAATTTAGTTTTATGTAGTCTAGATTCAAAATACATTAAAAATGCATGCCTTGTTTTAACTCTATGCTAATTTAACTAAAACCACAATATTTTCTAATTCAGGTATAAAGTTACCATAGCACACTGTGGGCAACCTGCTCAGATACCCTGAATCCCTGGACTTCTTTCTGTGAACTCTTCCCCAGGTTTCCTGCCTTTTCTTTAAAGAGTTTGCACTTGCAACTCTGGGGAGGCTTTTCAAACATGCAAACTGGAAGTGTTAGGAGTTTCACCAGTTACCCCTTGCCACTTAATTGTGCCACCATTTGAAAATGACTGAGTAACATAGAAGTACAAATTCCAAGTCCTATGTTTTAAAACATGATAAACACAGGCATCATTTACCATCATCTACATTGCAGAGATGCCCTACAGGGTTGGGCCCAGGCTCAGCCTGCCCCTGAAATTGCACTATCTCTTGCTGTCTTTCTCCTTCCCTGTTCTGCTTCTCCCACCATTTTGCTGGGTTACACTGAGAGCACACTTTCAAAGAAAATACTTGTACATAAAACTTCCTCTAATATTCTATTTCTGGGGAATGGATTTATGTCAGGTAAATGATAATTAAACATCAGCTCAGCATAATGACAAAGAGAAAAGACAAGTTAATTTCACCTTCACCTTGATGCTAACTTCCCTTCCAAAAATATCTTTTCCTTAAAGTACAGAGTCAGTAGGACAATTCCTTATTCTGCAGTTATGCTGCTAGAGGACAATGCCATATGTATTTTGACTTTCCTTATGCAGAACAGGCAGGGGCTATCCAGCCTGCGTTCATTGCCCCTCAGCCTTAACATGAGGCATTCCTATGGCAATGCAGAAAGAGTTACTCGTATTGGAATTTTTCCAATAAATGAATACAGCATTTCACTCTCACTACATAGCAAATGGATAATAACTTCATGTATGTATTGAGATTTATTCTAATTGAGTACTTTAAAAGATATTTGCAGTCACTATTGAAACCCCAGAGGTAAAATATTCCTATATTGGTGAAAGTATTTTTTTCCCCAGAATTTAAATACCATAGCAGATGGTAGCATATTTAAGCATTTCCAAATTATTTCACCTAAATGTAATTATATTATAATCCTATTACAGAGAAAAAGGAGACAAGAGGGCCATGTTTAAATTAAAGAATCACATTCAAACTAAATTGCTAGGTATAATGATACAACTACAACAGATGGCTGAGGTGGTGTTATACTTTGAAATCAAAATAAGTTATTGTTTTAATATGAATAAATGTTTTCTGTTTTTGAAACTTGAAAAAATCATAATTAGAAATAATGAAATGTTGGCCTTAGCTATTAATGTTCTGCAATAAGGAAAATCCTTTTATTAAATGAAAAACAACCACTTCATTTAAATGCAGTGTACATGAATACTCTTAAAATTCCCTACAAGATGAAGTAATACTTCAATTTACCTTCTTCTTTTAAAAAATATTTCTCAAATTACATTAGATTGTATTTCCATGTGTGTTGGCATCTGAAATATACCCCAAAGAGCCATTTTATCTTTCTATTTCACAACATTCTCCTTACTAGCTATAAGACTTGATTTTATATCTGTTTTCTTCTCCTGGCATTATTAAATATAGTTCTACATAGCACAGAAAGTGTCAAGTGCTCTGCATCGGTGCTTCTCAACCTTGAGCAAGCACAAGAGTCTATGCAGAGTCTTCTAAAATGCAGGCTCCCCATGGCCACACAGAATTCTGATTATGTTGGTGTGGAGTGGGTCCAGAGAATTTTCTTGTCTAACAATGTAACAGTGGCAAAACTGTTGGTAGAAGAGCACATTTTTGGTAGAAATCTCTGGGTAAAATTATATTCTTTGTTTTCCAATGAAAGAATCAATTGGTAGCAAGCATCTGGTCACATAATCTCATTAAATTTCTATAGATACATGATGCAGCATGTAGGATTTGGGGATTCCTAGTTTTGTAACCTGTTTTGAATATTGAAATTACATTCGTGAACTATTTTGAATATAAATTTTATGATTAACCAAGAAGCCAGAAGACTAAGTCATCAAAGCCCGTATCTGAGAGAAAGTATCCAACTGCCAATATTCTTGTTAGAACCTCATGTCTAGAGAACTAAGGACGACTCTCAAAAGAATCAACTTTTGAGAAGTGTCAAGTCCTCTCCTCCTTATTCCTGTCACTCATGCTCTGACCACCCCCCACATCTGCCTTTTATTTGATATTTGACCTAAGCTTGACTGCTTGGTAACTTTCCACTGCTTTCCTATCACACTGGGAAAAATAAGTAAAAAGTGGATAGAATGATACTGTTTCCATCCTTGAAAGAGAGGTCACTTGATGTAGGTTGGAATTAGTTGACCCTGTAACTGAATTCTGGACCATTTAGGGATTAGGTTACATGAAGTCTTCAACTACTGGCAGTTTGAGTCTATAATGATACCTGAATCACAGGGAAACCTTCTAATGTATGGTATCAAGCAATTGTATGTCTCAAATTTCAATATTTCACCACAAACATTTTAGAAGTATCAGCAAAAGCCTTTTGTGTGGCTGTTAAATATTTTGGATGAACATTCATATCATTCATTGGGAAGTGCACTGGATTGAAATTCTAGATATTCCTTCTGTAATCTGTTTTATGAGCTCTTGGAAGGTACTTCATTTCTCTCAGCTTCACTTTCACTCTTCTGAAATATAAAATAGACCAGATCATCTCCATCACCTTCACTTTCAGTTCAAAAAACCAACTATTCCAGAAAAACAGTTCTTTAAGTCATATTTCTTAAGCAATTTTATTTTGGAGGTGATAAATATACATACTCTTGATCCCTGAAAACAAACAAAGATGAAGATCAAGTTAGGTTTCCACATATTTTCATGAAGAAGACAGTATTGAGATTATATACAGGATTTAAGCCACCTCCACAGGCCAATTTTCTAATCCCAAATGTAATGTTTAGATTCTTTATAAACCTGTATTGGTTAATTACTTATGCCCTTAGAGAACTCATACAACTACTCACTGAAATTTAATTGACATTAGAGAGTGGTGTTACCTGATAGGTTTAAAACATTATCAAACTCCATATTTTTTTAATAGGCATAGCTTTCTGAATTCCTAATATGGTTCTTCGGAGAAGTATCATAAATACACAATGTAAATTAATCACTGCTTAGCAGCACACAAATCTGAGAAGATACAGCTTGAAACAAGATCTAAACAAAAAACATCTTCAACTTACACTATTCCTAATTTTAATAACAGTTGGACAAAAACTTGGCTTTTGCTATGCTTCCATAGAAAATCTTTAACTAAAAGCAGCAGAACCCTTGCCATACAAGGCCCCAGGCCAGTCATTTAAAACTTCTCTGTTGTTCTACATCCAAGCTTGTCACTTCATCAGAGCTAAAGCATCTCTTTCAAATCTGGAGAATAGTTTTCTAAGCAGAACAGGAACAGAGTTTTTTGGCTTTTCCCATGAATTCGCTCTGAATTGTCAAAGAACTCCCTCAACATGGTGGGCTGTTACTTTGGATAGGATTATCAAGTCCAGCTAGGCTCAACTTGTCTTTGAGTTTCACCATCACTACAGTCTGTTCTACTCAACAGAGAAGCAAATGGCTCACCTGATAATGCCTTGAGGGTAGAACTTACCCTTTCAACAGCTGTTAGCTTTTTGCAATTTTGCAGTCACCCAGTTCAAGACAAGCAGAGATCTTTGAAAGTATTACCTTTATCTTTTGAACAACATGATATACATAAAACACAATTTAGTGTGGTATATTTAAACCATTATTCGTACTAACAATACTCCTTTTTATAACCCAGACTCCTAATTTTAATAACTAAGAAAAAGGTCTTAAATTTTCAGAAGAAAAAAAGCTAACATGTGGGAGGATATATCATAGATGACAGACAGGTTCCAGAGGATATGCAGGTCTCGCAATTTAAATCTACAATGAGAGACTTAGAACAACCATGAAGTATTATTGAATCTTCAAAATTAATTGCATATGTAGCATGGTGGAGATATGGCAGTCTAAATAAAAAGTGTACTGGTGCTTATTAGCCATGTTTAATATGAAATTAAACATAATGGGATTGTACATGAACACTTTGTGTTCCACAGCTATCAGATAGCTTTGTCAAAGCTAAAGAAAGTACTTTGCAAAGACATACATAACAATTTTTAAGACCATACTATAGCTTAATAGTGATTAATAGTTGAAAAGTGAAGTAGTTGAAAGAAGGGAAGTCTACACAGTTATCTGGCCAATTGTGGGTGTCAGGCGGGTATACTAATGTTGGATTTGAAATAGGGAGTATATTAGTGGTTCAAAATTTTTGCAAACAGGATAATTCTATGTTTTTACTGAAGATAAAACTAGAATCAAAACAGCAAACATAATATAAAGCATGTTATAGCTCAACATAAAAATCAACTTGCTACCACTTGGATCTGGTCTATCCCCCTTAAGGCCTACATGTTAAAGACTTGGTCCTCAACTTGGTCCTGAGGTGGGAAATTGTGGAAATTGTAAAAGTGGGACCTAGTGGAAACAAGTTAGGCCATTTGCAGAATGACTTGAAGGAGACATTGGGACCCTAATCCTCTTCGTCTTCTCACTTTTTGGTTCCCAGCCTACCATGAACTGAGTAGCTTCTTCTGCCACAAGTTCCTGCCATGATTGACTTCCTGGCCACAGACTCAAAGGCATCAGGGCCAAAAGACTATGTTTTCAAACTTTTGAAACTGTGAGCCAAAATAAACTTTGCATTTTTTTTGAAATTGACTATCTCAAGTAGTTTATTACAGTAATGCAAAGCTGACTAACACAGAAAATTGGTACCAAGAAGAAATCATACTGTGACTAAACCTGAAGATGTGATGAAGAAACTTTGGAATTTGTTCACAGGATACATTTTGGAAAGCTTGGAGAAACAGGCTACAGAAAGCCTGGAATACTGTAATGGGGACTTAATTCTGGTAAGGGCACAGGAAATCAGAATGCTGATAGAAATGTCGAAAGAAAGGGTTATAATCATGAAGTTTCAGATGGAAATAAGTCAGAAGATGGACTACAGACTATTTTTTATACTATTGCAAAGAATCAGGATGCATTATGTCCATGTTCTGCTTGTTGGAATCTGAGTTTAAAGTTAACTACTGGCAAAGGAAATTTCAAGGCAACTCAGCATTCAGGCAGTAGCATGGGTACTACTGCTGCTTTTTTCACAATTTGCTGTGAGATTCAGGGCAAAAAAAGGATCAAAGTGGAGAAAATTAGAAACTTGCAGTTTGGCCAGAAAAGGAGCCTATTTAAAGGTGCTGCCAAGGAAAGTGCAATGGCTGAAAAGACTAACACCAATAAAAAGAATTCAAGTACTTTGCTCTAAGACTGTGGGGAAAATGTCTTAAGGGCATCTCAGGAATTGGCAAGATCCCCAAAGACTCAAAGGTGCAAAAGTGTAAACTCCTTCAAAAACTTTTTTTGTCGGTGGTGCTGCCCACGGAATTATTTCCCAAGAATTCATTTCCCCATGTTCAGCCTAGAAGGCACTCAGAGGCTGCTGAACCCTTGGTTCAAGCAAGCCTTTGTGTAGCTTGTTCTGATGGTAGATGTTGGCACTGTCTGGGAGATCCTGGTTTTTCAGGCATGCAGGAAAAGTGTTATGTGGTCATAGAGGCTTCTACTGGAATTTCAAGGGAAAACCTGGGAGGCTCGGCAGTGTGAGACGTTGGTGGAATCCATGACCATCCCCTGACAAGGCAATGCGTAAAACCGTGAAGGCAAAACTCAAAGCAGTAGAAACCCAGGAAGATGGAGATGTTAGACACATGGCATACTAGCTGAGGAAAACTTCAGGCAGTGATCAGACCAGCCCAAGAGAGTTGCCATGTAGGTTTTAATCAGCAAGATTATAGGAGTGTAGCTGTCTGAGCTCACTAACTACCACTATATGCCCCAGATGCCAGACACAGAACTACACAATTTAATCTGTGCCTTGCTAGGTCTAGTCTTGTTTTGCTAGGATTCCTTATTATTTCCTATTCCTCCACTTTGGAATGGGAAGGTTTACCCTGTTGCATTGTATCTTGGAAGAATGTAACTTATTCTTTGGATTTTTACCAGGGCTCAGAACTGAGTTTGCTTTGACTCTCAGATGAGACTTTGGGCTTGGATTTTTCAGCAATTCTGGAACAGTCAGGAATTGGGGATTTTTGGAAATGGACTAAATACATTTTACATGGTGAATTAGGTAGGAAGCTTGGGGACCAAGGGTGAAGTGCTATAGCTTTGATCTGAAGTGTCCACAAAAGATCCATGTGTTAAAAGCTTGATCCTCAGCTTGGTGCTTTGGGATGTGGTGAAACCTTTAAAAGGTGTAGTCTCGTAAAAGACAGTTAGGTCTTTCTGGGCATGCTCTTTAAAGGAATTGGATCTGGGCCCCTTCTTATCTCTCTTTGCTTCCTGGCCATTGCGAAGAGAGCAGTTTTGTCTCACCATACTTTCCCTGCCCTGAGGTTCTGTCTTATCACAAGCCCGAAAACAATGGAGGCAACTGACCATGGTCTGAAATCCCTGAAACCTTGAGCCCAAGTAAATATTTTCCTTTATTAAATTGATTATTTCAAGTATTTTGTTACAATAACAGAAAGCTGACTAACATAACTTCCAAAGAATTATGAGTATATAGCAGAGAAATAAACTTTCTCATCAAATAGAGAGCTATTTAATGAAAGAGTTCAAAAATCATATAACTAATACTCATAAGGACTCCCCTCCTAAATTTAAATTTAAAATTGAAATTTTATTTTTCCAACCAACTTAAAAATCTATGATCTTTTTTTTAAATTCATTTTTATTGTAAACGAATGGGGTACATCGTGTTTCTCTGTTTGTACATGAAGTAGAGGCATACCATTTGTGTAATCAAACATTTACCTAGGGCAATAGTTTTTGATTCATTCTGTTATTTCCCCCCCCCTTATCCCTCTATAGAGTTCCTCCTTCCTCCATTCTTGCCCCCTTCCCACCCCCTATATGCGTCATCATTCGCTTATCAGTGAGATCATTCGTCCTTTGGTTTTTTGAGATCGGCTTATCTCACTTAGCATGATATTCTCCAACTGCATCCATTTGCCTGCAAATGCCATAATTTTATTCTTCTTTTTGGTTGAGTTCCATTTCAATGTGATACTTTTTAAGACATAGTCTTCCTTTCCTTAATACTGCTGATACAGATAGACTTCTTTGAAATACTTTATAAAGGGCGTTGGTGTTTTCTTTGTCCTTGGCAAAAGCATGTAATTCCCCTGATAAATGCAATTAGTATTTAAGAGAAGAGTGATATAAACCACAAAGAAAATAAACAATTTATATGAATGGATAGATAACATTTATCCCAAGCCGTATTTCAGAGGGCTTTATTTAACTTTATAGTTTATGACTTTTTTTAACAATTGATAATGAGAATGATCATTTCTTTTTATTATAATCTGAAAAGATTTATATAAAATGCTTAAAAAGTTTTACCTTTATTTTTCCCAGCAGTAACGATTTTCAGTGATAGAACATTTTCTTACAAATTTCATTCATGACAAAATACATGTGATAGTACGCATAAAAAAGTTTTTTTCTTATTTACAGACCATTTTAAAAGTGAAAATTTCAGGGAGAAAATAAGAGAAAATTTAAATTCCTAAAAATAAGCCTCAGAGTACATTTTTTTAGTAAGGTTCAAATGCTGATTTTGCTAGATTTGCATTTCAGAACTCGTTCTATTTAGCTGATCTTTATGTGGTGTTTCATATTTCCTGCCTTAAAAAAAAAGTTCTTTGGGGAATATTAACACATTACCCTTGTCCAATACCACTACAAGTGTGTTTAAAGAAAATAAAGAAAACAACTCCGAAAGGTTAATATACTAGAATTTTTAAGTGTTAGAAATACAGGCTCAAAATTTAAAACTACTTGGTGTTAGGAAATCATTTATCCACCTTCCAAAGATAGAAAATTAGTAACCTTGTGTAGGTGAATGGCAGTACTATAAAATACAAAGTATACATACATATTTTTCACAATAAATTCTTTATGTGTTTTTTTCAAATGGTCCTGCCCTGTCACTCACCTAGGAATGAATTCATATCCCTTTTCCACAAAGATAAGTTCTGAAGTTTTCCTGAAAATTTTCTTTGTATTTAAAATATACTTTAAAACCTAAATAATTGAATGAAATGAGGGAATCTAACTTTTCCTAAGGGAATCTAACTTTTCCTCCATGTTTCTAATAGTTATTTTAAAACATAATGTGTTTTCCTGTTTTTCAAATATATCGCAGCCTTAATGCAAGGAAATTTCTCTTCTCAAAGAGCTCCCAGTACTTTTTATTAATTATGGCACTCAAATGTATCCTGATTATTTCCATTGAATGCTTTGCTACCAATTCTATTAGCTTTTTTCAATGATGTATAAAATGGTACAAAAATGCATTACACAGAATAAAGTTCACAAAGAGGAACAGGGCGAATATAAGATTTTCTAAATGTTTACGTTAGCTGGAGATGAAGGCCAACAATTTTTATTCTAATCTTACAACTTCTTTCCCTGTAAATTTTGAATTTCCAAATTAAATTATAAATTCTAAACAAGCTACATGGCAAGAGACGAAAGGTTCTCATGTGAAGCATCAGCAACAATATCTGAAAGTGGTATGAAAGCAATGAGAAAAAACTACAGTCAAGTTTGAGCATATGACAACACAAGAGATGGAAGGTACTTTCCCTGCTGTAATTTAAAAAAATAAAAAGAAAGTGTTGGTCATTTGTCAGGAATAGTAGAAGTCAATGTCAAAGGATGAGAAGACCCCAGAAGTGTGAACATCAAACTATAGAGCGATCCTCCTGAGAGAAGTATTAGATATTCCTAACCTGTTGAACACAAGCATGGCCATATGACTTATTATGACAAGAAAAGGTAAGTGACGCCTTTGTCACAGCCAGACAGAAGATTTAAATACCGAGTATGTGATTTGCTACACTCTCTTCATTCATTGCTGTTCTGGAAGCATGTAGTCTGATGGAACCTTCATCAGCCAGTATCCATAGGTAACTGTGAGGAGCCCAACATGAAAGACAGGTGGCATGTAGAAAAACAAATTCAATTGTTTCAAGTAAATGAAGACTTGTTTTTACTGTATCATAATTTATGCTATTCTGACTGGTACAGTTGGCCATATAGTCCTTAAGGCCATGACTAGGAGTGACAGAGTGAAGAATGTCCCCCTGATAACCTGGAGGATTCTGAAACAGGAGGGACATTTAAGACACCACCAATGTCATCCCCCAAACACACACACACACACACACACACACACACACACACACATTAAGCCTCTGTGGTCTGGAATTCTATAACTCCAGTGTAGATATCCATGGTGCAAAAGGGTTATATACACACATCACTTGTACTGCACTCTATAGATATAAAATAGGTTTTATTGGGAGGAAATTTATAATCAGAGAAGTAATAGAGTGTATTTTTCTCTTGAAATTTCTCTTACTCTCTTATTAAAAGTAAAAGACTCTAATAAGGACTGACAGTCTAACAAAGGATTTAGTTCTGTCTTCTGGACCCAAGAAGGAGATTGCTAGTTTTGAGTGATGATCCTATGACCCATTCTTGCTACACTAAGTTGAAATTGATATTCTATATTTCTCCATTGCTGAGATGAGGCCAAGCTAACCCAGATGCCTATAGAGACCTTGTGACTCTCTGACCGTGTGTGACCTCATTCCTCAGTCTAAGTATGGACAATGAGGCTCCATGCTTGTGATCCCATGTTTTCAGTCTTAGTATTGACTCCTTTCAAGCTCATATGACTTAAAAATTCCTGAACTAACAGAATTTATTCCTCCAGAAGTTTCCACGTTTGCCGATCTTTAAGGAAAATATAGTGTTATACCTACTTTCACTGCATAACTGGGTGACCTCTGAAGGGGCTATATAAAGAAGTGAATGGATCAGTAGAATAGAGGAAAGGGACCAAGGGGTGGGAGAAGGAAAGAAGATAGGAAAGTTCAGGAAATGATATAGGCCAAATTATATTGTTTGTTCTGTGCATGTATGAATATGTAACAACTAATCCCACCATTATGTAGAACTACAATGCACAATAAAAAGTGTGGGAAAAAAGAAGTGAATAAAATTGAAATAACTTTGTTTTAGTCTGCTTTTTCATTGCTGTGACCAGAAGTCCTTACAAGAACAACATAGATAAGGAAAAGTTTATTTTGGCTCAAGTTTCAGAGGTTCAGGGGCAGAGGGTGTGGAGCTCAGCACATGGCAACCAGAAAGCAGACAGAGAACCCCGTTCACTAGGAACAAAATAACCTCAAAATATATACCCCACCTTCCACACCTATGTTATCCAGCTACACCCAACCTATCTACAGTTACCACCCAGTTAATCCATAGCAGTGGATCAACCCACTGATTAGGTTTTACCTCTCATAATCTAATCATTTCACTTCTGAAAGTCCTTGCATTGTCTCACACATGAACTTTAGGAGGATACCTCATCTCTAAACCACAACAAGCTATTCACCAAGTCTCTGCAAAATGTATCTCTTGTTTATAGCCTAATAAAAACTTAAAGGAAGTAAAAATGAAATGCATATGGCCACATCAATGAGGAATATGGAAAACAAAAAAAGCAGAATAGAACTTGAAGAGTCATAAAGTCACTATTGGAAATAATAGAAGAAAAGCAAGCAATTAATGACAGGGATTCCTTCCCAGACCTGTCTGAGGGAGATAACTTTAGGAACTCAAAGATCATAAGGTCTTCAAAGGGACTTTATTTCTCCTCTTTGAGATCAAGGGAAGGGCTAATTTAAGTGATTTAAATTTGATTCTTTATTTTTAGTATTTTGGTAGCTTGAGAGAAACAAAATTCTCAACTTATTCTCTGATGAGGTTTCCTTTTACATGTGAAATTTCATTTCGGTATTTGATTACAGTTAAAACTGTTAGGACCAAATATAGTAAATGAGATGTTTAAGTTGCATAGTATTGACATAGTTCTAAAATGATCAAATATTCAAATTAAGATTGAAATAACTGAAAAAATAGTATCTTTAGTCTAGAATCATGGTGTATTTGCTTTTATAAAGAATTCTACTTATAATTCCCCTCATAAAACCTAATGATTGTATCAAAAATCTGAAAGTTGAACACCTCAAGAATTATAAAATGTCATTCAATGTGTTAACATTGGAAATATATAAGAATAGAAGTCAGTGGAGTAGACAAAGAGGAATGAAGGGAAGAGGGGGAATGGGAAAAGGAAAGACAGTGGAATGTATCTGACATAACTTTCCTATGTACATACATGAATATAGCACAGTGAATCTCACCATCATGCACATTCATAAGAAAATTATTTAAAAAAAAACTGTGGGTTAATGGCAGAAAGATCAACAGAGGGAAGGGAGGAGGAGTGGGGAGAGGGAAGGGAAGAAGAGGTACTGGGGTCTGAATTCCATGCATGTGTGTATAATTACGTCAAAATGGATTCTGCTGTCAGGTATAACTAAAAACAATAATTTTAAAAAATTTTAAATTGAAATTAAAAGTGTTTAAAATACACATTTTAAAAATCTTAAAAGTGTGACTAAAGTCCAAGATGAATATCTGTCAAAGATTCCCTTAAGTTTAATAATTCATGTGGTAACATATGATGCTAAGGCAATAGAATTTAAAACTGAGTTAATTTTAATCAACAATTGAATCAAATCAATAGAATTTAATAGATATAAAATTAGTTACTAGTCTATACACCCATAAAACTATAACAGTTGGTGCTTTTTTATTAACCAGACAAAAATCTAATATATAACAGTTAATAAGCATCAGGTCTGTAATCAAACATTAAGTACTAAGTAAGTACAGATGTTTGTCCCATGTAATTAAGTTAAGTTTTGGGTGAGTCTATAAAAAAAGACTTCAAATTCTATGCAAGACTTGAATGGAGGGAAAGCCTTGAGCCTGATTTATTTGAAATTTGGATAATTTTTCTTAATAAAGGAAAAGCAAGAGACAAAAGAAGTTCTATACAGAATTAATTTGGGATTTTTCATTTGTTTTTGGTACTCTAAAACTGAACTGAGTTATTAAGAGAAACAAAGATATTTATTATAGAAGCACATCAGTTTCCACCAAATGCAAGCTCTAATTTTAAGATGACATTAACACAAATACAAATACCAAAGTAGAATAACACGTAATAAAATAATGCTCAAATCAGACAGATATGGATGACTTTATTTTCTTTTAAAGGGGTGTTTCTCAGGAGAGCCTTTTTAATTAATTGTGGAAATTCCCCTTAGAGGTTTGTCCCCAAAAGGAAAATTACTAAGTGTATCCTGGCACATCAGGATATGAGATTTGGCATGCACAGGGTAGAACTCTATGGTTTTAATTTGATGGTTCCATGTCAGGAAATAGTTTTTCCCTTTTATATTCTTGTTCTCAGTCCAATAAAGGCCCCTTTTAAATAATTATTATAACAGCCTCAGCATGGTCATCCAGCCAGTCATGAGTATATGTGTGCATGTGAGGGAGGTGTATTTAAAATATACAAGTGTTTATTGATTATTGCTAAATATTGTTGAATAAGTGCATTGTTTCAGAGACCATTTTCCTGAATGTGTTTTATCAATTATTTTCTATACTTTATTCCTAGGATAAGACATGCCTTTATCCAAAGGAACATCCAATATACATGAAGGCAAAAGGAAATTT
The DNA here is from genome assembly GCF_902686455.1 of Sciurus vulgaris. NCBI lineage: Eukaryota > Metazoa > Chordata > Mammalia > Rodentia > Sciuridae > Sciurus > Sciurus vulgaris. The sequence goes on from NC_136465.1 coordinate 145,843,441, forward strand.
GAAAATGCAAGTACTTACATAAAAATGAATTAAAAATATTAACTTATACTAATGTATTAAGTATATCAATAGCATCACATTTTATGTTTGTTAGAAAATGTTAATAAAAATTTGCATGGGAAAATTCTATACTCATATGTACTTGGGAAACATCTATTTACTTAAACAAGTTAAAGTATAATTTTAGTAATGTGGAATAGTAAACTTATTGGAAAGATAAGTTTTATTATTGTGAACTCTTTTACCTTTTGCAAGAATCATATGAATATTGCCTTTTATTAAAAATTTATCATTAAACATGTATTTTAGTATATACATCATTGTGCTAAGGAGTTTGTCTGATCAAACTCATAAACAGATGAAAATTCTGCTGGCAGATTATGGTAGAGGAAGGAAAAAAACAACAATAAATACTCTTTTAAAAAAATTAAGTACTCATAAAATTAGCATTAAACTTATCATTTTTCAGCAGGGTGTAGGGAAACATACCTATAACTCCAGCTACTGGGATGGTGGGGGTGGGGAGAGGTTTGAGCAAGAAGATTCCAAGTTCAAGGCAGCTTAGTGAATTCTAGTCACAAATTTAAAAAAAAAAAAAGGATCTGGTGATATAGCTCAGTGCTAACGTACCCAGTTTCAATCCTTAGCACTTTTTTTTTTTCAAAATTAAATGAAGAATATCTCAAAAATGGGAAGAACCAGTATTAGTGCTGTGATGTAACTATATTCCTATTATTTTCAACACATGCAAATGTAATCTTAGGTACTTCTCTGGGATCACGCTCATAAACCAATTTGGAACTTCATACTTTCTCTTAATGATGAACTAGGAACATTTTTAAATTTAATGCTGCAGTAGTCATCCTTTTACATAAACCTTTGGCCACCCATATTTCTTTGAGTTGTTCCTTAAATTAGAGTTAAAATATAATTTTTTAACTTTCAAACTTTGGGTATAGGGAAAATTCATCCACTCAAATTTTCAGTTATTAAGGATTGCCAATGATGGCAAAATTTTGTAAGAAATAGTGATATTATAATAAAGTAAAATATTTTGAATTATTTTGGTATAATTCTATGATCACAAAACATATGTAGCAGAAGTAAGTTTGTGCTAGTTCCCAGGGCTGGATTATAAAACTAATGACATTTTCTTGTAATATAATTATTATGCTTTCAGTTATAGATACAGAAAAATTTAATAGTACAAATTTCAGCTCACACATCAATTATATGAAGGGTCATATAAAATATTTGAACTAAAATTTTTAAACACTTTAATATTTCACTCACATGCTCCCTTAAATCAACCATTCAGATAATTGAGAAATAAATACAAATGCTATAATATCATACATTCTCGTATCCTACCTCTTCCACTTCCTAAATGTACTATGTCATCTTAAGCAAATTAGTTTCCTTATCATGTCACTTTCCTCAAGATCTCTGTATCAGAGATAATAATTCTCAGCAAAACAGTTGTGAGGTTAAAATATGTTAACAATACATGTAAAGCACTTAGAATAGAATCCAGTACGCTATAATTATACTCGCCCAAAATATTGGGTGTCAGTACCATAACTATTTTTAGTAGTGATAGTAATAATATATATTTTTTAATTATCAAATTTACACCCTTTTACAATTATCTGTGGGATGGAACTTGTTTTCTTAGTCCATTGTCCATGATGGAATTATAGACATAATGATGTAAAATCAGAAAAGTTTTGTTTGATTTACTTTTTTTTTTTTTATTGTAAACAAATGGGATACATGTTGTTTCTCTGTTTGTACATGGCGTAAAGGCATGCCATTTGTGTAATCATAAATTTACATAGAGTAATGTTGTTTGATTCATTCTGTTATTTTTTCCCTTCCCCCCACCCCTCCCACCCCTCTTTACCCTCTATACAGTACTTCCTTCCTCCATACTTGCCCCCCTCCCTAACCCTAACTCTAACCCTAACACTAATCCTTCCCTCCCCCCCATTATGTGTCATCCTCCACTTATTAGCAATATCATTCGTCCTTTGGCTTTTTGAGATTGACTTATCTCACTTAGCATGATATTCTCCAATTTCATCCATTTGCCTGCAAATGCCATAATTTTATCATTCTTTATGGCTGAGTAATATTCCATTGTATATATATACCACAGTTTCTTTATCCACTCATCAATTGAAGGGCATCTAGGTTGGTTCCACAGTCTGGCTATTGTGAATTGAGCAGCTATGAACATTGATGTGGCTGTGTCTCTGTAGTATGCTGATTTTAAGTCCTTTGGGTATAGGCCAAGGAGTGGGATAGCTGGGTCAAATGGCGGGTCCATTCCAAGTTTTCTAAGGAATCTCCACACTGCTTTCCAGAGTGGCTGCATTAATTTGCAGCCCCACCAGCAATGTATGCGTGTACCTTTCTCCCCACATCCTCGCCAACACCTGTTGTTGCTCGTATTCTTGATAATCGCCATTCTAATTGGGGTGAGATGGAATCTTAGGGTGGTTTTGATTTGCATTTCTCTTATTACTAGAGATGTTGAACATTTTTCCATATGTTTGTTGATTGCTTGTAGATCTTCTTCTGTGAAGTGTCTATTCATTTCCTTAGCCCATTTGTCGACTGGATTATTTGAATTCTTGGAGTAGAGTTTTTTGAGTTCTTTATAGATTCTGGAGATTAGTGCTCTATCTGAAGTATGATTGGCAAAGATATTCTCCCATTCTGTAGGCTCTTTCTTCGCATTGCTGATAGTTTCCTTTGCTGAGAGAAAGCTTTTTAGTTTGAATCTATCCCAGTGGTTGCTTCTAGCTTTTATTTCTTGTGCTATGGGAGTCCTGTTAAGGAAGTCTGATCCTAGACCAACAAGGTGAAGATTTGGACCTACTTTTTCTTCTATAATCTGCAGGGTCTCTGGTCTGATTCCGAGGTCCTTAATCCATTTTGAGTTTAGTTTCGTGCATGGTGAGAGATATGGGTTTAGTTTCATTCTGTTGCATATGGATTTCCAATTCTCCCAGCACCATTTGTTGAAGAGGCTATCTTTTCTCCATTGCATATTTTTGGCACCTTTGTCTAGTATGAGAAAATTGTATTTATTTGGGTTTGTGTCCGTGTCCTCTATTCTGTACCATTGATCTACCTTTCTATTTTGGTACCAATACCATGCCGTTTTTGTTACTATTGCTTTGTAGTAGAGTTGAAGATCTGGTATTGCAATACCCCCTGTTTCACTCTTCCTGCTAAGGATTGCTTTAGCTATTCTGGGTTTCTTATTCTTCCAGATGAATTTCATAATTGCTTGCTCTAATTCTGTAAGGTACACAATTGGGATTTTAATTGTAATTGCATTGAATTTGTATAGCACATTAGGTAGTATGGCCATTTTGACAATATTAATTCTTCCTATCCAAGAACATGGAAGATCTTTCCATCTTCTAAGGTGTTCTTTAGTTTCTTTCTTTAGTGTTGTATAGTTCTCATTGTAGAGGTCTTTCACCTCTTTTGTGAGATTGATTCCCAAGTATTTTATTTTTTTCAAGGCTATTGTGAATGGTGTAGTTTTCTAATTTCTCTTTCTGAAGATTCACCACTTATGTATAAAAATGCGTTGGATTTATGGGCATTGATCTTGTAACCTGCTACTTTACGGAAATCACTTATGAGTTCTAAGAGTTTTCTGGTGGAATTTCCTGGTTCCTCTAAATATATGATCATGTCATCAGCGAACAGGGATAGTTTGAGTTCTTCTTTCCCAATTCGTATCCCTTTAATCTCTTTGGTTTGTCTAATTGCTCTGGCCAGAGTCTCAAGAACGATGTTGAATAGAAGTGGTGAAAGAGGGCATCCCTGCCTTGTTCCAGTTTTTAGGGGGAATGCTTTCAGTTTTTCACCATTTAGAATGATATTAGCCATGGGCTTAGCATAAATGGCCTTTACAATGTTAAGGAATGTTCCCACTATCCCTATTTTTTCTAGTGTTTTGAGCATGAAGGGGTGCTGTATTTTATCAAATGCTTTTTCTGCATCTATTGAAATAATCATGTGATTCTTGACTTTAAGTCTATTAATGTGGTGAATTACATTTATTGATTTCCTGATGTTGAACCAACCTTGCATCCCTGGGATGAAACCAACTTGATCATGGTGCACTATCTTTTTAATATGTTTTTGTATGCGATTTGCTAAAATTTTGTTGAGAATTTTTGCGTCGATGTTCATTAAGGATATTGGTCTGAAATTTTCTTTCCTTGATGAGTCTCTGTCTGGTTTAGGTATCAGTGTGATATTGGCTTCATAGAATGAGTTTGGGAGGGTTCCCTCCTCTTCTATTTTATGGAATACTTTGAGAAGTATGGAATGAGCTCTTCTTTAAAGGTTTTGTAGAACTCGGCTGAGAACACATCTGGTCCCGGACTTTTCTTTGTTGGTAGGCTTTTTTTTTTTTTTTTTTTTTTTTTTTCTTCTGGAAGGAATATTTTTAATTAGTTCATCCTCTGAAACCCTATAGACAACATTCTGAATAGGGTTACATTGACTAACTTTTCCTTTTTTTTTTTTTTTTATTGTAAACAAATGGGATATATGTTGTTTCTCTGTTTGTACATGGCGTAAAGGCATACCATTTGTGTAATCATAAATTTACATAGAGCAATGTTGTTTGATTCATTCTGTTATTTTTTCCCTTCCCCCCACCCCTCCCACCCCTCTTTACCCTCTATACAGTAGTTCCTTCATCCATACTTGCCCCCCTCCCTAACCCTAACTCTAAACCTTCCCTCCCCCCCATTATGTGTCATCCTCCACTTATCAGCGATATCATTCGTCCTTTGGCTTTTTGAGATCGGCCTATCTCACTTAGCATGATATTCTCCAATTTCATCCATTTGCCTGCAAATGTCATAATTTTATCATTCTTTATGGCTGAGTAATATTCCATTGTATATATATACCACAGTTTCTTTATCCACTCATCAATTGAAGGGCATCTAGGTTGGTTCCACAGTCTGGCTATTGTGAATTGAGCAGCTATGAACATTGATGTGGCTGTATCTCTGTAGTATGCAGATTTTAAGTCTTTTGGGTATAGGCCAAGGAGTGGGATAGCTGGGTCAAATGGTGGTTCCATTCCAAGTTTTCTCTCCACACTGCTTTCCAGAGTGGCTGCACTAATTTGCAGCCCCACCAGCAGTGTATGAGTGTACCTTTCTCCCCACATCCTCGCCAACACCTGTTGTTGCTCGTATTCTTGATAATCGCCATTCTAATTGGGGTGAGATGGAATCTTAGGGTGGTTTTGATTTGCATTTCTCTTATTACTAGAGATGTTGAACATTTTTCCATATGTTTGTTGATTGCTTGTAGATCTTCTTCTGTGAAGTGTCTATTCATTTCCTTAGCCCATTTGTTGACTGGACTATTTGAATTCTTGGAGTAGAGTTTTTTGAGTTCTTTATAGATTCTGGAGATTAGTGCTCTATCTGAAGTATGATTGGCAAAGATATTCTCCCACTCTGTAGGCTCTTTCTTCGCATTGCTGATAGTTTCCTTTGCTGAGAGAAAGCTTTTTAGTTTGAATCTATCCCAGTGGTTGATTCTAGCTTTTATTTCTTGTGCTATGGGAGTCCTGTTAAGGAAGTCTGGTCCTAGACCAACAAGGTGAAGATTTGGACCTACTTTTTCTTCTATAATCTGCAGGGTCTCTGGTCTGATTCCGAGGTCCTTAATCCATTTTGAGTTTAGTTTCGTGCATGGTGAGAGATATGGGTTTAGTTTCATTCTGTTGCATATGGATTTCCAATTCTCCCAGCACCATTTGTTGAAGAGGCTATTTTTCTCCATTGCATATTTTTGGCACCTTTGTCTAGTATGAGAAAATTGTATTTATTTGGGTTTGTGTCCGTGTCCTCTATTCTGTACCATTGATCTACCTTTCTATTTTGGTACCAATACCATGCTGTTTTTGTTACTATTGCTTTGTAGTAGAGTTGAAGATCTGGTATTGCAATACCCCCTGTTTCACTCTTCCTGCTAAGGATTGCTTTAGCTATTCTGGGTTTCTTATTCTTCCAGATGAATTTCATAATTGCTTGCTCTAATTCTGTAAGGTACACAATTGGGATTTTAATTGTAATTGCATTGAATTTGTATAGCACTTTAGGTAGTATGGCCATTTTGACAATATTAATTCTTCCTATCCAAGAACATGGAAGATCTTTCCATCTTCTAAGGTGTTCTTTAATTTCTTTCTTTAGTGTTGTATAGTTCTCATTGTAGAGGTCTTTCACCTCTTTTGTGAGATTGATTCCCAAGTATTTTATTTTTTTCAAGGCTATTGTGAATGGGGTAGTTTTCCTAATTTCTCTTTCTGAAGATTCATCACTTATGTATAAAAATGTGTTGGATTTATGGGCATTGATCTTGTAACCTGCTACTTTACTGAAATCACTTATGAGTTCTAAGAGTTTTCTGGTGGAATTTCCTGGTTCCTCTAAATATATAATCATGTCATCAGCGAACAGGGATAGTTTGAGTTCTTCTTTTCCAATTCGTATCCCTTTAATTTCTTTGGTTTGTCTAATTGCTCTGGCCAGAGTCTCAAGAACGATGTTGAATAGAAGTGGTGAAAAAGGGCATCCCTGCCTTGTTCCAGTTTTTAGGGGGAATGCTTTCAGTTTTTCACCATTTAGAATGATATTAGCCATGGGCTTAGCATAAATGGCCTTTACAATGTTAAGGAATGTTCCCACTATCCCTATTTTTTCTAGTGTTTTGAGCATGAAGGGTTGCTGTATTTTATCAAATGCTTTTTCTGCATCTATTGAAATAATCATGTGATTCTTGACTTTAAGTCTATTAATATGGTGAATTACGTTTATTGATTTCCTGATGTTGAACCAACCTTGCATCCCTGGGATGAAACCCACTTGATCATGGTGCACTATCTTTTTAATATGTTTTTGTATGCGATTTGCTAAAATTTAGTTGAGAATTTTTGCGTCGATGTTCATTAAGGACATTGGTCTGAAATTTTCTTTCCTTGATGAGTCTCTGTCTGGTTTAGGTATCAGTGTGATATTGGCTTCATAGAATGAGTTTGGGAGGGTTCCCTCCTCTTCTATTTTATGGAATACTTTGAGAAGTATTGGAATGAGCTCTTCTTTAAAAGTTTTGTAGAACTCGGCTGAGAACCCATCTGACTTTTCTTTGTTGGTAGGCTTTTGATGACTTCTTCTATTTCAGTACTTGAAATTGGTCTATTTAAATTGTTTATGTCCTCCTCATTCAGTTTAGGCAATTCATATGTCTCTAGAAACCTGTTGATGTCTTCGAAATTTTCTATTTTGTTGGAGTATAGATTTTCAAAATAGCTTCTAATTATGTTTTGTGTTTCCATCCTGTCTGTTTTTATATTTCCTTGTTCATTCCGAATTTTAGTGATTTGGGTTTTCTCTCGTCTTCTCTTTCTTAGTGTGGCTAAAGGTTTATCAATTTTGTTTATTTTTTCGAAGAACCAACTATTTATTTTGTCAATTTTTTGTATTGTTTCTTTTGTTTCAATTTCATTGATTTCAGCTCTGAGTTTAACTATTTCCTGTCTTCTACTACTTTTGGTGCTGTTCTGTTCTTCTTTTTTAGGGCTTTGAGCTGTAGTGTTAGATTGTTTATTTGTTGAGTTTTACTTCTTTTATTAAATGCGCTCCAGGAAATAAATTTCCCTCTAAGTACTGCTTTCATAGTGTCCCAGAGATTTTGATATGATGTTTCTTTGTTCTCATTTACCTCTAAGAATTTTTTAATTTCCTTCCTAATATCTTCTGTTATCCATTCATCATATAATAGCATATTGTTTAATCTCCAGATGTTGGAATAGTTTCTGTGTTTTACTCTTTCATTTATTTCTAACTTCAATCCATTATGATCTGATAGAATACATGGTAGTGTCTCTATCTTCTTGTATTTGCTAACATTAGCTTTGTGGCATAATATATGGTCTATTTTAGAGAAGGATCCATGTGCTGCTGAGAAGAAAGTGTATTCACTCTTGGTTGGATGGTATATTCTATAAATGTCCGTTAAGTCTAAATTATTGATTGTGTTATTGAGATCTATGGTTTCTTTGTTCAATTTTTGTCTGGAAGATCTGTCCAGTGGTGAGAGCGGCGTGTTAAAATCACCTAGTATTATTGTGTTGTGGTCTATTTGGTTTCTGAAATTGAGAAGGATTTGTTTGACATACATAGATGAGCCACTGTTTGGGGCATAGATGTTTATGATTGTTATATCTTGCTGATTTATGCTTCCCTTAAGCAGTATGAAATGACCTTCTTTATCCCTTCTGACTAACTTTGGCTTGAAGTCCACATTATCTGAAATGAGGATGGATACTCCAGCTTTTTTGCTGAGTCCATGTGCATGGTATGTTTTTCCCCATCCTTTCACCTTTAATCTATGGGTATCTTTTTCTGTGAGGTGAGTCTCTTGCAGGCAACATATTGTTGGATCTTTCTTTTTAATCCAGTCTGCCAGTCTATGTCTTTTGATTGATGAATTCAGGCCATTAACATCCAGGGTTATTATAGAGAAATGATTTGGTTTCCCGGTCATTTGGTTCATTTTTAAAATTTTGTTTATTTATTTGTTTGACACAACTTGTTTCCTCCTTTATTTGACAATTCCTTTAGGATAATTCCTCCCTTTGCTGATTTGCTTCTTTGTTTTTCATCTCTTCCTCATGGAATGTTTTGCTGAGAATGTTCTGTAATGCTGGCTTTCTTTTTGTAAATTCTTTTAGCTTTTGTTTATCATGGAAGGATTTTATTTCATCGTCAAATTTGAAGGTAAGTTTTGCTGGGTATAAGATTCTTGGTTGGCATCCATTTTCTTTCAGGGCTTGAAAAATGTTGTTCCAGGCCCTTCTAGCTTTTAGGGTCTGGATTGAAAAATCTGCTGATATCCGCCATCTTGAAAACCCTGGGATAGACTAGCTGATTTACTTTAATTATGTTATTCATTTTAGTGTGTGTGTCTGTGTGTGTGTGTATGTGTGTGTAAACACACATTAGTTTAAATTTGTGTCACTGGTACCATCTTTGTCTTACATTTTTGGCTTTCCTTTTTTAACAAAGGAAAAATTGGGGGACTTGATTTCTGACTATGTACATAAATATCTGTACTATACACTTCAGTTCTGTCACCATGTTGCATGTTCTGAAAAGTTTATGTGGCCTATACCTACACTAAAACATTTCTTCATTCATTAGATAAGGAATATATGTAAATTGAGGTGACATTCCCTCACTTAAGTTGCTGACATATTTAGAGCATCCTTCAGAAACAAGTATTTAGTTACAGTATGTTTATATGAAACCACTACACTTGTATATTTATTTTGTTTTGCCTTTAACAAATATTAGTGAAATATTCTTTAAAAATAATTGCAAATGATTAAGTGCCTTCTTTGGAAAAATTCATGAATGCTTCACATTTTGTAATATATCATTCCACAAATGAGAAAATTGAGTTAGAGAGGCATATGACCTGCCAAAATCCATACCCAACTAAAAGTTAAAGGAAGGGATTTGACTTATAGAAGATACCAAAAGCTTAAGAATTGCTTATACTACATTAAGAATTACCTAATTTAGGAAGGGAGAAGATATGTATTCTATGAAAATAAAAATGACAACCATGGTTAAATCCAGTCTATGGTGATGAATGCTAATTTTAAAAGATTTCCTTAAGATGTAAAAGGTCCCTGTTCGGGAATATAACATTTAATTGCAAATTTACTTGTGGCCTACTTGATGTAAGAAAAAAAAGTAAAACCGAAAATTAAAATGGTACATGTGATTTATTTTAATATTGACAAGTCTGTGAGTCTCAAATATTACAGATATCATTTTTAATCATTTCGTAACATTAAAACATTTGACATCTGGAAAAGATCTTGCCTATAAAATCATGTGTACATCTGCATCGTAAATGCATGTAGCACTGAGTTTTGTTTTTTTAAAAGCTGAATCACAGCTGGAAAAAACATACAAAACATTATTGTTGATATTAATCTTCCTCCTTTCAATACTTTAGATATATCAATGTATATGTTAAAAATTAAGTAGAACATTGTTAACAATAATATTTTAAACATCAAGAAAAGTTTTCAGAGCCCCAGTATCTGTCCCCATGGATCAAATACTGCACCCACCTGCACAGAAATGCCTTGCTGTGGCTCCCCATCTACCAATTTGTGGCAGCTTCCATCCTGGGACACCTGTGAGAGACTAGAAGCCCATTACCAAGGTACATACAGGTTAGCTGCTACTGCTGCCACCAATTAGGTACATGGCTACTTTCATCTAGGGATGACAGCCAGGACCTGAAAGATCATCACCAAGGCTTGGATACATCTGAGATATCCCTGCTAGGTGTGCTAATAGCCACCATCTTCCTGCAGAGGCAGGAGAGAACCTTGCAAGTGGTCAGAGGGTGGGAAAATTGTGTGGGGGCATCTTGATCCCAGCTTGCCCAGTCAACCAGCCCAGCACCCACCAAGATCTCAGACAACTTGGGCAGTACTTGCTGGGATCCCACATCAGCCTCGTCTACAACACCCTCCCCAATACATCACCCACCAATCACCTGGTCCTGCAGGCTTGGCAATCAACAGGTTCTTCTGGCTCCTCAATCCTCAGTCTCCCAATCACCTCCTAGTCACCAACCTGGCCCAGTGCTTGCAACTACATGACTGGCTCACAGCTCTCAACACCTGGTCCTGATCTGCCCAATATAGAACAGTTTTCTGCAACTGGCACATAGGTCCTGGTGCTCAGCCCTCAAGACCTCTGGGAAGAGAGGGTTGTGATTTAGGAGTCAAAAGGGGAGGAGCGGGAGAAAGACAATTTAAAGACTAAATTAGAGACCAGGCACTGTGGGGTCCACATGTGACGGAAGGGTCTAAACCAGGCTTCTGTGTCACATTAGTGGCCCTCGAAGGAGAGTCCTGGTCTGCAGTCTTCCAGTGGAACTGGCAATTGCTATACCCTGTCTCTAGGAGTCCTGCCGCCAAATCTAAATCTCTCACCTTAGTAACTTTCATCATCCTGAGGGTGGAGTTATCAGCAAACTCCAGACAACCCCACCTATTAGAAGGGAAGGGAAGCAGAGAAATATTGAACTCCAACAGAAACAAGTGTTCAATTTTCCTTCAAGTCCCTTTTTTTCCCCTCTATTTTTTCTTTTATCTTTTTTCATCTCCTGCTCTCACATCTTCAACATTTTTGAAATAAAGTACTTTTCATGCATCAGGTTACTGAGGACTTGGAGGTTTGAATAGTGTATTACAGTTTTGTTGTAGATTTTTTTTATGTATTTTCTTTTTCTTTTTTTTTTTAACTCACTCGAGTCTCCTCTTTTTTATCTGTTTCCTCAGAGTCTCTTTCTCTCTTTTCTCCTACTAACAACCAAATTCTTTTAATTTCTCTTTCACTCTTCCCATGATCTAGTACCTCTATATTCTCACCTCTTACCACATTAACATCACATGCTACACTACTCCCCCATTCTTTGTCCACAATTAGAAACTGTAGACCTTATTGCAAATCTATTGTTTATGTTGTAGACAATAATCAAATATATCATCTCTGATGATTGCAACAAAACTGTTAACATCTTAATAGGGGCTATTTAGTTTAAGACTACATATTGTTTGCATTAGGTGCTGTTAATATTGATCTCCCCCTTAAAAGCAGGTATAGGAAACCTGCAGGCACACTGTAAGTCTATAGGATGGAAACTGTAATACCTCGGATCCTCTTTGCTAGAGGAGAATACACATGAACACTACGAAAAAACACTGGAAGAAAGCATCCAAAAGAAACCAAGGTGCTATATTAATAGAATTCAATGACAGCATGGTAGAAGAAATGTCAGAAAAGGGGCTAAAAATGTACATAATTAAATTGATTTGGGGATGACCCAAGATGGCAGACTAGAGGGTGAATGCATCTCCTGTCACTCCAGAACCCAGGATTCAAGAAGGGGAGGCATTGAGAGACTCGGACTAAAATAGAGCCATGGGGTGAGTCTCCCCCACTGGGTGAAGCTCGGCCCGGGCAGCAGGCCTGGACAGGGGCGGCTTCTCAGAGCAGGGTATGGTAGCTAGAGTCTTCCCCAGGTAGTCCTGCACCCTCTGGCGGCGGGCTCCTTCCACACAGCCAGCTTCTTGGAGCAGGACCCTCAGTGAGAGCCTTTCTACACAGAACCAACTCCAAGTCCAAGAGCCAGTGGCGAACTCCGACCCGCAGGCAGCTTCAGGGACCAGGACAGGGCAGCCAGGGACTTCCCCAAGCAGCCCTGCTCCCTCTGGTGGCAGGCTTCTTTCACTGCCAGCTTCTCGGAGCAGACCGCCCAGTGAGACCCTTTCCGCACAGAGCCAGCTCCAAGCCCTAGAACCAGTAGCGGGCTAGGGGCAGCTTTCTTCAGAAGCACTGCATTTTCAAGTTACTCTAAGACTTCAGGCTACTGAAGGCTGGGAGGTGATACACTGGAAATCTACAGGGACACTCTAAGCCAATAGAGGAAATCTGTACTATCTCAGAGTCCCACTGACATCTGACCAATATGAGAAAACAAGGGAAGAAAATGCCCCAAACAAACCTAGATACTATATCAATAAAACCCAATGACAGCACAGCAGAAGAAATGTCAGAAAGGGAGTTCAGAATGTACATAATTAAAACAATCAGGGAAGCAAACAAGATGAAAGAGCAAATGCAGGCATTGAAGGAGGAGATGAAAGAATAAATGCAGGCATTAAATGATCGCACCAATCAACAGTTAAAAGAACAAATATGGGAAGCAAGAGATCATTTCAATAAAGAGTTAGAGATACTGAAAAAAAACAAACAAACAGAAATCCTTGAAATGAAGGAAACAATAAACCAAGTTAAAAATTCAATAGAAAGTATCACTTGCAGAATATATCATTTGAAAAACAGAATCTCAAAAAATGAAGATAAAATATTTAATCTTGGGAAAAAAGTTGACCACACAAATAAGATGGTAAGAAATCATGACAATACCACCAGGAATTATGGGATAACATCAACGGACCAAATTTAAGAATTATCAGGATTGAGAAGGCACAGAGATACAAACTAAAGGAATGAACAATCTATTTGATGAAATAATATCAGAAACCTAATAATAATTCTTAATAATTTCCAAACCTGAGGAATAAAATGAATGGAAAATCAAATACAAGAGGCTTACAGGCCACCAAATGTACAAAATTACAACAGATTCTCACCAATGTACATTATAATGAAAACGCCCAGCATACAAAACAAGGATAGAATTTTAAAGGTGATAGAAGTATCAGATTACATGAAGGTGGAAACCAAATGGAATATCAGATTTCTCAACCCTAAAATCTAGGTGGTCTTAAAACAATATATACTGAGATCTGAAAGAAAATGGATGACCACCAAGAATGCTATATCCAGTAAAACTAAGCTTCAGATTTGATGAGGAAATAAAAACTTTCCATGATATACATGAGTTAAAAGAATTTACAAATAGAAAGCCTACACCATGGAGCATTCTCAGCAAAATATTCCGTGAGGAAGAAATGAAAAACAACAATGGAAGTCAGCAAAGAGGGGAACTACCCTAAAGGCAAAGCCAATCAAAGGAGAAACCAAGTCAAGTTAAAAACCCAAAATAAGCCAAACTGACCAGGAATACAAATCATATCTCAATAGTCCTGAATGTTAATGGCCTAAACTCATAAATCAAAAGGCATAGACTGGCAGATTGGGCTTAAAAAATAGACCCAACAATATTCTGCCTTCTAGAGACTCATCTCAAGAAAAGACATCCACAGACTAAAGGTGAAAAGAAAGGGAAAAATATCATACACACAGACTTCGTAAAAAAAACAAGGGTTTCCATCCTCATATCAGATAAAGTGGACTTCAAGTCATAGTCAGAAAGGATAAAGAAGGACATTTCACACTACTTAAGGGAACCATACCTCAACAAGACATAACAATCATAAATATTTGTGCCCCAATTGAGAATCTATGTACATCAAACAAACCCTTCTCAATTTCAGAAATCAAATACACCACAACACAATAATACTAGGTGACTTTAATGCACCTCTCTAACCACTCCATGGATCTTCCAAACAAAAATTGAATAAAGAAACCATAAAACTCAATAATACAATCAATAATTATATCTAACAGATAAATAGAGAGTATTCCATCCATCCACAAGCGAATACACTTTTTTTCAGCAGGACATGGATCCTTCTCTAAAATAGACCACATGTTATGCCACTAAGCTACTCTTAGCAAATACAAAAGTATAGAGATACTACCTTGTATTCTGTTAGATCATAATGGAATGAAATTAGAAATCAATGATAAAATAAAAAGAGAAACAACTCCAACACCTAGAGACTAAATAATACACCATTGTATGATGCATGGATAGCAGAAGACATCAGGCAGGAGATAAGAAATTATCAGAGGTAAACGAGAACAACACAACATATCAAAGTCTCTGGGACACTCTGAAAGCAGTACTAAGAGGAAAGTTCATTGCATTGAGCTCATTCATTAAAAGAATAAAAAGTCAAAAAATAAGTGACTTAACATTACATCTCAAACCCCTAGAAAAAGAAGAACAGATCAACACCAAAATAGGAAGCCAGGAAATAATTGAAATAAGAGCTGAAAAAAACTGAAATTGAAACAAAATAAACAATTGAAAAAATTGACAAAACAAAAAGTTGGTTCTTTGAAAAAATAAACAAAATTGATAAACCTTTAGCCACACTAATGAACAGAAAGAGAGAGAAAACCTATATTACTAAAATCATGATGAAAAAGGAAATATCATGATGGACACTATTGAAATACAAAAGATACTTAGAAGTTATTTGAAAATCTATACTCCAACAAAATAGAAAATCTCAAAGGCAACAACAAATTTCTAGAGACATATGATCCACCCAAACTGAATCAAGAGGACATACACAATTTAAACAGACCAATTTAAAGCAACAAAATAGTAGATGCCATCAAAAGCCTACCAACCAAGAAAAGCCCAGGACCAGATGGATATCCAGCTGAGTTCCACAAGACCTTCAAAGAAGAACAAATACCAACACTCCTTAAAATATTCCATGAAATAGAAAAGGAGGAAACCCTTCCAAACTCATTCTATGAAACTAGTATCATCCTGATACCAAAACCAAAAAAAAGACACATTAAGAAAAAAAAAAAAAAACCTTAGACCAATATCCCTAATGAACATAGATGCAAAAATTCTTAACAAAATTCTGGTAAATCACATACAAAAATATATTAAAATGTTAGTGCACCATGATCAAGTGGGGTTGCATCCTAGAGATGCAAGTTTGTTTGAACATCTGGAAATCAATAAATGTAATACATAACATCAATAGACTTAAAATTAAGAACCATATGATCATTTCAAAGGATGTAGAAAAAGCATTTGATAAAATACAGCACCATTTCATGTTCAAAACACTAAAAAATAGGGATAGTGGGAACATATCTCAACATTGTAAAGGCAATCTATGCTAAGTCCATGGCCAACATAATTTTAAATGGAGAAAAATTGGAAGCATTCCCCCTAAAAACTGGAACAAGACACTTCTATTCAACATAGTCCTTGCTCTAGCTAGAGTAACTAGATGGACCAAAGAAATTAAAGGGATATGAATAAAAAAAGAATTCAAGCTATCACTACTTGCTCACGACAGAAAACTTCTAGAACTAATAAATGATTCAACAAAATATCAGGTTAAAAAATCAACACTCAAAAATCGAATGCATTTCTATTCATAAGTGATGAATCCTCTGAAAGAGAAACTAGGAAGACTACCCCACTCACAATAATCTAAAAAAAAAAAAAAAAAAAAAAAACTTGAGAATCAATCTAAAAAAGAGATAAAAGACCTCTACAATGAAAACTAAGAACACTAAAGAAAGAAATTAAAGAAAACCTTAGGAAAGGTCTCCCATGTTCTTGGATAGGCAGAGTTAATATTGTCAAAAAGGCCATACTACCAAAAGTGCTATACAAATTCAATGCAATTCCAATTAAAATTCCAATGATGTACCTCATGGAAATAGATAAAGCTATCACGAAATACATTTGGAAGAATAAAATAAACAATTTTCTGACCCACAGAAGCCAAAGCAATCCTTAGCAGGAAGAGTGAAGCAGGAGGTATCACAATACCAGACCTTAAACTAAACTACAGAGCAATAGTAAAATGCAGCATAGTATTTGCACCAAAATAGACAGGTTGACCAATGGTACAGAATAGAAGAAACAGAGACGAACTCTTATAAATACAGTTATCTCATTCTAGACAAAGTTACCAAAAACATACAATAGAGAAAAGATAGCTTCTTCAACAAATGTTGGGAAAACTGGAAATCCATATGCAGTAAAATGAAATTATCCATATCTCTCACCCTGCGCAAAACTCAATTCAAAATGGATCAAGGACCTTGAAATTAGACCAGAGACCCTGCATCATATAGAAGAAAAAGTAGGCCCAAATCTTCATCATGTCTGCTTAGGACCAGACTTCCTTAACAAGACTCCCAAAGCACAAGAAATTAAATCAAGAATTTGATTTAAATAATGTAATGGATTCAAACTAAACAGCTGCTTCTCAGCAAAGGAAGCAATCAATAACATGAAGAGATAGCCTGCAGAGTGGGAGAAAATCTTTAACACACACACATCAGATGCAGCACTGATCTCTAGGACATATAAAGAACTCAAAAACTTTACACCATAAAACCAAATAATTTAATCAATAAGTCGGCTCAAGAACTGAGCAGACACTTCACAGAAGATACATAATCAACAAATATATGAAAAAAATGTTCAACATCTCTAGTAATTAGAGAAATGCAAATCAAAACTACTCTAAGATTTCATCTCACTCCAATCAGAATGGCAATGATCAAGAATACAAGCAATAATAAGTATTGATGAGGATGCGGGTAAAAAGGTACACTCTAATACATTGGTGGTGGGACTGCAAATTAATGCAACCACTCTGAAAAGCTGTATGGAAATTCCTTAGAAAACTTGGAATGGAATCGAACCACCATTTGACCCAGCTATCCCACTCCTTGGCCTATACCCAAAAGACTTAAAATTTACATACTACAACGATACTGCCACATCAATGTTTATAGCAGCTCAACTCACACTAGCTAAGCTATGGAACCAACCTAGATGCCCTTCGATAGATGAATGGATCAAGAAACTGTGGCATATATATACATAATGGAATATTACTCAGCCTTAAAGGAATAATGTGGCATTTGCAGGTAATTGAATGGAACTAAAGAATATCATGCTAAGTGAAATAAGTCATTTCCAAAAAATCAAAGACCAAATGTTTTCTCTGATAAGTGGATACTGATACATAACTGGGGAGGGGTGGGGAGGGAAGAATGGATGAACTTTGGGATTGTGAAGAGGGGAGGGGAAAGGGTAAGGGGTGGGAAAGAAGGTGGAACGAGACAAAATCATTACCCTATATACACCTATGATTGCACAAATAGTGTGACTCAACATTGTGTACAGAGAAATGAAAAGTTGTACTACATTTGTGTGCAATGACTCAAAATGCATTCTTCTGTCATGTATAACTAAACAGAACAAGTAAAAAATTTTCATAATATTTATGTGAATAAGTTAGTATGTATATATACATATATATATATTAGACTATAAATATGATTTTTATGTCTTAATTTATCCAGTGATATTCCCATACCTTCAGTTTAGTTTGCCAATTAAATATGAATAATCATGAATTAGGCTTAACACAGTTCCATATTCTCACTTGTTTACATCTGAACATTGAATTTATCTGCTATATAAATGAATTTTCCTGGAAAACATCCACAAGAAATTTCTAATACGTAGACTATAGTTTAAAATCATTCATCTGTCTCATTGTTCTTTCTGTATTGTTTCTCTATGTTAATGTTGTATCATCGCTGAAACAATTTGTCACATATTTGTGATCTATAATTACAAAAACTCATTATCTTATAGTTCATGGGTAGGCAGTCCAACGCAGTTCTTATTGTACAAAAATCAAGTAACAGCAGAGATGTAATCCATTCCAGAGTCACTAGGAGAGAATCTATTTTCTTGCATTGTCTAACCACATTATTCAAAGAAATATCACCATCTGGTCTCATCTACTGCTTCTTTTGTTTATAAATATTCTTGTGATTATACTGGACTCACCAGAATAATCCAGGATCATTTTTGTGTTTTACCTGGCAAACTACCTTAATTCCACTGACCATATTTATTCCTCTTTACCATGTAAAGCACCATATTATCAGCTTCCATGAATTAGAAAACAGGCATGTTTGGGAAACAAGGAGTGGGAACCTATTATGGTTTACATTATATGTCCCCCAAATGTCATGTGTGAGACAATGCAAGAAAGTTTAGAGACAAAATGAATGAGTTATAAAAGGTTTAACCTAGTGGGCTGGGGAGATAGCTGGGTCGGTAGAGTGCTGCACAAAGCCCTGGGTTCGATCCCCAGCACCGCAAAAACAAAAAAAGGATTTAACCTAATCAGCGCGTTAATAATTAACTCGGTGAAAATTATAGGCAGGAAGGGTGTGACTGGAGGAGATTGGCTACTGGGAGCATGCGGTTATCCTTGTTGAACAGATACGTCTCTCTGTCTCTGTCTCTCTGTCTCTGTCTCTGTCTCTCTCTCTCTCTCTCTCTCTCTCTCTATATATATATATATATATATACCATACACACACACACATATCTCTGCCTATATATGTGTATATATACTCTGTGTGTGTGTGTGTGTGTGTGTGTGTGTGTGTGTGTGTCTGATTCCTGGTGCAATGTTCTGAGCCACTTTTCTCCATCACACTCTTCCTCCATGATGTTCTGCCTCCCCTCAGGCCCCAAGAGATAGAGTTGGTCATCTATGGACTGAGACCTCTGAGACCATGAAACCCAAAATAAACTTTTCCACCTCTAATTGTTCTTATCAGGTCTTTTGGACACAGTAGTGAAAAAGCTGACTAAAATTAAACCTATTATTTTTCCTAGCAAACTCCCCCACATTTTACTATATAGCCTATAAATTTTTGGCTATATTATTTTATCAATATATTGAAATCTTCAAGAAGTTCTTAAGAAGGTGATGCTGTTCATTGACTCACTGAAGACCACAAAACTCCATTCTTCTAGCCTCCATTGTAGAAGTTGACATCATTTTAAACTTGTTTTCAGTCTGAATCCTGGCTAGGAGTGACTCAGTGACATAGGGATGTAGTTCTGGTTCTTGAATTTTCTTCAATCATCTAAAAATATGTCCCTTTTCTTTTCAAATGGTCAGACCTATTTACTGTCTTATTTTCAATGTCTATCTTGGTTTCAGATATGATTCTTGGAGATGGAGTTGCCATGTCACAACTATCATGAGGCATGTGTGAGGAAGAGACCAAGAGAACCACTTATAAGACTGTTCTGAAGTGGAAGACATGCAACAGCTTACCTCAAGACATTTTGCCATGTGAAAAAAAAATCAACATCTATTTATTTATTTATTTTTAACTATTACTAGTTTATTCTGTTATGGGTGGCCAAGTTGAGTATTCTGCAATTAGTCATTAAAACCACTTATATCAAATTGAAGAGCATGGCCGAGGGAAGCAGCTCACATTATCAGGAAGCAGAGAGAGAGAGAGAGAGTCTACTCTCCAGATACAAAATAAATACTTCATAGCCACACCCCAATTCCCACCTCCTCTAGCCACACCCTAACACTTCAATTAATCCCAGTCAAGGATTAATCCACTGATTGTGTTAAGAATCTTACAACCCAATTGTTTCTCCTCTGAAGCTTTCTGCTTTGTCTCATGTGTGAACTTTTGGGGAACACCTCACCGCCAAACCATAACATCCTAGAGAATGGATTTCCAGCAGCTCTCCCTAATTCTTCTTCACAGGAACTGCTCTGTAATTCAGTGAGAATTGACTACATTCCCCCCAAAAGGTGTAGCTTCAGTTTTGACAGGTGGTAAAGGCATCCTTCATTGGTGTTGCCTTGCTATCATGATCTTTACACCTGTTATTCTTGCCTTCTTGTGCTCTTAGAAATCTTCTTTACATTTATCAGCATCTTTTTCATTATTATAATCTCCACTATAGTTAAAAACATTTTATTTAACTATTCCTATTCAAATTAGTGTGTGATCAGAACTGAGCATATATTTTACATGCGGAAACTATTATTGTCAAGATCTTTGAGTCTATTGTTTATAAAATCACAGTAACATTCAAGAAGTAATTGTAGAATTTGTGTCAAAATAATTTTTCTCCAAATCTTTTTTGGAAACTTTGTCACATGATATGCTTCAAGAAAAATGAGTTTCAGGGTTCGATAACTAAAGAACTTTCTTTCAATTAGAGATTCATGGTGCTTATGGGAATATTGAATTCTCCCAAAGGTTCTGTAGTTGATATGTTTAATTCTGTTTAATGCAGTATGTCTTGAACTTTTCTAACCTCACAAACAGTTTATTAAGCAAAAACAACTGTTGCAACTTGTGAAATATCATGCTGGGAAGTGAATTCTGAAAAAGAATTTTACTAAAGATATCAATATAGTGCAAAACTCTGCCAACTTAAAAGGAGTAAAAAACTCTTTGGAAGCACATGTAGAATGTATTCACATATCACTGTGTGCTATTCCTTAGGAATTGTTTTTTAAATACCATGAAATGTGGTTGTAAGAAGAGTTTCTCACTTTTCCATAAATGCATTACCATACATGTTGGGTACAATCAAGCAAATTTTTTAAATAGGTCTATAAATGATGACTGGGGGGGAGTGTTGTCAATTCACATTATCTCCTATCAGTCTTCACCATGTGTCACATACATCACTACACTGTGACATTTGTTATGAACTTGTTCTTAATCAAAACTAAATTCTTACGAAGTCTGGTTAGCCTTTCTTTCACTCAAAGTGAATTTAAATAGAAAAGTTCCTGTCCAACACTCCGTATCTATGACTAGCCACTACTAAGTGAGTTTAACTGAAAAAGTCAACACTAAATGCTGTTAAAAAGGAAAGAGACACTGGAAAATGGTGATGGGATCATTATTTATTTGGACTAAAACTGCAAATATTGCTATTCTTTTCCACAGTCATAACCTGCTCATATCACACACACACACACACACACACACACAATCCAGTTTCACTTTTTCCTTTGTGTATCTACTGTGATGATAGATTACCTTAAGGAACTTGAATTGTTTATTTAAAGAAAGAAATATTTTTACAATTTTACTGATTAAAAGTATGCAAACATGTTTCAAGTTCTTATTTCTGAGTGCTTGAAGTTTTTTATTTAATCAAAGCTTTTGACATCATGTTGATTTTTGTTTTCTGTAGCATGCATTAGTAATAACATAAGACTTCTTTGGGAATTTACATGATATCTTGAAATGTTGGCAACTTCTGGTTAAGTTCAAGAAAGTAGAATTATGGTTTATATTTCTTTTGTAGCTCTGGGTAAGTTTGTAACATGTAGAGGATCTCTAAAATATGGCAAAGTTCGAAATAATCATGATAAGTAATAAAATGCATAAGAAGTAAATGAAGTATCAAAATGGGGTTAATGAATTTCTTTTCATGAGATAGTCCTATGTCTGGATCGTTCAAAATGCTCATAATTTACAGACACTTGTACTTCTGAATTCTGCTCCACACATATGGTGGAAGTTCTTTGTACCCTACCCATGGCCCTTTTCTCCAATTCCCACACAACTACATTTTAGCAACTGTGAGTACTTACAGCCATCAACTTGTAACTTTGACCATCTTAAAATAACTGCGCTTGGTTGAAGGTAGTCAACATGTCTGGAAATTCATATGTTATTATATTCCCTGTGCCCCGATTTACTGACAAATAAAAGATACACAACACAGTCTCTTAGTCTCAAGGTGGTAAACTCTTTGGTGTAATGTGGTCTTTAAGAATGTTCCCCATCCTTCCATGTAGCAGACCAAAAGTAGTCTACATTCTTTTCTACATTCTTGCTTCACTTTTTCCCCTCACCTTACTCATTTTCCTTATTTCTTTATAGGACTTTCCTGAAGCAAACTCACTCAAGCACATACGCCTAAATCCCTGTCCAGGTCATTCTTCTAGGGAACTGAACTAATGAACAGATTAAGATAAAGTTCTAGAGTGGAACTTCTGATGAACAGCTCAAGTGAGGATCCCATCTCCAAAGGTAGGTAGAACAAGAATAGTTAGTGGTTTGCTATAAAGTTAAAATTATTGGGATTTTCACCTAGGATGAATTAGAATACACTGCAGCTGGAAAGGGGTGAATGGTGTTTGATATTTGGCACAATATATCTGGCCTTTGAAAATATGACTTACAGTAATTGCATTGAGAAATTAGAGAGAAATTGGATGCTAGAGGTGAGAAAATGACAGACTGCAGGTGATCAAACATCAATTCCAACAATTCAAAGGAAAATGTGAGAAAAAGAGACTTCCTTAGCAAAACTTGCAAACATCATCATTTTCTCTAATGGGAAGAGCAGAATTTTTTTTACAGAACAACAAAATTTAGAAGATTGATTATTCACCTTTGTAAATCTCCTATATGAACTATAGGATCCAGTGATGAAAGGAATGAACTCGAGAGGCTTGAGAGGAGAATACTAAGCAGATGCACTAGAAAACCTCGTGAGAGGAGATTGCCGTGAAATTTCTGGGTTTAAAGAAGTGCACATACTTCTTGTTAAAGGATCACAAGCACCGGCTTTCTTAGGCATATGTGGATCCTTCAAATAAGTCGAATGCCATTGCTTTACTGGGAATGCTTGCCTTCCTCAGGATCTGCTGCCATGTCCTTCCTGCTTAACAAATTAAATCACAACATGACCAACTGTGGAAGTGTCTGGCCTACTAAGGAAGGAAATGTGTTAAATGACAAAGGAGTAGCCATGTCCCTCTCACACGCAGTAGCTAGGCAGCAGCAAGGCAAACAAAAAGTAAGCAAGTAAATCTAGGCCTTTCACTACCTAGAAATTTAGAATAAAATGATAAAAAAAAAAAAGGCTGAGGATGTGATTATATATTAAGAGGAACTGGAAGATTCCACCAGAAAACTTTTAGAACTCATAAGTGAATTCAGTAAAGTAGCAGGATATAAGATCAATGCTCATAAATCTAATGCATTTTTATACATAAGTGATGAATCTTCAGAAAGAGAAATTAGGAAAACTACCCCATTCACAATAGCATGGAAAAAAATAAAATACTGGGGAATCAATCTCACAAAAGAGGTGAAAGACCTCTACAATGAGAACTACAGAACACTAAAGAAAGAAAATAAAGAAAACCTTAGAAGATGGAAAGATCTCCCATGTTGTTGGATAGGCAGAATTAATATTGTCAAAATGGCCATACTACCAAAAGTGCTATACAAATTCAATGCAATTCCAATTAAAATCCAAATGATGTACCTTACAGAAATAGAAAAAGCAATCATGAAATTCATCTGGAAGAATAAAAAACCCAGAATAGCTAAAGCAATCCTTAGCAGGAAGAGTAAAGCAGGGGGTATCGCAATACCAGAACTTCAACTCTACTACAAAGCAATAGTAACAAAAATAGCATGGTATTGGCACCAAAATAGAAAGGTAGATCAATGGTACAGAATAGAGGACATGGACACAAACCCAAATAAATACAATTTTCTAATACTAGACAAAGGGGCCAAAAATATGCAACGGAGAAAAGGTAGCCTCATCAACAAATGGTGCTGTGAAAACTGGAAATCCATAGGCAACAGAATGAAACTAAACCCCTATCTCTCACCCTGCATAAAAATCAAGTCAAAATGGATCAAGGACCTTGGAATCAGACCAGAGACCCCGTATCTTACAGAAGAAAGAATAGGTCCAAATCTTCGACATGTCGGTGTAGGATCAGAATTCCTTAACAGGACTCCCATAGCACAAGAAATAAAAGCAAGAATCAACAACTGGGATAGATTCAAACTAAAAAGCTTTCTCTCAGCAAAAGAATCTATCAGCAATGTGAAGAGAGAACCTACAAAGTGGGAGATAATCTTTGCCATGCATACTTCAGATAGAGCACTGATTTCCAGAATATATGAAGAACTCAGAAAACTCCACACCAAGAATACAAATAATTCAGTCAACAAATGGGCAAAGAAAATGAACAGACACTTCACTGAAGAAGATGCACAAGCAATCAACAGATATATGAAAAAATGTTCAACATCTCTAGTAATAAGAGAAATGCAAATCAAAACTACCCTAAGATTCCATCTCACCCCAATTAGAATGGTAATTATCAAGAACACAAGCAACAATAGGTGTTGGCAAGGTTGTGGGGAAAAGGGTACACTCGTACATTGCTGATGGGTTTGCAAATTAGTGCAGCCACTCTGGAAAGCAGTGTGGAGATTCCTTAGAAAACTTGGAATGGAACCACCATTTGACCCAGCTATCCCACTCCTTGGCCTATACCCAAAGGACTTAAAATCAGCATACTACAGAGATACAGCCACATCAATGTTCATAGCTGCTCAATTCACAATAGCCAGATTGTGGAACCAACCTAGATGCCCCTCAGTTGACGAATGGATAAAGAAACTGTGATATATGTATATATATACATACATACATATATATATATATATATATATATACACAATGGAATATTACTCAGCTGTAAAGAAGAATAAATTATGGCATTTGTAGGCAAATGGATGAAATTGGAGAATATCATGCTAAGTGAGATAAGCCAATCTCAAAAAACCAAAGGACAAATGATGTAGCTGATAAGCAGATGATGACACATAATGGGGGATGGGAGGGGGACAAGAATGGAGGAAGAAGGGATTGTATAGAGGGAAAAGAGGAGTGGGAGGGGTGGGGGGGAAGGAAAAAAATAACAGAATGAATCAATAACTATTACCCTAGGTAATTGTATGATTACACAAATGGTATGCCTCTACTTCATGTACAGAGAAACAAGATGTATCCCATTTGTTTACAATAAAAATAAATTTAAAGAAAAAGGCTGAACCAAGAAATAATAGATAAATCAATACTGAACAAGTAAAACTTAAAGAACTAAAGTTGAGCTTATGCATAATATAAATCAAGTCTCATAATTAATCCAAACGTGATATAATAACAATAAAATATAAGCATTTATTTTTATATACCAAATAACAATAACATATAAACTAATCAAGCAAAAATTACCAAAAAAAACTTTGATAACAATACAATTGACTGATAAAACTTGAATATGCTTTTTCCCTAATTGAACAAATACAACAGAAAAGAAAAATAAAGTCATAAAATAAACATTTGTCATTATGTAAATGAATAATATGCATTATTTTGATGTGAATATAAAATTTTTATGATACAAATATTTTGAACTAAATGAAGAAAAATATATATTGTAAACAACTGTAATACAAGTCTTTATTATCTGATAATGATTCAGTAAAAATGAAAAAAGTTTTAACAATTTAAAAATGAAATATGCACACATATTTTTTGTAACAGAAATGTGTTCTTTAAATCTTTTAAAACTAAGCAAAACCAAAATCAACAGTAAATAGTTAGCCTGGTGTGGAAGCACACGCTGTAATTCCAGCTACTCAGGAGACTCCAGTAGGATTGCAAGTTTAATATCAGTCACAATAACTTAGTGAGACCCTGTCTCAAAATTCAAGATAAAAAAAAAAAAAAAACAAGGATTGGAGAGTTAGCTCAGTGGTATTGAGTGTCTGAGTTCAATCCCCAGCTCCCACTCATACAAAAGTCCATGGTTAGACTTAAATGTCTTAGGTTAAAAACATTTGAGAAAGAAACACAAAATAAGTTGCATAACCCAAGAAAAGGGAACTAATACAGATAAAATGTAAAATTAATAAATTTTGAAAAAGAGAACATAGAAAAAGGAAAAAGAAAAACCTAAAGGAATTATTTTTAAAAATGTTTAGATGAGTGCTATTCAGTAGAATATTATGTGGTAAGAATATTCTGCATTTCTTCAATGCAATAGGCCCCGACTACACAGAGCATAAAACGTGATAAATGAAACTCAGAAGCCAAATTTCCAATGTTATTTAATTTCATTTAATAAAATTTTAATTAAAAGCATACAACCCAACAATTCAATCAACCTAAATATAATTAATTGCATGTACATAATTTAATAATTTAATTTAGTTATAAATTTACATTTCAGTTTGTACAATATTGAGCAGGAGATATTTAGACACATACACAAGTTTAGTTCAAAAGAAAGGATAAAAATATAATACTTTTAAAATATAAAATAATCTATAAACAAAAATCAATATGCAAATAATAGATTCATAAAAATACATTTTCAATACAAAATAATGAAACAGAGTAACGTCTGTAGTATACAAGGTACTTTTACAAACTGGCCAGAATGGTTCATTACACAGCAAAAGAAAACAGAATATCTTTACATACATCTGACTAGCAAAGGATTCAAAGAAGAACAATACCTGTAGCTGCTGATTTATTGCATCTTTCTTTGCATCCAAAGTGCAAGTAGAGTAAGTAAATCAAGTAAATGTCCAGCAAAGGAGAAGGAAAAAATGGTGGAATAGCTGGGTGGTTGCAAATAAAACTCGGAAGCCAGGAAGCTGGATTCCCAGGTACTATTTGTTAGCTCTGTAAACTTAAGCCATTCTCTGTGAAATATAGGCAATTATAATGCCTATTTCATGGTAAGGTGATGAGAATTAAATGTGTTAATATCCTTAATGTTCCTAGAAATAAGTCTGCTATACTGTAAGAGCCCAGTAGAAGTCAGCTGATATTATTCTTAACAAATGAGTAATCTAGTACCACACAGCAAATAATGAGCTCCTATTATATTCCATGTCACCGAGGTGCTTCATTCTACTGGTTATGACATTGTATCAAATGCTGTCCATCCACCACTCTCATCCCTGGGCTCTGAGCAAGTACATACTCCAAAAACTGCCTATGTTTTTTCTCAAAGCAGAACTGAAGAACTAGAGAATTAACACTCCGTGCGAGAAACTTGTAGCCATAACAGGATAAGAGTTAGTGTCTAAATATTCTGGCTCTCTTGTCCTTTAGGAAAGTAATTTTAAGGTAGGTATTTTACACTTTTGTGAGATCTTCTCCACTGGGATGCAGATGCAGTCTCATGTAACTTATTGACGTGTTCCTTCAGTCTTTCATGCTCCCACTGCCCTCACCAGTAATCCTCTGGGATATTTATCTCTGAGTTGCTGTCTGGAGGAACCAAACTTGAGACACACCTCCAGCTCAAAAAGAGAGCATCATCCTTGCACTGCACTTTGGAAGAATTCAGAACACCCTCCATTAGAAAATAGCATTACCTTACCTATGCCTTACGAAGTGCTGCAAAATATAACAGAAAAATGTAACCAAATGAATAGTAGTTAAGAGCACAGGTTCCAGAGTCAAAGTTTCACCTTCACTTCACCTTGGAGGGCTGGAGTGTCCTCATCTGTAAAATGAACAATGCAATCCTAATTGTGGTTAGAACAATGCTAACCACAGAGGGTTATTGTGAAGAAAAACTTACACAATGTAGAAAGCAAGTAGAACATGACCACTGTTGTTATTGATAAAACTGAGTTGATACATAGAAGTCAGATGGCCCTATTGTAAAATAAAATCCCAACCAAACATACACTCCTCTCTGACTTCCACTCTCTCCCTCTGTTCCTTGGCCTCTTCATTGAATGCCTCCAACACCATTTTTCTTCCTGCAGTACAACTAGACTTTCTGCTCTTCATCCCATTCTAATTACTCTTAACAAAACCAACTCAACCTCATCTCTAGATTCAGAATCCCTTTCTTAATCAGTCCCCTAATCTGCAAATGCAAGACCAAAAGGTGGTTTAAAATTGGGCTTTAACAAAATTCCAGATTTCTACTTATTAGATTTTCCATTCAAAACTATGAGCATTTAAATTCCAAATACTGAAGGTCTATTACATGTCTTCATGGTCATTAAATACGTTTCTAACCAAATGATTATACATTAAATAGAACTTGCTTTTACCTTAAACTTGAGAAGGCATTTGATGGTATAATGGCAGATTAAATTAACTTAAATTTGAGGCCGCATTGCCTGTCCTACTGGTCTCGTAGCTTGTTAAAGCTCTTGTGGTGTCTCTAAAAGCAAACTGCTTTTCTTCTTTGTACTTTGTAGGCCTTTTATTTATGACTGAATCTTTACTCTCTTTCCTTAGTTTCATAGCCTCTTTTACCCCCATTTTAGATGAGACCACCTCTCATCTCTTGCATTCTTCCAAACTTCTGTCTACTGTCTCGGGTCCCCGTCCCCAAGTCTAGACTTTTGAAATTTAATCGCCTTGTCCTTGTTTGTCTGCTGTACTGACCTTTACCTAAAGCAATGAACACCAAATGCCTACCTGTGGCCTGATTTGAGGAATATGTCCTGGGTCCCAAAAAATGGAGCAGGGTGGGTGGTGTACATTGATAATTAAGAGTTATATTCCATTGAGATTATTCGGGAATTGTGTACATGTTTAATTGTTAGTCTGTTTTGCTAACTATTATGAGCTGATCAAGGTCAGAAGTCATGGCTTAATCATCTTTGTATATACATATTCTTGCACATTGCCCCGTAGGTAAGAAGAGCTCAAGATACGTTGTCTTTTGTTGGTGACTGAATTAATTTCTGAGAAGCTGAAATGGAAAGACACAGAGAGATACATTTTAGGTGGGTGGCATTTGAAATTTGATAATGAATGTAGGGGTACAGCACATCTTTATGGTCCAAGGAAAGTTCTCTTTAGCTAGCTAGTACCACTGAAGAACAAAGGAAAACTATGTAAAGCATGGAGGACTAGAGCTGTTTTACCCAAAAGGGAAAGAAAATGATCCCTCATTTGTCAATATACACATCTAGAAAAAAAAAATCAGTGTGAATAAACTTCAATTAAAAGAGAGAGAATAAAGCATTAATTAAAATAAGTTATAAGGCAATCTGTTAAAGACTTAATTACCCACTCCCCAAGAGAAGAGTATGATGTTATAGTAGAGGAAGAAGTCATAAAACGTAGCAGCAGAGGTTCATTTACTCAGATATTAAATAGTCAATTAATCTCGTGTACAAAAGGCAACTAAGCCTTATTCAGTAAGGTGAAGATTTTTAGGTTCACAGAGCAGTGCTTCAAAGCAGAAGTAGAAAAGGCAGAAGAAAAATAAATGGTGCTTATGAATACTTTTCTATTGAATAATGTTGATCTGTACTGCTTTGCAGAAATCTAGGGTTTTGCCTAGGGTATTTATTTTATTTTATCTTAATTAGGAAAGTACTCAAATTTCCACTGTTGTGTGGGTTTTGTTTTCCAGAAGATACAGTCGTTACTGTGGATGCCACATTCTACAGGATGTAGAAATGCCAATCCCTGGTACCAGGGAGAGAGAGAGAGATATTAAACATCAGAGTCATTTTCTTTCTTTGTCTTCACATGGTGTTTGTCTCTGTGTGAATGCATCCCTACCACTATGCAAATCCTAATCTTGTTTCATAAAGTTGCCAATTGGATTAGGGTCCATTCTAACAGCCACATTTTAGCTTAATTTCTTCTTGTAAAACCCTGTCTCTGAATAGTCATATTCTGGTGTGGTGTACATCAGGGATTCCATATATGAATTTTGAAGGGACTGACATATACATAACAAAGCAAGCACAACCTTTGGAGATGGAGAAACCTGAGTCAAAATGCCAATTCTGCTTTGTTTCATGATTTGAATCTGTTCAGATTTGCTGAACCTTGGGTGCCCCAGATCTGTATGATTAGATGAAAATTATCAATGTGGAAGTTCCCACCAATCTCTACATGCCTCGAAGCAGATCACTGTACTTGATAGATTTCAGATCTTTGCATGATAGACCTACCTTCCTGTTGCCCTAGGCAATGATGTCTTTGCCACACCGGTTACACATATCTCTTGTATAAAATGAAAACTATGATATTACCTATTTAATACAGTTGTTAATATTTCATAAATTAATACAGAAAAATCACATATACCAGTACCTGAAAAAGAAAAAGAAAAAGAACTACATATAAACATAGGAATTACTATAGTGACTATTAAACACTATATATTGTAACAAAATTCATGTTCAAGAGCTTGGTGCATAGTAAGGTTGTGTTAAGCAATAGTTACTTTTATTATTAATAGTCATTACTACAAATATCTGTTTGTTACAATTACTGCTACTACTATAACTATTCATATTACTTTAATTACTGTTATTACTATGACCATAGTACTCCTATTGCTATCGCTATTTTTATTAAAACTACTAATTTTTCTAAAATGTAAGAAAAATTTCACTTCCTTGGTCCAAATACTTGCAATGACTACCCATTGCTTTTCAAAAAAATTCAAACTCTTTTATGTAGCCCATAATTTCTTGCAGATTCTAACTCCTGTGAGTCTCATTTTTAGGGACTACACATCTCCCACATTGTAACCACATAAATATTTCAGTTCTGTCCACAATAACAAAAGCTTTTATTGTGTTCCTGCCTCCTATAATGGAGGTATTCTTCTGGGCACAGGGGATATAGGATATAGTTGTGGGCACAGTAATCAATATCCTTACACTTAAGGAGGATATATATATTTTTTTTTTTTTTTCAGGGAAGAGGTATTGTGCAGACAATCAACAAATAATCAAACAAGCATAATTTCAGCTGGTGAAAAGTACTTTGAGGAAAATTGAACACAAGACATATACATGAGAGCCTGAATAGTAGACAGATTGAAATAGGCTTGTTAAGAAAGAGTTTTCTGAACAAGTAACATTAGGGTGAGACTTGAAAGAGGAAAAGAAAATGAGATGACTGTTCCAGACAGTGGGAGCTACACATTAGAAAGCTCTAAGGTGTATTGGATTTAGTGACTTCATAAAACTGGTAAATGGCAGAGTGACTAGAAATCAAAATGTTGAGGGTAGTGAGATCACTCAGTGTCAGGGTCCTCTCTGCCAAGTCCCCCATGGAGGAAAGGGTTGACGGCAGGCGGAAGATGTTGGTGGTTTTTCTCTCTATTACCCAAAAAACTTATCTACTCAATAAACACATGAGAGCCTATACTCTTTTTATGAGAGATGGGGTGTGATGGGTTCCACCATACCAACTCTGGCCTCTTTATAACAACAGAGTTGCCCAACTCTCCTTTATTTATAATATGCACGTAAAGGGGGCAAGGACCAGGAGGAGCTTCTTCTGTGATGGACAAGATAGGGTGAAGTTAGGGGAGCCATCCTCTTAGGGGGAAAATTCCAGAAGGAGACAGGGAACCACTCCTACGCAGCGCCACATACTTCCTGGCAGTTCCTAGAAGCCAGGTCTCCGTGTCACGTGGTTCAGCCTAGACTGATTCTGCTAAATAAGGATGGCTTCCCACAACTCAGGACCCAGCCTATATTAAGGAGCTTGGCTGTTACTATAAGTGCAGTAGAAAGCCATTAGAAGAATTAGGCAGGCTAAAACATATCTGAATTACATTTCCATAAGGAAACTCCAACTGTTTTTTTGAGAATTGATTGAAAATATAGAATCATGGAAACCCAAGACCCCATCCCAAGGGGACAAGACTGATAATCTACCTGAGAAGTGATGGTTGCCTTTAGCAGAGTGGTAGCAGCAGAGGTAATAGAGATATGGTCAGATTCGTGTAGCATATACACCAGAGATTTGACTTCCTTTTAGATTCAACAAGAAATTTGTGCTAAAAAGGGAGACTCCGAGGGTCATTTCTAAATTATTGGCTTTGAGTAACAAGGTGGATAATGCAAAAGAAATGAGTAACAGCTTTTCATAGTAACATCCAGTCCTCCGTTACATATAATGGCAGACTCTGCTAAATCTCTCCAACATCTATTCTTTCCTTCTTCCTTGGTCGACCTAGTAGGTTTTTACCTGGACACATAGTTTCCTAGAATAGACACTACCTTTCCTTACTGGAAGTTAAGCTACATTCTCAAAAACAACGAAACATACAAAAATGATATAATATCTAGAAGTACACTTAAAAGCAAGCAAACTGCATTTCCCTTCCACTATCCTCATTCCTTCTGGGTGGAGTTGGAGATGTTTATTGGACTTGAAGGAGTCATCTTAGTCTATTCATTGAGGATGTGGAGGAATATGGTATAAGAAGCCTGAATTATTGAGAATTCTTCATGATGGATGATAAAAACAAATTTCTTTACAAAACACTGATACACTTTTAGATAGTCAGGTCAGTTACTCTAAGAAGTTGTCAGGGACAGAAATGTGAAATTGGGTATCATTTAATTAGAGATACTAGAAAACTTCATCAAAAATAGGCTAAGATGCTGGATATGGTGGTGCACACCTGTAATTCCAGAGGCTTGGGGGGATGAGACAGGAGGATTGGGAGTTCAAAGCCGGCCTCAGCAATGGCAAGGTACTAAGCAACTCAGTGATACTGTGCTAAATAAAATACAAAATAGGACTGGGGATATGGCTTAGTGGTTGAGTACCCCTGAGTTCAATCACTGGTACCTGCCTCCAAAAAAAATAGGCTAAGAAAGAGTAATCAGTGAGAGTGTTATCTTACCAATTCATAGTACAAAGACTTCAAAGAAGCAAGGAGTGGTCAATAACATGGAGACCAAAGAGGACAAATAAGAACTCCTTGAATTGACAGCATCATTGTTTGTCACTTTGACAGGGTGTTGTGGTTTGGATATCAGGTATCCCCAAACACCTTCTCTATTAATGAAGGAAGGTTCATTTTCATAGGTGAAAATATCAAATTTGAGAGTTGTAACCTAATCAGTGGATTAATCAATTTGATGGATTAATAATTTGAAAGAACTCCTATAGCTGGGCATGGTGGGTCAGGCCTGTAATCCCAGAAACTCAGAAGGCTGAGGCAGAAGGATTGTAAGTTTGAGGGCAGCCTCAGCAACTTAGTGAGGTCCTAAGTGATTTAGTGAGACTCTGTGTCAAAATAAAAATTAAAACAGGCTGGGAATGTGATTCAGCAATTAAGTGTCTCTGGGCTCAATCCCCAGTACCAAAGAATAAAAAAAGAAAAGAAAAGAGAAAAAAGAAAGAACTACTATACTAGGTGATAACCGTAGGCAGATAGGGCATGGCTGGAGGAAATGGATTATAACTTATCCCTCTGGCTCTTTCTTCTATCCTTCTGCTTTAAGGCTACCATTAACTGAGAAATTTGCTCCTCCACACCCTTCCATGATGATCTTCTGCCTTACCCCAGGACCAGGTCAATGGAGTAGTCCATTCACCAACTGAATTCCTGAAACTATGAGTGACAAAAAACTAACACATAGGGATAATATCAGTGAAATCCTATGGGCAGAAATCCAATTTTAGTGGTTTAAGGGAAAAATAAAAAGAGAAAAAAAAAATACAAAAACCAAAACTGTGTGTTTTCTTCTTTCAACTGAGACCAATGAAAAGAGGCAAATGCAGGAGGAGAAGGAAAGGAGACAAGATAAAAGAGAGGGATTTTGTTTTGCTTTGTTTCATGGCAAATAATACATTTATTTATTATATGAGACACTCCTGTGTGTTTTAATTGTGGGATTTTCATATATTTTCTCAGAATAAATATTTTTCATTCACATTTTCTCTTGGATTCTCCTTTTGGCTATAAAGTCCTATAACAGCATTATTTATTTACTAATCTGTAACTTGTGTTAACTACTCAGTATATTTGCACAAGTTAATATTTTTATTTAAATTGAAGTCTGCCCATGAGCATTTAAAAAGAGAGGACATGTTTATTATCTTTTACTGTGTGAAGTTATGTTATTATTTCAATAAATTATTATTTTTTTATTTTTTAAATTCGTTTTTATTGTAAACAAATGGGATACATCTTGTTTCTCTGTTTGTAGAATAAATTATTTTTAATAAATAAATCTATCATCTACCTAAAACCTGTGTTAAAATTAGCCTTTTCTCCATGGCCTCAATTTTAGTCTTTCATCTAAATTTACTTACCTTTGAAATGGTCTGTGTAAAAAGTCATTTAAATTTGCCCTGTTTTTATAATTATTTAATATCATTTGTGGGATTTTGGTGTTTTCATATTTCTGCTGAGTTTGACCAAAATTCCTAGGCAAAAAAAAAAAAATTCAAAGACTACTTCTGTGTAATGTCTTGCCAGGACAAAAAAATGATGAAATTTAGCTCCCTCTGCCATCTTGAAAAACAAATTTGCTTCTATAATTTTTTAGGCAGAATACCAATGACTCTTTCACAAATATTTGCCAGAAGTACATTGAAATAAACTGTGGTCTCTAACATTCAAACTGCCACCAATTTTTGATTCCAAAGTGGGTTCAACTTTTCCCCTTAAAATTGTGGAACCAATCCAAAGACTAAGCACCAACTGAGTAGAAAGAAGGTTTAATCTTACCCAAAAATAGGAGAAATGGAGAAAAAGGCTCGCAGATCAATTTCTCTACACTGAGGGTTTGGAACTTTTAGATATAGGGTAAAAGACATGAAGGGGAGGAATGTTTATGTCTTTTCTGAGGCAGAGATTTCTAAGGAATTTGGATGCTACCTCCTTTTGGTCCTTTTGGTCACCGAGGCAATTGTCAACAGTCATGGTGCAGTGGGGGTGACATTTGTCATACACATGAAGTTATAATGACATCAGAGAGGGTCTGGCAGTCACTCTGCAGTTATCTTAGATCCAACTGATTCTGATCCAACATACTTGAAGAGGAACTCCTGATATAGAGGCAGAAAAATAAGCAAGTTGGACCAGATTAGAGTAGGGTAAAAGTTCAGCTAGAATACCTAGGTAGTACAAGATTGGGGTAGGGTAATAAAACTTTGTATAAGCAACTGACTTCTCACAATTTTCTCTGATTTTAGGACTTGGTCAATGAAAGATTTCTATCCAGGTCTCCAGACTCCATCTTACAATATTGGGATATTTAAAGTTATATAAAATTTAAGTTATATAAAACACTATTAGCACTCAGAATATATTGATTTGAAACCAAAAACTAAATTTGTCTATAAAATTAATTTTTCTTAGCATGGAAGTTTGAAAGACAAAAAATACATGTTGGTTAATAAGTAGTGTGTCATGATAATGAATTTTTTGAGGGGGCTGGGTGCCAGAGATTGAACTCAAGGGCACTCAACCTCTGAGCCACATCCCCAATCCTATTTTATATTTTATTTAGAGACAAGGTCTCACTGAGTTGCTTAGCACCCCACTTTTGCTGAGGCTGGCTTTGAACTCCAGATCCTCCTGCCTCAGTCTCAGTCTCACCTGCTAGGATTACAGGTGTATGCAACTGAGCTCAGCTATGATAATGAGTTTTATTACAAAATTGTCCCATGAGTTACTATGAGGAGAAGCAACACCAAGAACTATTTTCACACAACTTCCTGAATATTTTTAGCCTTTATTTATTTGTATCTTTTTAAAACAATTTGTATATCTTCAACATAATTCAGATGTTGGAAACACAGATGAGTATTTACCTTCATATAGCAGAGAGAAACTTGCTTTTCATCTCTTGTAAGATGGTTATATCTATTGTTACCTATCAGAGAATATCCACATCTGAGTTAATATTTACATTACTAGTATGGAATTGTTTAAGTGATTTGTTTGTTTTAGGTTTCCAGTACGAAATAAAGCATTCAGGGATAGGATAGTATTCTGTCAGGGGAACTCTTAATCTCATGTGACAAACCAGAATTGTCATTGAAATACTAGTTGAGGAATCTCCAGTTCACAGAGTATAATCATTTCTGGGATTTCCAGAACATTATAAAATAAATAAGCATTTTCACTAATAATGATTGAACTAGCATCATATAAGAACAATATATAGGTTACTGAATTATTAACTAAAGCATAAATCTTAGGGAACTCTGTAAGAAAAACTCTCATCTACTCCTTTCTAAATACCTTCTTCATCAAGAAAGTAAGAAAACTGAGACTAAGGAAAAATAAGTGTCTTTCAGAGAGACAGATTTTCACATAGAATAAAAAGGTTCCAGGAGTCAAATAGACTTTCTAAATATAAAGTGTTTAATATTGAAAGGGTGGCTTACCCACTCTGAGTCTTATTTCCCTCATTAATGAAAAACAAAAGAAATATGTTTTTTTAATTTTTAAAATCTGCTGAAAGAACTCAGTAAGATACATAGAGCCTGTCACATAGTTGTACATAAGTAAAAGTAGTCCTATTCATTGTGAATCTGCTTGGGTCCCTATTTTTGTCTCTCCGGTTTCTACAGAATCCTTTCTGTCTTTCATCCTATTTTTATCCATTGCCAGACTTAGCAAGAATATCACATTTTTCCCCAGTAGTTTTAATTAAAAGGAACAGAAGCACATTTATGTTCTCACAATTTAAAAATATATATTTCTTATTGTTTTGTTGTTTTTACTTTATCTCACATAAAAATGTTCAAGTAAAACTCACTAGAGATAGGAAAAGTTGCCCTGCTAGACTTCATGATAGGAATATGTATAGGTACGGTTAGTTGTGGAAGGCTGGAATATAGCCTCAGAAGATTACTCTCTGTTAATTCTCTGTTCCTTTCAAGAGAATATTTGTTAATCTGTGTACTAATCTCACTACAGTGGTGACTCAGGTTCAGCCAAGTCTAATTTCTATTTCCCTTATAGCCTTGAATCAAATTATATTATATACAATATCATAAATTCTGCTGAAGGCACTCATTCACAGTGTCTCCTTATTCATAACTGTTTTTGACTTCTCAGCAGCTTCAATGCACATTGGCATTTCTTTCCATGCTTCTGCCCCAATTACTAACTAATGAAGTCACTTTCTAATCTCAAATTCATATTACTGAGTTAGTCACATCATCTCTATTGAAAAAGGGGTCTTACTGTGTGATAGTCCATGGGACACTTACTGACCCATAAATTGCTTGGTAATCAACTGTCTTCATCTTATCCAATCAGCTCCTTCCACTTCAGTAGATCACAGGACAAAGATCATGACTACATAGGACTAAGGTGAGACCACCTACTTCTACAGGGGCTTTTGGATTTGGTAGTTTCTTACAGAATCTAGATATTGTTAGGCTTCTCCTATTAATATAAAAGTAAAAGTTTTTGGTTTTTAATATGTAGTTGCTTAAAGTTCAGTTTTACTTGTTAATAAGTATGTGAAAGGTAGCAGATGCTAATTAATATGAAGCCATGCCATGACTCTACTGACATGACCTCATGAGTCTTTTCAAATGATGTCTAAGGTAAATT
This sequence comes from Sciurus vulgaris, assembly GCF_902686455.1. NCBI lineage: Eukaryota > Metazoa > Chordata > Mammalia > Rodentia > Sciuridae > Sciurus > Sciurus vulgaris. The sequence continues at coordinate 145,880,936 of NC_136465.1, forward strand.
TTATCATATAAATAATAAAACTGTGGTTTCATGTGATCCTATCAGACTATAAGTGTGTCAAGGTAAAAGTCATTTTCTTACTCACCCACATAACCCTAAGAACAGTCAGAAAATGTTTGTGGTCTATCAGATGTCTACTAATGTATGCTATAGTCTGGATCTCAGAAGTCCTCCCTGCAAAGGCCTAGGTATGAAAGTCTTTGTCCCCAGCTGGGGGCTATTGGGAGGTGGTGGAAACGTTAAGAGGTGGGACCAAGTGGGAGGTCTTTAGGTAATTGAGGGAATGCCCTTGAAGGGGATCTTGGGGCTTCAGTCCCTTGGTTTTTCTTTCTCTTTTGTTTCCTGGCCATGATGTGAATAGTTTTCCTCCTCCACATGCTTCCACCATGATATTCTGCTTCATCCTCGTCCCCAAACAACAGACTCAGTCAATCATGGAATAAAATTTCTAAAAACTGAGCCCCGGTACACCTTTTCTCTTTAGAAGTTTATGTATCTTGGGTATTTATCATAACATTGGAAAACTGGCTAATAAAGGATAGGTCTATAATTGAGTTTACTTTGTGATCTATTATATTTTTATTCATCTATAATTCAGTTTTTCTCCTCTGCCATATATGTTATTGTAATATATTGTAAAATTTAAATTATATCCTTTCTTTTAGGTCTTCTATGTGAGTCCAAGATTTATTGTTTGTCTTCTAAAGGTGATTGTTAAATCCATGCATCTTAGACTTTCTCTTGAGAGTCCATTGCTCTATTCCCAATGCTTAGAAAAGGCTGGTCACATATTAGACAAACATCTAATTAACATATTTTCCATCTCTAATTGCTCACAGTGTTAATTTCCAGTCATTTTATGTACATGAAGAATAAAGAATAATTCTATATATCATAACACATTGACAAAGCCAATTAACTACTAATTTAACCATATATTTATTACACTGTCATTTTTAATAGTAAGTACCCATTCTTCCAATGATACTAAGTGCTCTTTCCCTCAAAAATTCATTGGCATAACAGTGTGATCAACTGAAATATCCATTGACATTTTGGTATATTTAGGTATAACATATACATTCTTTACTATGAGCAATATCATTTTAGAAGGCACTAGATATAATTTTTTGGGAATGACTATGATGTTATTTAATGAAAATTAATCCCATAATAGTAAAAAATAAAAATATTAGCCAAGTGTTATTCTTTAAGAAGCTTGATGAAATATGTAATATTTGACCCCAGCTATATAAGAAATAGAGCCTTATGGAAAAAAAAAAAATACCCAGGACCCAAAAGAACATATGCTACACAAAAAAAATGCAAAACGAAACAAAACAGGAGCTGAAATGCATTTCAGGAAGAAAAATAGAGAATATCTTCTTTGACTATTGCACACAAAAAGTAATAATTCAATGATAAAATATCCTGTGTTTTCAAGTCCCTTATAACCTTATAAAAACAGTACATGTTTTCTTAACTGCAGCAGCAGATCTTTTTATCTGGCCACCATCTATATATTGAGAGAACAGTATAGTTGCTGAGAGTAGATTATGGAGACAGGAGGCCTTTGTGATCTAACTGCCTGATCCCCAGTATTAACTGCACTCCCTATCCACATACTGCTCCAGAGAGATGATATAAGTCATGATGTAAGAATGGCCTCTGGACATCTCCCCCAGGTGTCCCACTAGGCCTTCCTCATTTCTTTCATTAAAATTTTTACACCCTGTATCTTCAATAATACTGAACAAAGGCAATTGCATGAGTGTATTTTAGGGAAATTCTTGGCCAAAGGTAAATAAGACACATTTAACTTTCCAAACTATTATTAATTAATAAATAATGGTTTGTTGGAACTTTTATTTTAAGGCAACCAGACAGAAGTTCAGAATAGTATGAGATAGGTATCATTTAGAAGCTTTTTGTCATTTGTTTATAATGCTTTGATATCTGACTACATTACTTTTTCATGTAGATATATGAAAACTAGCCAGCATATTATATTTCTCATGATATAACACAAGATATAAATATGATAACATATTATGGTTTTGATCCTTCCACTTGCCATAAGCTCTACAGATTGCCTTATGGTAATAGAAGAGCCCTATCCATGGACCCATTTTCTCTGGAGCAGTCTGTCAAGTTCATGTATTCCTATAGGGAGGAAACAGTGTCCTACAGTCATTGACCAAGGATTTGGGTGTCCATGTAGCACTGCCTAGGGTGCTCTGATTTGTGCCCTTATAACTTTGTACATGCTATTCTTTTTGTCTAGAATCCCTTAACTCTTCCTCCTTCCTTTCTTCAGCTAGTTACTCCAAGTCATGGATAAGTGTTTTCTAATATATTTATTTTATTTACAAAAATATATACAAATTTTTCTACAAATATCTCTGTCTTGATTCTCATTGCAATGTATTGCACATGTGTGAGTCCCTTTAGGAAAGAAACCAACCTTGGAACAGGACTTTCCACATGGTAGACACTCAAATATTTGACAGTGAATGAATGGATGCTATTTTACTTTACCATTTGGAATACACATTGCAAAATATAACATGATCAATGATGGGGAGAAAATATTCAGCTAACTGTGTAGAAAATGGTATCAGTGATAGAATTTTTAATAAGAAATTCACCATTTGCAGGAAAATAGATATGAATTCTCTCCTTCATTCAGCAGTGATGGAGACTTAAACTTTAATAAAGAAGACAGTAATTTGTGATAAAAGGAAAAGGATAGACTAAAGAAGTTTCTCTTTCCTTTGGTTCATAGAGCCCATTACCATTAAAGTGTTAAACTGAGCTATAAAGGGATTATATGGCCCCCTTTTGCCCCTGTATAATCAGTTCATTTTCTCCATAAAGTGCATAAAGGGACATGAGCTCTCAGGAATATAATGAAGGTTTTATTCCTGTTAGCCTTAAAGGCACAAGTCTCATATTTTTTATGAACAAGTGTCTTCTAAAAGGAAATCTTTTAAAAATAAGTTGAAAATAAATGTACTCACATAAAATCTCACTTCTCAGAATCTCTTAGTATATCCTTTCAATTAAAGCAACCAACTGGCAGAAAGAATCTTATTTTTCTCTCCATTTTCCTGCTTTTCTGTCATAATGGAAAATCTCAATTGCCAAATATGATTGCATTTATATAAAGGGAAAAAATTTACTATTAAAATAAGCAATGTGAAATTTTTGATATTGCTATATTTATGAAGCACAGTAGAAAGAAAGCTGTTCCTGGCTATGTTAGTACTTAACACATGAATGAATCAGTTAATAAATTAATGTAGTTCTTGTTAATGACCCAAAAGCAATGGAATAAATTCGTGTGTTTTGAGAATTCTAATTGTAAATACAATTTCCCATTATAATCTAAGACTAGAAAGGTTTATACTAGTAATTAAGCTTTAGAATAATATTCTTCTTGCTTTTGAATTTTCTTTCAAAAATATCATGTCCTTCACATTTTAAATGATTTTATTTCAAACACCATACTGTATTAACAACACTTTTTGTTTCTTGGAGGAATATCAAATTTGACTTCATTTTCCACTAGTCCCTTTTACCTCCAGCTTCCTCCTTCTTTTGAAAGAAATAATTATTATCTCTTCTCTATCACTCATATTTGGTTCCTGTTGTGCAAGTGCTGAGTATGGTACAGTTTCTTTGCTCTTTTGCAAAAAATGCCACTCACTGACTCTAAAATCATTAAATATCATTAAATTTACTAAAAATGCAAAAAAAAAAAAATTAGGGCTCCACAATTGCAGTTCCTAAACTTTTCAAAATTTCTCTTTACATGACTATTTCTGTTTATAAATTACAATGCAATGACAGAATTGTACCCTCTAATGAAGTTTCAGGTGCAGGAATGAGCATGTAACTGTCTGGTACCATGAGAGAAAGAAAGACAATAATAGCACAGTGGTTATCTCTTCATGTGTTCTTACACAACACTGGTTATGAACTGCTCTTGGCAAAAATTCCAAACTATATGTCATGAAGCTCCTAGAGCTAACCTTCAAATTAAAGAAAATAGAGGGAAGTGAAGTATGCATTAGACCACACCACAGACACATAATCACCAAAATCCAGAATATGGGGAGCATGAAGATAAAATTACCCTGTATCTTCTGCATATGGTAATGGGTAAGAGGAAAACATACAAGTAGGAGGTGGGACAGGAGAGTGATTTTAAACTAATAAAAATTTATGAGACAGTTGGGAAAATGGGAACATCAACTGGATCTGCAATGATTTTAAGGATTTATTGATCATTTGGGGACATAATGATACTGTGGTGATTTTTTAGAGGTCATTATATTTTAAACTGAAATATTTACAAATTAGATTATATGATGACTGAGATTTAATTCAAAATGATTCAGGAAGAGAGTGAAAGTTTGCAAGGGTACAGAGGGTATGAGTGTGGCCATTGATGAGAAATTGTTAAAACTGGATGGGACATCACTAAATTTTTCTATATTACATGTGTTTAATATTTCCCATAGTAAAAATATTACTTTAAAAAATGTTTAAAACTTTAAATTCTGGTCACTTCACTGCTAGGGATTTCTTGCTAGCCCATCTGTGCATCACCCCCAGCCTTCTGCCTGTTACTTGCCATTCTTTCCTCTATACCATGTGCCTCCTCTTTGTCCTATCCTATCCCATTCTCCCATCCTACTGTATAAATACTCCTAATGCTCCCACTATCTTTATAACAAAGCCTTGCTCTCCATTACTTGTAGCTATTCAAGTCCTACCTTTGCGTATCCATGACTTACTAACATGTTCTCCTAAATCGTGGCTACCTGCAACAGGGGCAGACCCTGAACACCCCACACTAACTATTAAATTGTCAAAATTTTCATCTCTTGACAGCCAGTCTCTGACAAGAAGGAATAGTGAAAATATTTTCATTTTCCCCACAGATGTGAATTATGCAACACAGCCTCCTTCATCTTATTAAAAGGCATACATGGTTAAGATCAGTTTCAGTGTTACCATGACTTTATTTTTATTTTTTGTGTCCCTCTCTATGACTTCTTTTTTTACACAGGCATTTCTATTATTTGGAGTATGTAACATTTTGACATAGAATTTGAGTCAAGAAACTTCTCTTGGTATTTGAATTCAAAACAAGTACCATATGAAGTGAGTGCTTTGATTATTTCAGTGGCTTTTTTAGTGAGGCAATTTTGCATTTTAATTATGTTTTTTATATCTTAATTTAGAAGGAGAGGTAGGTGTACATTCATAAAACATCCCTTTAAGTCATTAATGGAAATTTTCTTTCAATTAGAATTGCATATTCTAATCTTATTCCTTACTACCAGTCATAAATCATCTAATTAAATGCCCTGACACAAAAATCAATCTTCTCTTTCTTCACTCATGGCCAACAATTCTAAATTTCTGGGTCAAGTCTAGGATTCCAAATAGAAAGTTGAAGGTGAAAAGAGACAAGAGTTAGTGAGTTTCTTTAATTAGAGTTTCTCTCTCAATAGGATCAAAGTGATTTCATGTGTAGGCCAGTTTTTAAGAAAACAGCATAAATTTGTCCTTAAACAGTGTTAAAGGGTTAAAATGGGTTAAAATGGGGTGAGTGCTTGTTCTCAATCACCCCAGGCAAACCTCCCCAATCTCCCTGCCACAAATGTCACTAGCCCCCTCATATTTAATGATGGGAGAGTCTGAAAATCTGATCTTTTCCGAGGGTGACTGGAAATTCAGATGCTAGTTTCCTAAGAGGAAGGAGCCCTAGCCTTTTGATCCACAGGGAGCACCTCAAGAACTGTGTCCCACAGTTGCTGTCCTGCACATGTGTATTTTACTGGCATGTGTAGTCAACTGTATTTATGCCATAGTATACAATAAGTAGAAAATGTTGTGTTGTATGTTATACAATTGGCATGTACGTTATTACTGGAAGCACTTAGTGTTAGAATAATAACTGTCCACAAAAGGGCTTAATACGATTTTATTAATTGAATCAATGGTGGAGGTGAAGATTGAATTCAGAAAGATGTAGGGAACTGACATGGACAAGAGTTCTTCCACTTGAGACACAACATAAAAATGCAATAGAATTCCAGTGGAAATGGTAGAGATCAAAATAGAAACAGATTGTATAAGAAATCTTATTTTTCTGAGTCATGAAAGAATGAGGTAAGAGAGCAGCTGAAGGGGGATGAAGGGTCAAAAGAATTCTAAGATGGAAAATCTTGTTTTCATCAGAGATTTTACTTCAACCACAGTCTTCATTTTTCCATTGTTTCTTTTCAGGTTTGATCTACTTGGTTGCAATATTCTATCCACTTCTACTGAGAACATACTTAGAAAGCTCTGAAAACATTCACTTTTGTACTTGGAGAAAATTTTTGGAGAGGGTTGCATGTTTCTTTTGTTTTCATTCTTGATTCCCCAGTTTTTAAAACATTTTCTGGTGCATAGTGAATATGAAATATCTAAGTTAACTGAATTAATAAATGGTCCCCTTCTTTTAAATGGAAATATCTTTCCCGAATGTTGTAAAATTGTTTGTTTGTTTGTTTAATGCTGCAGAGAGAAATCCAAGTCTACTCAGAAGTAAAGTTTAATATGAGATCAGAACCATATGGTAGAAAGTGAGAGTTGATGTTTTCTATAAACAACTGAACCCAGTGCAGAAATCCTTCCGCATGGAGAAGTCTAGAAATACTTGGAAATATATAGAAGTATAATATGAAAGCATAAGGATCATTCTCTCTTTGTCTCTCTCTCTCCTTTCTCTCTTCAACAGCCTCTAGGACTGTTTTCCCACTATTTATTACTGTACCAGTTATTAAACAAAGCATTATATAAAAACAACTGAGAAGAATTCTAGGGCTGTTTCAACAGTCATGTATGGTCTGGAATTTCAACTGTTCAAATTTTTGTCTGAGGAAAGCTCCCTGCAATGTGTTTCTTGGTAGCATGGTGCATTGTCTGGACTGCATCTGGTTTGCCTATTTGGGTGCAGACAGGCAGCTCCCCTCCTGCCTCATAGTTCTTATCTACAGACCTGACTCTTTTGAGCTAGAGGTGACAATGGGATTCTCTGGGTCTCCTCTCCTTTTTTCCCTGTTACTCTACTTTTCTCATACATGAGAAAGTTTCTGGTGGTCCTTCTTTCACTGTCTCCTCCTCTCTCATATTTCTATCAGAGATTCTTTAGAATTTATCAGTAATAAATATCACTTCTTCCACTTCTTCAGAATTTCCACATCATAGAAACTCTATAGTAGATTTCAAAGAAATCAGTGAAAAAATTGTTAATAAGACAAATGTGCCCCCATGTTAGTTTATATAAAAGTGTTTCTCACCTACTTTTAAAGTATGCTAGCTTGTATTTTACTTACTAACAAAAAGAGCCTTAATGCATTTTGCATAAATCAATGTATATATTTTAAAAATATACTGCCAGTAGAGAGAGAAACAGAGGGTGGGGAGAAAGTGTGAGTGTTTATTTGGGGTAAATTTGTTTTAAAATGAATAAGGTATACTCCATGAAAATCTGAGGTCAAATTGTTTCATATTGCTGAAACATGTTCTCATTATACACTGAATTTCTATATCCTCTTGTCTCTTTTACAGCACATCATTTGGGAGGGAAAATCAATGATGTAGTTGGTACTTTCTGAAATTATATATCTTAGACACGTGGATTCTTTGGGTCATTGCTTTCCTTCACTAATGGAAAATATAATGAAAACTGCATAATGGAAAGAACAATCCCAATGAGAGCAGGTTAAACTGCAGCAGAATTTTAAACTTGAAATGTGGGCTCTGGGGTAAGTATCTAATATAAGTTTCATCTCTGTAAACTAAGAATTTTTTCACTTGGAATACACTGAATTTTTCTTTTAAATCTTTTTCTCTATATCAAAAGATCTCTTTCTCTATATCAAAAGATTTATTTTAATCTTAAGCAAAGTTAGTATCCCTAATGATTATAAGCCTAGGACACAGAAATAAAAGAGAGCTGATGTTTTGGACCAGCAAATAGTTTTAGAAAGAAATTGCACCCCTGAGAAATTACCACTTAAGTGTTGTTTGTATGTGCAAATCCCTGAAGGAAGCTGAGAAATGAATAGCATATTAGTATGCATTTTAGTTACACCAAATGTACATGCATATGGCATTAATATTGAATATAAAATTTCTAAATAATGATATCTCTCAGAACACAACTGAAACCCAGGACATAATTTAATAGCACAAATACAGAGTAGCATACTGCTCCTGTTTCTTCCAAGTGAGGAAAATCATGCGTAATTCCAGTCCCATTCAGGAATTCCTTCCATGTGACCCGTTCTCCAAACAAAATAATTAGTTCATCTGTTACAGTATCATATATGAAATAGAAAGGTACACAGGATCAAGTCAGAGGTAGTTATCAGAGGACACAGCACTCAGATTAGTAAGACAGAAAGCTGGAAGACCATGGATACACAGTGAGGAAAATAATGAGTTTGAAAAAGATACTTTTCAATTATACATGTAAGAACTCAGAAGTTTCCACAAATTCTAAAAATCACTAAAGGAGTATGAAAATAGAGTCCATATATATATAATTAGCAGAAAATAGTATAAGACTTTGGGAAGGTTAACTGTATATACTAGTGTTATGGTTTGGACATGAATGGGGTGTCCCCTAAGAGCTCATGTGTGAGACAATGCAAGAAGGTTTAGAGAAGAAATGATTGGATTATGAGAGCCTTAACTCAATCAGTGAATTAATCCCCTGGTGGGATTAACTGAGTGGTGACTGAGGCTGGTAGAGTGTAACTGGAGGAGGTGGGTCATTGGGGAAGTGCCCTTGGGGTATAGATTTTGTATCTGGTGAGTGGATTCTTTCTCTCTGCTTGATCATCGTGTGAGTTGCTTTTCTCAACCAACCTCTTCCACTATGATGTTCTGTCTCACCTCTAGTCCTGAGCAATGGAGGCAACTATGTATGGACTGTGACCTCTGAAACCATGAGCCCCCAAATAAACTCTTCTCTAAAAATGTTCTTGTTAGGTCTTTTAGTCACAGCAGGAAAAAAAAAAAAAAAAAAACCTGACTAAAACAATTAGTTATCTATCATTGTATAAAATATTATTCCCAAATTAAGCAAGTTAAAAACAATATTGTATCTGCAATTTTCTGTGGGTCAGGAATTGAGGAGTAATTTAGCTGAATGATTCTGTATCAGTGTTTTTTCATGAGGCACAGTCAAGGATCTGTTGGGAATGCAGGCATCAGGAAGTTTGAGTGGGGCTAGAAAAACTGCTTCCAAGGTGGCTCAAGAACATGGCTGTTGACCACAGGCCTTATAAGATGATGTGAACAGATGGGGAGAATATCAAGTGACAATGAAGACAAGAATTAAAATTATCCAGCTTTAAGCCAAGGGACACCAAGGATGGGCAGCAACACCAGAAGTTTAAGAGGAAGACATGGAATAAATTTCCAACTTGAGCATTTCTTAGAGCATGACCCTCCAGGCATCAGGATTTCATATTTCTTATCTCCAGAGTTGTAAGAGGTAAATTCCTTTCTAAGCCACCTACTTAGTGATATTTTTTTTTAAATAGTCTGAGGAAACTAATACAATAAGAACTGGCAATGTATAGTGTGACAGATCTACAATAAGCTTGAGTCTGCTCTGACATATCAGCATTTTATATAATGGAGACTAGTAGCAATAGTGGAATTGTCATTCCAACCACAAGTTATAATGGCTAATGCATTTGGGGCAAAAATTAGTTAATAAAAAAGAAGGAAAAATCTTATAAGAATTTGATGATGGGATGACATTATCTTTGATATGATGAGATGAAAGCCCTGATATAGATAGAGGACAATCTTACTAAAGAATTATGAAAGAAATATAACCAAGGAAATTGACCTTAGAGGATGGACAGAGAAGTTCAAGCCAAAGGAAAATTGACTAAAGGTACTATTCCTAAAGATTGTAGCAACACTGGTGAAAATTAAAACCCCTAACAGAAGAAACTAGAAGAATGCATTCTCCAAATGTACTATTAAGATGGAAGTAGAACGTAAGTCTCAAAACCCTACTGTAGATTGATTAAATCCTGCATACGGTATCCTTAGAGACTGGTTCAAAAACCCAAGTTACCAGACTGGGGATATAGCTCAGTTGATAGATGCTTGCCTCACAAGCACAAGGACCCCTGGGTTCAATCCCCAGCACCACAAAAATAAATAAATAAATAAATAAAATAAAATAAACCCAAGTTACCAAAATGTTCAGTGCTCATGAACTTTATAAAAATGGCACAGTAATTTCATGTAGCCTATGGACATCCACCCACATACTTAAAATCATCTCTAATTTACTTATAATACCTAATACAATGTAAATGCTATGTGAATACCTATTGTGCTGTATCATTTAGAGTAATAACAAAGAAAATGATCACTATAGACACAATTCTTTTTTGCCAAATATGTTAGATCTGTTGTTTAAATCTACAGATGTGGAAACTACACATAAAGGGTCAAACAAGTATGATTATTAACTGAATAATTACTTTTCAATCTGTAATATAGCTTTAGGCATCATCAAGTATTTATGTGTTATCTTTATAAAATACTGAGGTAAGGGATTTCTCAGAGTACTATTATGGATAATGTTAAAATATAAACTTTGGCACATTGAAATTTTGAAGAGTTCATTTGAGTACATAGTAATTCATGAATTTAGCAACTCTACAGCAAGTGGTTGGAGATTGTGAGGAAAGGGGCTTAAAGCCTTTTTGGTGTAAATGTGGAACCAGAGCAAGGAAATTATATGATTGAAGTTTCAGTTTGAGCCTTTACCTTATCTGGACTAGTCCTGCAGGAAGTCCAAGATAATAGAATCAATGCCCAGTTGGCTGCCTGTGATTGACTTTGCTGGAGTTTCATTTCTGGGTAGAAACCCAGGAAATCAGAGATCGGCCTAAGTCCAATGGCTTCCCATTTAATTATTTTAAGATAGATATCTGAAAATGTGCATTCTAAATGTCTAGCTCTTTTTAGTTTGTTACTCTGGGAAATGTTTGGTTATAAATGTTTGGCCTTAAAGTTTATGGCTAAAAAGAAAGCTAAAGTAAAAGCTAAATGGTCAGTGAGTGAACCATTATTTATATGATCATTGATAAATTCAGTTCTATAAATGTAAGCAAATTGTGATGAAAATGAATGAAGATACAGTGAAGTGAAACATCAGAGGAACTGAAAGATCCCATCAAAGAGAATAGCTTCATGCTAGAATTTAACACAGCAATGCGTACTTGTTTATAAATTTTGTTACTAGTTTTCATACTGAACTATTAAAATCTATTAATGTTAAAAAAATAGAAAGGGATGGGTGGATTAGTTCTTTAAAGTATTTTAGTAGTAAGAAGAATATTATTTTAACATCTTTCTCACAGAACATTTATGAAATGAGACTTGGAATACTTTTACTATGTATTTATTGAATGCTTACCAAATAATTGATTTATACATAATGGGTAATATTATTACACTAAACATAAAAAGGAAATGTTACTTATAATAAGTTACAAACAATACATTTTATTATTTCTACCCAGTGCCATCCCTAGGACTTCATTATATTAGTTACTAATGATAAAGATGATAACCCTGTACACAGGGAAAAAGACAGGTCTATTAGCTATATTCAGAATGAAGTCATTATAATCAAATGCAGTACAAAAGTGGCACCCTAATTTCTACTATTTTCATTTTCAATAAGAAGAACTTTACAAGTTACCTAATCCTTCCAGAGATGAAAGGAGTAATTCAGGACCCTATTCAAAGGTCAATGTTATTTTTATTCATTGAATAAGGTTTCCATTTAATCGACACATCATTTGTGACTAACATTTAAAAATGAACTGACTTAGTTCTTAGCAATTGTCTAAATACTTTGGCATATCAAGTCCTGTTAAAGTATGGTATTTGAGAATAAACTAGAGAAAATATTCTACACTCAGTCAAATATAGATAATTATAATACACTATTGTATATGTATCTCATTATTAAAATAAGGGTAAAAGCTGTTTTGTCTTTTCAGCATCAGGCATTATAGTTACATACAAAGAAATCCTGGTGAAAAGTCAATCTGACATGAGACAGTAGAGTTAAGTATAATCACACAGGGAAAAAAATTCTTGATTTAAATATATCTATCAAAACTAAAACACTTACTAAGCATTAATTTAATCACAATACTTCCTGATTAAGGTGTGATTGTTCACTCAGTAAATCCATACCCTCTCCTCCTTCCATTTCATCTACATTACACTGATCAACATAGCTATTTTTACATTAATCTTGCAAATTTTCATTTTACTGTCTACAATTGTTATAATTCAAAAATCTTTGATTTTCACTTCCAGTGTATTTCCCTGCTTCCTGGAATTAAGATTTCCTGTTGAGAGAACAAAAACTAAAATTATTTTGGCCTGAATGGACATGAACTCCAAGTCAAGAAAAGTAACAATTCCCAAGAGATATGGGTTGACCACAAGCTTTCCAGCTGATTCCGCTGTGCTTCTTAAAACCCTGACCTTGCATCCAGATTAAGGTATCTAATACTGGGAGCTGGCTCTGGAAGTGTTTTCAGGACCACCAATGGCACATGTTAGCAAAACCAGAGAGCTACACAGCCATGAAAAACAAGTCAATCAAAATTTCAAAACTTTTTTTTTGTTTTTCTGCAAGATTTTGTTGCAATATGCAAATGTTGCAAATTTAGTGTAAATGCATATATACTATGTGTGGATAAACAGTAGGCCATCCTTTATTTTTCTTGTTGGGATCATTATTAATTTCCTGATACCTGTTGTGAAGTTGGTATGCAATTTCCTAGAAAATGATAACCGTGAACGGTGCCAGAAGGGTTTCTCAAGGGAGGTCTCACTGGGGACTAGGGAGAGGAAATATTAGGAATCATGTGGGGAGATTAGCACTTTCCTAAGCCCACTTAGCTCATTATTTAATTGTTGAATCCAGTGCTTATCTGACTGGAATACCCCATTCAAGACATACTTATTAAATACCTGTGTCAGAGACTGGAATAAGCTCTCTGATGCATGGTAGTCCTAGTTCACAAATATGATGTGGAAACACACATGAATGAACTGCCCTTTAAAATATTTAGAGACAAATTCCAAGAAGAGAGGAGTATATACAAAGTGTGCTGATCACATAATCTACTGAGTGGAGTAGAAAATGTTCAGGAGATAATACATGAGCTCACTTTTGATAACTGAATGGTGTTTTGCTAACAAAACAAGGACAGACATCCCTGGTGGACAATCTTGAAAGAGGGTACATGTGGTATGTTTGAAGGCTGAAACTAGTCAGTATTCCTGAAATATAAACAGCAAGCTTAAAGAATTAAGATTTACATTTTACAGGATAAGAAAGAAGGTTCTTAGCTTTAAAAAACCTTGGATGTTATAAAACCTTGGATGTTTAAAGAATTTAAATTTGATTCCATAGATCACAGGACAACAAAAATCCAAGGAAGAGGAGCATATAAGTGGACAGAATAAAGTAGCGGAGAGAGTAAATGGGAAAAAAAAAAAAAAAGATTCCAGTTATTATTTAAGCAATTGCATGAAAAATTAGAGAGAGCAAAGAGTGTACAATGATTTTTCAAGCTCCTGGCCTGTGTTACAAGCTGCCTGGTGTGCTATTCATTCACATAGAAAATAAGTGATTAGAAGGAAAAAAAGCCAGTTCTGATGAACAGGTTACATTTGAGGAAGCAGATGGAGCTGAAGAAAATTCTGAGAGAACATTGGTCCTTGGAAGAAAAAAAGGAAATACTGATTGGAAATTTTTAAGTTGTTGGTGTGCAGGTAGTGATTAATAAAATAGGCTTAAATTCACTAGTAATATAAATATATGTTTTTATATGGTACAGAATCATGATTTTTAAGTATCATAAAATTTATCTTTACAGTATAATCCCTATTAATCTATCAGGCATCTAAGCCATGCATGTCTAATCATGCATAGTCCCTTCCTCACTTTGAAGTCAAGAAATACCTAACATTTAAACCCTTCCTGGACATACAATAATTCATGTGGTTACATACAAGTAGAACATAGCTGTGTAATTACACTCAATGCATTATGGTAGCTTCCAGAGACCTAGAAGATTAAAAAAAAAAAAAAAAAGTTACTAACCTAAACAGCAGTCAGGAGGCAGTTGTAACAGTCCTAACAAATAACATTATGTTCACTACCATCCTGTCATGTAAATACCATTATAGTTTCTATTTTTTGGATAAGAAAACTGAATATGGGGAAAATAGTCTATTTTAATTAGAGAATATGTATTGGAAAACACAATGTTCTTCCTGTAAGAAATTGCTAATAGAAAATGTTTTTAAGTTTTAGATGTTTTAGAGAAAAAAAATAAAGTTTATTTACTAATAAAAGCAATTTATAATTTTAATATACAGTCATGATTTCCAGTCTATTTTAAAAATATCATTTTGTGACTATGATACATCCTTTTGAAAAAATATGATCAATAAAAGAAATATAAACACAAAATTAAGAAGGACTTGGATTTGCCATCAACCAGAGATCACCACTGGTAAAAAATAACACAACAATAAAAATGACTTTTATGATGTCTACGATTTAACTGTATGAGTTTTATAAATAATGATGTATAGACATTGTACTTGTAAATACTCCTGTGCACTACTAATTATTTCTAAAAATAATTTTCTACATTTGTAATCTATCACCCCTTTTAATCTGAAATGATTGCCAATCCACTAATAATTAAATATAGACTTTAACATCCTATACAATGACTTTACCTCAAAGATTCTTTAATTTAATTGCTTTTCTTTAATCAGTAAAATAATTACAGCTATATTAACATTACTTAGAATAAGGCAATAACACTTAATAAAAGTTAAATTGAAGTTAATAATGATTATTATTATTCCTATTAGATGTTTAAATACTCTTTCACGACTCTTGGTCTGCATTCAATCTAATCATTTCTTGTTAAATCAATTAAGACCTAAGTCTTGGTTCAGAAGCAAATTTTACAACTATACAGGCTTACAAAATCAAGAGTTCTTAAATACCAAATCTGTGACAAACCTAATATTTCTATAGAGATCACAGAGTTAGCATTTAAAAGAGAGTCTATAAGAACAAACTTATTTTTAAATTATCATGTAAAGTTCAATTGAATATTAATATCTTAAAGTTCTTTACATTTAACAAAGCACATTTTATCATATTTTTAACCACAGGAATCACCATAAAAAAATAGAGAAGATTTCATGTCAGGAAATATTCTCTGTGGGCACATAAGATTTTATTTTAGAACCATGTAACAGTTGCATCTTTTTCATGCCAGGAAAACTGAGTCTTGTTCTGTAACACTTAACTGGTATCTAAAACATTATTTTCTATTCCTTTTGCCAGGTTTCTCATCTTTTCAGTCGTGTGCAGCACTTTGTGAATTTCTTACATGCATAATTAAATGTTTAGCCATATATCACCTACAACTGAACACTTTAATAAAGTGTGTATATAACTCAGTGTGAATAATTAATCCTCAAATATGTTTAGTATAAAATGGCCCTTTACTAATTTTTGTATTGGAATTCTGAAGACAGAGGACATTTTGTAACAAGGATAGAAAATGGGAAAGTAAGTACTTTAAGAAAATATGTGTCATAGACCTGACTGAATTCAGCCAAAGTAACACATTAATTCAAATAAAATTGGAAATAAAAAGTGCCACCACTTTGTATTTCCTGGAAAACTCTCATGTAATGTTGTTATTGCTGATCTCTACATATTTCCTATGTGTGCTCTATTTTATTGCAGAAATTTAGCTGTTAATACTTAATATTAAAAAAAAAGAGATTACTTGAAGTTCTTTAGTCAAATAATATGGGAAATTTGCTTAAACATTCTACACTTTGAATTGTTGTTTAGGTATTGTAACTCCTTTCTTTCCTCAACTAACATTATGTGCATATGCATCATACATTCTTAGAATATTTGTATCAGTTAACTACTGATGGGTAATAGAATCCTCCAAAATTTTGAATCTATGTATTTTTTTTTTATCAGTTCTGCTCATCTAGACCAAGTCTCACTGATCTCTTGGCTTGCTCTTGCCTCTCTGGTCAGCTGTCAGGGCAGCTAGGGATTGGGTGCTCTACTGTCCTCAGATCAGCAACTTGTCTTTGCTTTGCATGGTCTTTTGTCTTCTATCAGGGTAGCCTGAGCTACTTCTCCTCACAAGGCAGGATTGCAAAGGAGTGAATGAAAGCAAGCTAAGTCTTTAGGAACTGTATTTGAAAATGCCAAAACATCACTTTCACTGCATTCTGCTAGCCAAAACAAGGTACACATGACATTCAAGGGCTAGGCAGATGATGAAAATACCTCTCAATGAGCATTATATTACAAAGGACACATATACAGAAAGGAAAGTCGTATAAATGTCCATATTGTGATACTATAACATATGACTAGGGAACACTTTTCTCACATAGTGTCTTCCAAGACTGAATTTGTAGTTCATATCTTTAAAATGCTGATGTAGAATGATTTTACCCAGTTTATTTAATAAATATTAATTGCTTACTGAGATGAACTGAGAACATGTTCTTTATCCTCAAATTAGTGTGTCTTTCAAATGATAACACAAACCAAAAAATGAAAGTGTGATTCAGTGCAGTTTTTGATGCTTTTTCAGGGTCATGTGGTAGACTATCACATTGGTGTTCTCCAATAAACCACTCTTAATGGTGTTTACACCATTCTGAGTTTGGCCATGAGATTTTTATGTTCAAAGGTATATTAGTAATGTGTCATAAGTAGAGGCTTGATACGTGATTGCACATGGACTTGATCCCCTCCAAATGCTATCTTTTGGATCTCTGAAACCACTGTCCATGAGAAAACTCAAGTGAACCACGTAAATCTATGGAAAGTAACCAAAAAATTAAACTGATATTGAGATCCAAGACCCCAGGTAAGGTCCAATCAGCCCCAACTGTTCTTGCCACAGTGGTTTAAACTGTAGACATGCAGCAGCTACTTAACTGTCTCCTTTGTCTCCTGAGATTCTAACCAACAACACTTTGAACAAATAAAATGCTTCTTGTTTTTAACCACTAAGTTTTGGAGTGGTTTGCTATATACTAAAAGATAACTGAGGTTTTGGGTTGGCGTTTTATGTACCAAAAGGTAATTATAAGAGAAATTAATATCAGAAGTGGGACACTGCCATAACAAAAACCTAAAATGTGATTGGAACTAAGAAGCAAGCACAAGACTGGCATACACTAACCAATTCTTATGAAAAACAAAGGCAGAGTAAGAGGGAAGAAAACCAAAAACAGGGCAAACCACTACAATCCTAGCTCCAGTGAAGGGCTACTTCCTGCTTTCTGAATAGGTATACATAACATGAGGCCAAATAGATTTCAAAATTGTTATGGGCCAATGGTGGTTATGTGCAAGGCATTCCCCACTTCTTCAATAGGTTTGTGAATCATCCTGAAATAAATGAGGACAGAAAGACACCATATCCCTGCATTAACCCTTTCATTCCCAAAAGGCTAGTCAAGTCAAGGGAATGAAGAGCAGACCTAGGCCAGGAATGTCCAGATAAACTAGAACACCAGCTTTTCCTCACATATGCTGGAAATTAGGGCAAGTTTTTTTGTTTTTGTTTTGTTTTGTTTTGTTTTTATTAGTAGAAAACTACCTTCTTGCCTGCACACCAGGACAGCTGCTCCTGGGGAGACCAGTCATAAAATGGGAAAAAGCAAGCTAAAGTGATGCTGCTTCTGTAATCTAATCTATAACTGCCACTTCTACTATAACCTCCTGCAGTAACTGGTGCTGATCAGAGTACTATAAAGAGGGAATTGATCATCTCAGTGACCTCCCAAAAGTGCAGAGAGGAAAAGAGATTGTTAATTTCTAGCAAGGAGCCAGAAGCATGACATGAAGCAAAAGTACACCTGCCCAGCTCACCATCATTGAACTTCTGGGCAAGACACCTGTGCAGCATGTTATCACCTTTGGACCTCCGCAGTAAGCACTTCTTGATAAACCTTATATTTCAGATCCTATCTCTGGGTGTCTTTCTTGGTCCCTTGGCAACATATCCCATGGCCCTAGCACAACAGGGCAGTAGATGTAAAAGCTGGTGTACTGCAGTTTTCCTATTACTATTGCATGATTATATATTGGGTGTGTGAAGATTGATAACTCCTTCTTTAATTCACAGATGTCTGGATTGTGAAGAGTCTTTTATATGAGGAACTTCATTCAAGGACTGCATTTAAGGATCATCATTTACACCTAGACAGAATTTAAATGACACAACGCTGAACTTGAAATATGATATTGAGGATTTGGGGAGGGAAAGAAGTATTTTGCATATGAAGGACTATGTGGATTTATAGACATCAAAGAATGGACTATAATACAACATTTATGTAAGTTCCTGCTGCAAATTCATATCTTGTGGTATTCACATATGTATTAGTCAACTTTTCATTGCTGTGATCAAAACACCTGACATAAATTTATTTTGATGTATGGTTTCAGAGATTTCAAACCATGCTCAACCATCTCCATTTCTCCTGACCTGAAATGAAACAGAACATCATGGAGGAAGGGCATAGAAAAGGAAAACTGCTCATCTCATATCCTCTAAGAAACAGAAAGAGACAGAGAAAGGTACAAATGACAATATGTAGTCAATGGGGGTATAAATAGTAACCTCCAAAAATGCTCCACCTGCCTACAGCTTCTACCACCTCGCAGCAGTTCATTCAGTTATCGACAGATAAGTCCACTAATGAGGACAGAGTACCCTGATGCAATCGCTTCCCAAAAGCCCCACCTCTGGCCATGCTGCACTGGGGACCAGGTCTGAATATATCAACTTTTGGGGCATATTTCAAGTCCAAACCATAAGAACACTCTCATAAAGTCTCCTCCTACTGATTCAAATTGGCTATATGACTTTCTTTGGTCACTGAGGCATTAAAGAAACGTAACATACAGTCACTGGGTAGGCCCTTTTCCTCTAGTCCTCATGTAATGCCCCCTCTCGGTAGTCTGAGACTTGTTTGAAAGCATAAACTAGCTACTTGGAAAAGGTACATGATGAACAACCTGTCAACTGTTATGACCAAATCCTCAGATTTAAGGCATCAATCAACGTATGGCAGCCAGCCCTTCCTGTTCCAAGTATCACAGCTGAGGTTTCTAACATGGGAGAACAAGATGCTTGGCTCCCACTGTTCGCTGCCCAACTTTTTGACTACATAATCACAGACCAAGTAAAATGTTTGTGATTTTAAGTCACTGCATTTGGGGTTTGTTTGCTACACAGCAATAGGTAACTAAAACAAGAGATATGCTGTTGTTGCATATTAGTAAATATCATAGGGCAGCATAGGAATCAGCAAGGATCAGCAGTTGAAACACCAAATAATGAGAAGTGTGTTTTGTTACCTCAGGCTGCTCTACGGAAGGACAGAGGGAGCCATTAATCTCTTCCTTTTACTGGGACAACTGGGTAATCAAGACATAGCTCCATGACTTTGAGGTATTGAACTATTTACACATATGTATAAGATGCCAAATCCTTTCACATTATACTATAAAAGCCATTCACATTCTTTCATATTAAGCACAGTCTTCTTATCTAAATCTATATAGTGATATAATAAGTATGTTCCTTAACTCTGCTTTAACTGTAAGCTTAGAGTAATTTAATGAAAAATATGGCAAATAAATGTAGATGGTCTTGCTTCAAGAAATAATTATAAAGAGGTGTCTAAGACAGAAAGGGAATAGTCTTACTAAGATTACCTACTATATGTAAGGCACCATGCTTTTTATTTGGATATTCTAAATTGTATATAACCCTATATCCATATGATTCCAATTTAAAAATTTTATATCGAATAAGCTGGGAATTATTGAAATTCCAATTGAGTTATCAGTAATTTTCTATGATTTTTAAGTCTTGAGAAAATGTTAATAATTACCCATGTATACATTTATTAAAAATACCTAAAATAGAAGGAAGAAAATGCTAAACATTTTTCATTCAATAAAAATTAGAAATTCTCATATGTAAAAATATTAAATAATTCACTCCGAGGTTACACCTGGATTATGTAATAGTTCTATTATCTATATGGATTATTTGCTTATTTATTTATAATGTGGCTCTGACTTGAAGATTGAAAAGGATTTTAGAACTCAAACTGCTAATATTAAAATCCTTGCTCTATCACATCTTAATTGTATCACTTGTGCTTCTGACTCCACAATGCTAAAATGAGGACATTAATAGTAACTTATCCAGTTATTTTTTAAGAATTAAATAAAAATATATGCATAAGGTAATAAGCAGTACCAGAAAATAATATAATATAAAAAAGTGTAAATTTGGTTTTTTATAACAATTTGGTTGCTAAATTTCTCTTCGGTTTAGGTAAATTTTCCCTTTAGTCTTTTGCACTATTGGAATTACTAAAAATAAATTTCAAGTGAAATGGGAAACTGTCAGGCAATTTCTGAAAGGTTTGCTTTGAGAAATGATGCAGTCATTGATTTAATCACCACACTGAGTAAGAACTGAGTCACTTCAACAGGTGCTTCACAGGCAGAAGGCACAACAAGAACTGTGACCTGAAGTGAGAAAAATGGAGATCAAGGGAAAGCACCGTACAACAGTGAGACCAATGTGGACAGAGAACAGAGAGTAAAGGGGGAAGAGTGGAGAGGTCAGGTTGTACAAAAAGATGGAGACCAAATCATGGAGGGAACTGTGCACCTGAGTAAGATAAGTGGAGTTAATTCAAATTGAAACAGAAAGTCATTTAACAACAGTAAGGAGCAAATTGGTTCACCTTGACTTATCTGAATATTTCTGGTGATTCTTCCACAAAGGTCACCACCACACATCCCCCTTTGTGAAAGAAATGCAAACCAGTGTAAGAACCTATTGACTAACTATTTTGTTGATGGGGAATAAAGCCTCTTTTTGAAATATTCATACCTCCACCAACATAATGTAGAGTATATCTTTTGCAGAGTGTTAAGGTCATTCAAACCTAATGCAACTAAAACTCAAACTACTGTCTTTCTGTATATTTTGTTACTTTAAAATATGCCTCAAACATAATTTAATCTTCATGATTTTAAAATGTAACAAGAGGTATAGTAAATATACTAATTACTTGAGGAACTTTTAATTAGCAACTATAAATATTCTGTTGTTATAGAGTCTTTTTTCAATATTTTATTAAGATCTGGTTCTTACGGTTTAATTAATAACAGATTGAGGCAATAAGAATAAAGATAAAAATTATATACTCCTGAGGACTTTACTAAATCTCTACAGCTTTCTAAGTATATTTTAGTTTTGTCCTTACTATTCAGCATGCAAGTGGGAATTAACACTACACAAAATTAAGGACTATCTTCAGGGAACCTACAGTCTCTCCAAAATTGCTACAAAAATGAAATGTTTCAGAAGCACGCCAGAGTTGCTTTTAATTAATTTTCTTGTAGAAATCTTGCCTGAGGGGGTAGTTAGAAGTATGCAATATGTTTCATTTTAATGTTGAAGAAGAGAAGTTAAGTGACTTGCCCACAGTCATAGATTGTTACTATAAGAACTGAGGGAAACATATCCAGTTCTTTACATTACTCATTTATTGATTAGATCAGTGAATAGCATTTGGGGGCAAAGCTGCAAGAAGCATAGCAAAACTGTCTGATGCAAAACCGAATTTTACACTTTTCACTTCTCCCCTGCAAGTTTTGGAAAGCTATCCCAAGTGCTACACTAGAAAGAACACAGGAGAATGGGGACAGGTACTTAGAAGAAGTGGAGTGTAATCTAAGGTATACCACTTCACTAACTCTTGAAATTGCTGTTGTAGAACATATCACCTCAACATGTCCTAAAACAACTGTATTATCCTCACTGCCAGTGCTGAGAGTTGGTAGGGCTCTTCTGGAATTTCTCATAAAGTTGTTCAGATGGTGGCTGAATGGGGATATTTCAAATGCTTCTTCCCCACCCCATGCCCACTCTGAAGCTACCTGTTGACCATAACATGTGCATGTGATCTTTCCACGAGGTTCAAGCTTCCTCACAGCATGGAAACTGATTTCCAAGTGCAACCATAAGAAGAAGGAATATTATCTTCTATAACCTAAACTCCAAAGCCATACAGTATCGATTTCAATCTAACCACAAACCTTCTAGGGCTCAAATAAAGCAACATAGACCCTTGCACCTCCAGGTGGGAGGAGTGTCAATGTTGTCTTGTAGAAACAGCAGGTGGGATGGGAAAATCATTACCACCATCTTGGAAAATACAATCTGATTTCCTAGCGATGCTATCTCTTATCAGTTTTCTCAGTCCCTAGGTATTTACAACTACAAAAGGGAAATGTTAACTGTTTGACCTTCTTTACACTGTGGTTATAAAGTATAATAATAGAATACCTAAGACAAAAGTCAGTAAATACTAAACACAATATAAGCAAAAGTTGTTATTAAAATATAAATATTCCCTGTCTTATGAGACAGAGATGAGGAGGAATCCATTGAGATCTTAGATTCCAATTTGTCCATTTATAGTTTTCTAACTTGGCAATGAATTGCTTACATGGAATATGCAGTGGAATTAACTCATACTACAATAAAAAGAATAAAGATTTGCAAGAATGATTCAGAAAATTCTTTACATGTACAGATTTGAAAATTGTCATAAGAATGAAAATGTTTATAAGTTAATGACTGATATGAGGATGGATACTCTGACTTTTTTGCTGTGTCCATGTGCATGGTATGTTTTTTCCCATCCTTTCACCTTTAGTCTGTGGGTATCTCTTTCTATGAGATGAGTCTCTTGCAGGCAGCAAATTGTTGGATCTTTCTTTTTAATCCAATCTGCCAGTCTATGTCTTTTGATTGATGAGTTCAGGCCATTAGCATTCAGAGTTATTATTGAGATATGATTTGTATTCCCAGTCATTTGACTCATTTTTTTTTGACATGACTTGGTTTCTCCTTTATTTGGTTATTCCTTTAGGGTATTTCCTCCCTTTGCTGATTTACATCATTGTTTTTCATCTGTTCCTCATGGAATATTTTGCTGAGAATGTTCTGTAGCGCCGGTTTTCTTTTTGTAAATTCTTTTAGCTTTTGTTTATCATGGAAAAATTTTATTTTGTCATCAAATCTGAAGGTAAGTTTTGCTGGGTATAAGATTCTTGGTTGGCATCCGTTTTCATTCAGGGCTTGAAAAATGTTGTTCCAGGACCTTCTAGTTTTAGGGTCTGGGTTGAAAAATCCACTGATATCCATATTGGTTTCCCCCTGAATGTAATTTGATTTTTTTCTCTTACAGCCTTGAAAATTCTGTCTTTATTTTGTGTGTTAGGTATTTTTGTTATAATGTGCCTTGGTGTGGGTCTATTGTAATTTTGTGTATTTGGAGTCCTATAAGCCTCTTGTATTTGATCTTCCATTTTGTTCTTCAGATTTGGGAAATTTTCTGATATTATCTCATTGAATAGATTGTTCATTCCTTTGGTTTGTTTCTTTGTGCCTTCCTCTATCCCAATAATTCTTAAATTTGGTCTTTTCATGATATCCCATAATTCTTGTAGATTCTGTTCATAATTTCTTACCATCTTTTCTGTTTGGTCAACTTTGTTTTCAAGATTAAATATTTCATCTTCAATGTCTGAGGTTCTGTCTTCTAGGTGTTTTATCCTATTGGTTATACTTTCTATGGAGTTCTTAATTTAGTTTGTTTCCTTCATTTCAAGGATTTCTGTCTGGATTTTTTTTTTTCAGTATCCCTAACTCTTTATTGAAATGATCTTTTGCTTTCCACATTTGCCACTCCTACTTCAGATAGAGCACTAATTTCCAGAATAAATAAAGAACTCAAAAAACTCTACACCAAGAATACAAATAACCCAATCGACAAATGGGCTAAGGAAATGAACGGACACTTCACCGAAGAACATCCACAAGCAATCAACAGTGTCGCTGGCTCTTTGCGGTTCCAAAATCCATGGATATTTGTCACCGCCTGCAGCAACAACTTGCACGGGTCTTATGGGTGGTGGAGTGGAAACTGAGGCACTTCTATCTTTCTCTTTAGTGCACTGCTTTCTTGCTTGTTTGTTTATAGAGGATAGAGGAAATGAGGTTTACTTGCTTTGAGAGGAAAGACAGACTTTGCTTATCAGAGAGAAAGAGACTTTGCTTAAGAGAGAAACTTTGAGAGAAGGACAGGCTTTGCTTAGAGCTTAGAGGAAGAGACTTGCTACACCTTAAAGTCCTGCATCCTGTGAACTAAGGGTACATCCACCCTGTGCCCTAGTGATGCGTCTCAGTTCTCCGTTCCACGATCTGCCTTCCGCCGCTGCCCCTACTTGCTGCTCTGCCGCTTTTCCCTACTAGCTGCCGTGGCACGTTTCCTAGCTGCTTTTCCCTGCGTGTGTCTTCTTGTACTGCTTTTCTGCTAATGGCTGCTGTGTCTCTGTCTCGTTCCGCCTACGCTTATATCACCTCCAGGAGGCGGAGAGCAGGGCCACGCCTCTTACGCAAAGATTAGGCGAGACGCTCTGAGCAGGCAATTAGTGCTCGAGAACAATTAACCTCCTCACTGCCGATGTGATCAGGCGCCATCCTGGCGCCGTCAACATAGCACAGCCCCCAACAAACAGATATATGAAAAAATGTTCAACATCTTTAGTAATAAGAGAAATGTAAATCAAAACTACCCTAAGATTCTATCTCACCCCAATTAGAATGGCGATTATCAAGAATACAAGCAACAATAGCTGTTGGCGAGGATGTGGGGAGAAAGGTACACTCATACATTGCTGGTGGGGTTGCAAATTAGTGCAGCCACTCTGGAAAGCAGTGTGAAGATTCCTTAGAAAACGTGGAATGGAACCACCATTTGACCCAGCTATCCCACTCCTTGGCCTATACCCAAAGGACTTAAAATCAGCATACTACAGAGATACAGCCACATCAATGTTCATAGCTGCTTAATTCATTATAGCCAGTTTGCGGAACCAATCTAGATGCCCTCCTAGATGCCCTTCAATTGATGAATGGATAAAGAAACTGTGCTATAATATATATATATATATATATATATATATATATATATATAGTGGAATATTACTCAGCCATAAAGAATGATAAAATAATGGCCTTTGCAGGCAAATGGATGAAATTGGAGAATATCATGCTAAGTGAGATAAGCCAATCTCAAAAAACCAAAGGACAAATGATCTCACTGATAAGCAGATGATGACACAAAATGGGGGGGTGGGAGAGGGGCAAGAATGGAGGAATGAGGGACTGTATAGAGGGAAAAGAGGGGTGGAAGGGGTGGGGGGAAGGAAAACATAACAGAATGAATCAAAAACTATTACCCTATGTAAAATATGATTGCACAAATGGTATGCCTCTACTTCATGTGCAAACAGAGAAACAAGATGTTTCCCATTTGTTTACAATAAAAATAAATTTTTAAAAAATGGTGGGAACAAAAAAAAGATAATGACTAAGTATACTTTGTAAATATAAAAATATGGGAAACTATAAATTTTACTTTTAATGAAATGCTTGGTGCTTTTACATGTGATGTGTCTATGCTCTAAGTGTCTCCATTAGTAAAATTTATAAATTTTTAATAGATATTATTTTATAGGTACTATCATAAATAACCCAGTAAATATGCTAAATATAATCTAGTATAGAAACGTAATTGGGATTTGATTCTGCAACCCCCTGATTAAGTTCATGAAATGCACTATATCATTGCAATGACATTGATTTGCCATTCATTCCAAGGTTAATTGAATAATGAAGTAAGTCTTTAGATTATCCCTTTTACACTGCCAGAAACTATCCTCAATAAAGCTAAACTTTGGTCTAGCTTAAGCCAAAAAGCAAAGGTAATATGCAAGTAGAGTTCATCAGAATATCTGTTTGATCCTTGGAATCAACAGCAGGTAGTGGACAATGAGTAATGAGTTAAGAAATGATAATTTAGATCCACCAGGGATAGAAAATAAGAATTCAGACTTAAAAGCAGTTGGCAGTAGGTCATCAGTTACCTCTCGGAGCCACAGAAATATTTCCAGAAATCAACACAAAATTTATTTTCCATACTTGAAGATGTAACAGGAGTTGGCATATGGAACAATGAATGACATCATCTTGAAACAGATGGTACATACTTTACTTTTGTTAAACTTGTTAAGCAATTAGTTGTAAACAATTCTGATTTTTTATGTGATATGCAATTCTTTTTTCCTGAAATTTTAAAAAGTCTTCTTAAAATATTCTAAAATTTAAAATTATCTCAGGAAGAGCACCAATCAACTATATATAAAATTTTATCTGCTTTTTCACTAGATTCATTATAGTCTGCTAATTAAAGATACTTTGTCCTTTTTCCTTTATTAAAAAACAATGAACATCCTGAGATTGAGAACTCTGTGTGAACTGTTAGATTCTGAAGCTTTACATCTCAGATATAGAACATTTTTGGCTCCTACAGAGTTGTATATAACTTGCTTTAAGCTTCTAACTGGAAACAATGATAAGAATATTTAGGAAACTTGATCACAGAACTTCAAGTCAGTAAAAAATTAAGTTTTAGGTTATCATTCTATTTTTATATCTGTGTATTGTAAATTTTAGAAGCATAGTGAAAGTGAAAGTGTGTGCACTGCAAAAGTACATTTATTCTTGACACTACAGTGCAATGTTTTATAAGGTGCTAGAATTAGTTATATTATCATGATCTACAGAATATTATGATGTCCACCTATTAAATAAAAATGCACTTACACAGTAGCAAATTGATTTTTAATTATATCTGTTCTAAGACATCAAATAAAATTTAATAGGCATTAAGATAATGCCTAGAACTAGGGCTACCCAAGCCTTTTGGAGAGCATGTCTCAACACCATGTGTCCTAGATGCTACATGCAGAGTATGGAACCTATTTGCCTGGCCTGGTTTCAATATTATTTTGGCTCCATCCCTTCTTTCTATGGCCCTATTCCTCCCTTTTGGAATGGAACTTTACTCTGTGACAGTGTGTATTGCAAATGTGTAACTTGCCAAGAATTGCAGATGAGGTTTCAAATTAGATATTTGGGCAATTCTGGAACTTAGAAGACTATAGACACTCTTGGAGATAGACTACATGCATTTTGCATTGTGAGATAGGCATGACCTTGGGGGACAAAGGGTGAAAGGTTATGGTTTGAATATGAGGTATCCCCAAGAACTTTGCATTAACACAGTTTTATTCATAAGTTAAATGAGTTGGTTATGAAACTGTACTCTAATCAGTCTGTCCTAATTTGAATGAACTAAATTGGTGATACAGTAGGCAGATGGGGCATGACTAGAGGAGATGGATTACTGGGAACATAATCTAGAAGTGTTCGTCTTCCCTATGGCTCCTTCCCCTTCTCTCCATGCTTCCTGGCTACCAGGAAGGGAGCAGTGCTCCTCCACCACAATCTTCCACCATGATGTTCTGCTTCTCCTTGGGTCCAGAGCAATGGTGTCAACACAGGATGGATTAAATTTCTGAAATTATGATCCAAAATAAATTTTTCCTCTTCTAAGTTATCTTGTCAGGTATTTTGTTCACAGCGACAAGAGTTGACTAAAACTACAACCAAACCAAACTGGTTTCAAATTCAGCTTTTACTACTTTTTGGCATGTAACCTTGGTGAGGATATTAAGTTTCCAAAGCCTTGTTTATTTTCACCTTTAAAGTTAGTGTAATAATATTACCAACCACATGCAACTTATGTGGGAGCTTTATTAAATAATATGTGTAAAGTACTATAAAATTTATATTATTTTTTAATAAATATAGCTTTCACTAGAATGAGTGTATCTAATTATAACTTCCACTGGAATGTGGCAGGGGTGAAGGGAAGGACACAAATTATTGAGGACATCATACAAAATTATTTATTTTATCCTAAAGAATAGGGTCTAATTTAAAATACAAGACTGTTCACTGTGTCATAACCAGAGAAATTTGTGATTAATCATGATTTTCCACCCACATCATACCTGTGCATACATATTCTACTTTCTTATACATTTCTTCATAACTCAGCTAATAAACACTGCCTTCATTATGCTTTATTAAAAGGTAGTTCATGACTTCTCAGGAAAGAAATAGATTCAATACCAAAATATTAGAGTGATCAACTTCTTTTTGCTCTGTCATTGATTCATCAGTTTCTAACTGTTGGCCCCCTTTATCGAGAACTGTGACCTCAGCTGGTCATTTAAATGCTGGTGACTCCAGAAATGCAAGATCATGCATAGTCATGGACAGAGATTAGTGGAACATGTGTTCAATAAATAGATTTACTGCAGAAAGAGACCACTAAGTTCTCATGTAATTTTGTACTTTTTCCACAAATTGTAGCTTTATTGAATCTAGAAGCTATATTGATTTAAAAAAATAATAATAAAAACGATTTCTCCCATTTACACACTAGCAAAGAAAATTTTGTTTGAAGTAGGTAATTATCTTAGTTTTCCAGATAAAGTATTAAACATGCTTTAAGAACAATGTGTTAATGCTAAAAGAGGTGAAATTTAATGAAGATGGAAGGATGTGGGGTATGGTAAGTCATCAAAGGCTAGGAGCAAAAGGAAAGTCATAATAAAGAAGCGACCATTCATTCACACTGTCCAGCTTTTTACCTTTTGAAAATTAGCTAGAGAGAGTATAATGAGACAGTCCTAATGGGAGTGCAGTATGGAGTTTGTGTCACCATAAATGAGACAAAGCAGAGTAAAAGAATGTTGTTGACTGAATTTTGTCCAACCAAAATTTATATGTGGAAGTCCTAACCTGCTATACCTATAAATCTAACTGTATTTGAAGATAAGTTCTTCAAAGGGATCATTAAGTTAAAATTAGGTCTTTAAGGTGTACCCTTATCCAGTATGACTGGTGTCCTTATGGGACAAATTTTGGGCACGGACACAGGTGACACAGAGGAAGGAACATGTAAAGGCAGAGGGAGAAGATGTCCATTAATCAAGTCAAGGAGAAAGGCCTTAGAGCAATCAACCCTACCTGCACCTTGATCTCAGACTTCTGGACACCAGCAAACAGAAGTGAGAAAATAAATTTCTGGTATTTAAACTACTAATGCCATGATGTTTTGTTATGGCATTTCTAGCAAGAGTCAGAGTGAGAGAAAAAGGTCCCCCATTCTTCCATGGTATCCTGTATCATCTTCTCTCCTGTCCCATTCCTGTCAACGTGATCCTGATCTAGTATGAAAGCACATACATCTTCAAGAGGGTACTTGTTGTATGAACCCATTTCCAGATCTTTTGGGGGTCCTAATTTAAAATCATATCCACATTATGTTAGAGAAAATGAATAATATTCTTGTTTCTTGAAATTTTTCTGTAATAATCCCCATTCTTCTTCAGACAAGATAGAAATCTTTGACCTGTTAAGGTTTATCACAATAAACTATGGGATTCTCCATGGGTTGACCTTCTCAGATCAACACATAAGTTGACCTCCTCAGATATAATAAAATTACCCATCAACATTAATTATTCAATGTGATATGTCAATAAAAAGTTCAGTCATTGATTAATTGATTGATATCTAAGAACATTAGTGAACCAAGATAACATAAAGATATTAATATAGGCACATTTTTTCTTTCTTTCTATTTGTTTGTCATTCTTACTGCCTTCCACCAGGAAGGCAGTCACCCTTGTAAAATCTAGGGATTTCAGTAGAGAGCTTCAGAAGTAAAATATTTTAGATACTTACTGTTTTTTGAAAAAGATTGTTTTAATTAGGGGATGAAATAGCCCAACAGGAGTGTTCACAGTTTAAGATGTCAAGTTCAAAATAAGCCAAGTCATCCCAAATGTATTCTCCCTGATTCTAGGAGGCAAGTAAGCTCCATATCCTTGGGCTCCAAGCCAAGAATTACATTGAGATGGCACTGGCAGTGTTTGGAGAGAAAAGTAACTTTTTGAAAGCAAACAGGGAGAGAAATGGATTATGACATGGAAAACAAAATTCTAAATTCACAGACAATGTGCATGTTAGCACAGCACATGGATCCAAGGCAGATAGCTCAATCTTTGCAAAGAAAGGTATATATCTAGGAAGCCACTATGTTTGTTACAAAAAGACAGATGAACAGACAAAATCTGGAACAGAAAGGTAATCTACTGCCTTATGTGACTGAAAATTGCAGGAGTTATTTGACCAATTGTTGAAATACTGTCCCAGATTTGAGTTGCCCTTTCTCTTTCACTTCTACTCATGGTCATATCACTGCTGTTCTCTAGCAAGTTCTTCCCCCTTGGTTTAAAAGAGCTCTAGCAGCTGCCAACTACACATGCCCTAAGCTTCATAGCTTAAAAGAAAGAGTATGATGCTCTTTTCCAGGGTCTTCCCTCCACAGGCTTCACTCATTTCATTGAGCCTGAACGTGCCACATGTTTGTCTGCAAACCAATCACTGTAACATGTATTTCTGGGAATTGAGGATAAATACATTTTTGTCCAAACAACATGAAATGAGAGTAAAAGAACTGATAATTTTCAAGTAAAAAAATGGTTGTGATAAAGGGAATAAAAATTCCAAGATTTCTATATCCACATGCAACATGACAGTATAAAGCTGCAGTACATGAATGGAATATTGCAGGCTCAGACAAAGGAAGGAAGGAAGGAAGGAAGGAAGGAAGGAAGGAAGGAAGGAAGGAAGGAAGGAAGGAAGGAAGGAAGGAAGGAAGGAAGGAAGGAAGGAAGGAAATGAAACCAGTAATAAACAGTGAACAACTGATTATCTCATTTAGGGTATCACCTAGATAGAACATGGACAGGGAAAGATTCTGCAATAACATTAGACAACATTCCTATTCAACATAAGAGATGTGCAACAAAAGAAATTTGATTGAATGGTTTATAGAGAATACTATTTACCTTACACTTGGATTTATGGAGTAAGCTATTTCTCTTCATAATTATCTTTCACTTGCTTATTGGTGCCAAGCTTTCAAGATTAAATGCTGTTGTTAGAATCATGGACAGTCATCAGAGAAATAACCAAATATGAAGATTATACTCAACTTGGAATAACTTTCGTAACAGCATATACATGAATTCAGTGCTAGCCACTCAACAAATGTATTCGTGTACTGAAAGCCATCTTAAAAACTGTAGCTGTGATGCTACCAGTTCATCAAAAGACTTAGAGAAAATGAGTAGGTATGGATGCAGATGGGTGGTTTTGCTTAAGGATAAAGCCACTTCAAAGAAAAATATCAAAGAAGAAAACAAAATCCTGCCATATATTATAGGTCTTTTTATATCTCTCTGGTTTAACATCCTATTTTGGACATATTAAAAATATATTTCTGTATTTCAGAGAAAGGAATCCCTTTTGTTACCAGGCCTAGAGTTGTGTTTAATGTAAAAAGTAATGAAACACTATAAATATGATTCCAACTGTAAGTATGTATGGAGTATTTCAAGACCTAAGTCCCACACATTTCAGCAGAATAAATAATGAAACCAGATGACCTCCTGTGGTGACAGATAGGCTCAGCTTTTGACAATGTAAGTCTTACATTTGCTCTAAGCTAGAATGTCTTTAAATTTGATGAGAAATAAAATGAAAATTTTATAATACACTATGAAACAAGACTCACTCATATAAACTAAGAATGAACTAAGAGCATTAATTTTCAATAACTTGAGCTATGTATAATTATACAAAGATTTATTCTAAGTGGGTAAAGCAGAAGCAATTTTACAACACAGCAGTTCAGTTTCCCAGGATAGTGAAGGTTTATGGTTAACTGGTTTGCTCTTTAACTCACAAGAATATTTGAAAATGAATTTATTTTATTTCTCTTGGTAACTTGATTAACTTCATGTATTTCATCAGGAGCCATCTTCCATACAAAAAATTAATACTTTAAAAAGTCAAATAAATCTTCATTTGGTTACCTAAATGTCTATGATATAGGAACTAATTGCTCCCTATGCCAAATTCTCTTTCTTAATCATTGCAGTATATAGCTTTTCCCTCTAATACATTTGTTCAGACTATATATTTTCCTTTTGTTATTCATAATATCTCAAATCAATAAATAATAAAAAGTTCAGAGATACTAAAATTTGAGATTTTACATATAGCTTTCATTACTCCCCTATATTCTGAGATAGACTAACTGCCAAGCGTTTATTTATTTTTTCATGGCAAGACACCAGAATTTCTTTTTTCTTCAAGTTGTTATAGTTATCTGGAGATCTTTTCATTTTAGTTTTAAATTGAATCAATGGGGGGCAAGTGTGCATGCAGTTCAGAATGTATCACACAATGATTTTTCACTATAACTTTCCTGTGGGAACACTGTGCTACCAGACAAGTATTTTAGCTGCTTTCCATCAGATCATCTGTACCTACTTAAGGAATGCATAACTACTTTGAATCTTGTTTCATTTTATTAGGTTTAAGTGTAGAAACTAATATCTTGGGTACATTAAAAGTAAGTACGGGGAGTTAAACTGATCAAATTAAGTTATATGTGTCTATGAATATGCCCAAATGAAACTCACCACTCTGTACAATTAATATGTAACAATATAAATATGCACAAATCAAGTAGTTATGGAAGACAAAGGACTTCTTTTTTATCTCATTTAAACCAACGTGCATGTGCAACAAATTTCTTTAAGTATGATTACTTGAATTGTTTAAACCAAATTAACCAATCAGCTTTCTCAGTATTCCCTACATCTTAGCCTTTACTTATTCAAATACAGCTGTATTCATTGGTAATGGAGAGTACAGATTTCTCAGTACAAAAATTCAACTAGTATGTCTTATCAAGAAAGATGGGGGGTGCTGGGGATATAGCTCAGTTGGTAGAGTGCTTGCCTTGCAAGCACAAGGTCCTGGGTTCTCAATCCCCGGCTTCGCAAAAAAAAAAAAAAAAAAAAAAAAAAAAAAAGAAAGAAAGATGGGGAATCCATTGTCTTCTATAATTGGAAGAAATGTAGATACAGATATCATTGTACCGAGAGACAAACAAAGGCACTTCATCTTTCCTCTTTTCATCTTCCTGTACTCCCTTTATTTACAGTTTCATTACCCATGGTATTAAAGATGGACACAGTTCTTCCAGTTCCACACCATTCTCACAAATCAGGCAAAAGTATTGATTAGAAATAACTACAGTGGGCTTTGATTTTGTTACATCTTTTTCCTAAACTTATATTTAGGTGAAAGAAAGATGAATCACTACAGTTGGATGAAAGGAAATGATGTGTGGCATAGACTCAAATATGAGATTTACAACTCCCAACGGTAGAGGGACAGGGTCCCAAAGGAAAACATTGTGGACCTATAAAAGGACACCTGTGTCTTTTTGTATGTCCACAACACTTTCCTTTTTGTCCTTTTGGGACCTTTAGCAAGTGTCTCAACCACTTTATGAATTAACATTCTTTTCATGTATACACAAGAAAGTAACTTTGGAATTTCTATGATGATAAAGAGAATGGTAAGGATCATTCATAGAGAAGAGATTTTTTTTAAAAAATTCTGGGGGGTACAAAAAGTCAAGAGATTCTTGTTGATCATTTAGTAGAAAGAATGAAATCATAAGCAAAGAAAGAGGAGAAAGTCTTAAGAAAAAAATAAAATGAATCTGTCTATGAATCTGAAAGAACTCTACATCTGAAATTATCAGAAAATGAGTAGATGAAATAAAAGATTAGGAGGTGTATTGGCAGTATGTTTCAAGAGCAACAGGCGCCTTTACCTTCCTCTTCTCATTCCATACACTCCACCACCTGACCTGCAAGCAATTGAGTAGTTGCTCTCAGTCAAAAAGAATAGTGTTCTATAAAGAAATTAAAATACTGAGGAAGAAATTGTAGCAGGTATTCATGCCTTGGA
The DNA here is from genome assembly GCF_902686455.1 of Sciurus vulgaris. Taxonomy (NCBI): domain Eukaryota; kingdom Metazoa; phylum Chordata; class Mammalia; order Rodentia; family Sciuridae; genus Sciurus; species Sciurus vulgaris. Next base: position 145,915,075 of record NC_136465.1, read on the forward strand.
TCGGAGCCTCTCCAATCTTATTTGCGTCTAGGCTACACTGAAGATTAGCTCTGCACTGCATAACCTAGAGAGAAGTTTGCAACATCAGCACCCAGTATTCACTGTCCTCTCTGACAGCCCAGATCTTTAGGAGGGAAGAATTCATAATGACATCATTATACCCACAAGGAAACCCATGCCAGTCACCAAGAATAACCAACTCAAGTTCTTTTGAAACATGATGAGACTATTAAAGATTACTAGATATCTGAAAAATTCAGAAACAACAAAAATTCAGAAGGCCAAAATAATATAACAATTCACTCTATACAAGTGGACCATTTAAGGAACAGAAATAACTTTAAAGAGTCAAACATCTTCAAAGAAATTCAGAACAGGAAACTTTGCCCCCAAACTGTACAGGATGTTACCTAAAGCAACAACTTGGGGCCCAGTGCAGCTGTACACTCCTGTAATCCCAGGGGCTCAGGAGACTGAGGCAGGAGGGTCACAAGTTTAAAACCAGCCGTAGCAAAAGTGAGGTGCTAAACAGCTCAGTGAGACTGTCTCTAAATAAAATACAAAATAGGGTTGGGGATGTGGCTGAGTGGTCAAGTGCCCCTGAGTTCAATCCCCAGTACAAAAACAAACAAACAAACAACAACAAAAAACTTGGGATTAGGAAACACCAAAAAAGAGAAATAGAGAAATAGAGGCAATAAGTAAATAAATGTAAAGCAACTGAAGAAAATAACCTAGACTTGAGAGCATCACAAGCCTGAAGTTATTGGGGGTCCATACATTGACAAACTGGATGAGTAAAAGACACACTGGTATTTAGGAATGTAGAGGATCTGATAGGATATCAAAGAAAAAAAAGTCTCATTACAAAGAATGGAAATGAAAGTGACGTTTTTCTTCTCAATGGAATACCAAATGGTTGAGGTCTTTGAGGCAAAGCCTCAAATCTCTGAAAAAAAAAAAAAAAAAAAAAAAGTGATTTTTGAATGAAAAATAGTCCATTCAGGAAAGCTACCAATTTAGAAGAAGGGGAAAATAAAAACTTTCTCCAGCAAATAAAGCACTCAGTTTAATTTTCATATAAGATAATGTACCAAAACAAGAAACTAAAATACATGGTTACCAAAAATAAGTAGGGAATAAACCAAATGCAAGAAGGACAAAGTTCCAAGATGACAATGGTGCACAAAGTCCACAGAACAATCAGTCCAAATTGTAACATATTTTGTGGGATCATATTGTCTTTATAAAAATAATAAAATACATATCAAACAACTGATAGCATCAAAAGATACAAAATGTAACATAGACTATTATAAAATAAATGGAGCAAAAGATGAACAATGGGAGAGAGACTGATAAAGAAAAAGGTAGGGATTTGTCAATGTCTTAAAAATAATGATCAAATATGAAATTAAAATACGGTATGATTTCAATGACTAGGAAATTAAAGAAAAAATCTATTTCACCTTGGTGTTAGAAACAACATGTATCCCATTTGTTTACAATAAAAAAATAAAAAATAAAAAAAGAATATTCTCTTTCAAAGAACAATAGTGATTCAACCACATTTTGTCTACAGAGTCTAAGGCTCACATGGTCACAATAACAGAAAGGAACTTATTTCCTTTTCTCTTTTTAGAATTTGTTAAAATAAAAGTCAAAGATTGATTTATGATTACACAAAAAAACATAATATTATTACCTGTGATCATGCAAAAACAAAGGTACACCTGCAAAAATTTTGGATGCTGTGATAGACAGGAGAGGTAGAAAGAAACATGAGAATTCTAATATTACCTTCACAGTGATGAGTCAAGACATACTATTAAATTAAGTGGGATAAGAAATAGTTTTATAAAGGATTTACATAAAGGACAGACTCCCTTGTTAGACTTTCTGCTGTCCACTTTATACCTCCTGTTATGGTTTGGATGTGAGGTGTCCCCCAGAATCATATGTGTGAGACAATGCAAGAAGATTGGGAGGAGAAATGATTGGATTGTAAAAGTCTTAACACAATCAGTGATTTAATTCCCTGATAGGGATTAACTGAGTGGTAACTGAAGTGGTAGGATACAGATGGAGGAGGTGGGAATTGGGGCACGGCTTTTGGGTATATATTTATATCTGGCAAGTGGACTTCTTTTCTCTGTTTCCTGATCACCATCATGTGAACTGCTTCCCTCTGCCACACTCTCCTGCCATGAAGTTCAGCCTTGCCTGGAGCCCTGAGAAATGGAGCTGGCCTTCTATGGACTAAGACCTCTGAAACTATGAGCCCTCAAATAAACTTTCCTCCTCTAAGGTTGTTCTGGTCAGGTCCTTCAGTCCCAGCAGTGAAAAAGCTGACTAAAACACCTCCTTTGAAGATTTTTTTTTTTTTTTTTTTTTTTTTTTTGTATTGCTGAAGAGACTTAGGAGCCTCATTACCCCCAGAATTTCTTTCTTTCCCTGTGTGATTTTGGGTTAGAGTTGAGCAACTCATGAAATAAGTGTAGTGTTTTAGTCAGCTTTTACACTGTTGTGACCAAAAGACCTGATGAGAACAAAAAGAGGAAAGTTTATCTGGGGTTCATAGTTTCAGTGGTGGACTGACTTCATAACTCTGAGCCTATGGTGAGGCTCATCATGGAGGAACAGTATGGTAGAGGAAAGATGCTCAGGACATGACAATGGGTAACAGAGAGAGTTCTGTACACCAGGGGCAAAATATATATAAACACAAAAGGCATGCCCTACCTCCTGTAGCCACATTCTACCTACCTACAGTTACCACCAAGTTAATTCATTTTGGAGGATTAATCCATTAATTAGGTTACAACTCTCATAATTTAATCATTCCAATTCTGAAACATTCTTGCTTTGTCTCCACATGAGCTTTTAGTAGACACCTCATATCCAAACTACAACAGGAAGTCACTGTCCTCTGGAGGTATCTGTGGCCTGATACAATAGACAGTGTAAGATTGAAAGAGGCTTCTTTAGGAAACATGAAGACTACTCATTTTACTATTAGATATGAACACAGTACAAAACAATCTCCTTAAAGACTGGAAAATAGCAGACGATTACTGGCAAGGTCTTGAAAATAATCTAATTTGCTGATTAAGGCTGAGACATAATTTTTATCTTTTCTGACATTTGGAAATGACTTCCTCAAGCGTACCTCCAAATCTGCCAATGTTTGTGCAGTGCCAATGATATGTTAAAACTTTAATCCTGGCCATACGTGGTATAATATATGCTTTCCTCACCAGATTCTGTATGATAGAAGCTATAAACAATTTGGAGAGGGGAGGAAGTAGGCATAAGTGTGAATACTTCAAGCACAGGGAAATTACTGTCAACAACATTTAGAATTAATAAAACAGAAATGATCTATGGGTAGGCTGGGAATGGGAAAAGTTCAACTAGGGTTAAGGGATAAAGAAACTCTTTTATTATAAATCCATATGCAATTCTTTTAACAATTTGTTTTTACATCAATACATAAAAACATAGCAAGTATACATATTAATGGTATACCATATGTTTTAATTTTATAAATTTATTTTGATAGCATGTATACATTATGTAATTTAAAAAATCATACTTAACATATCTAGCTCGTCAAACATTTTATGATTTATTTATGGTTAAAACAGTCAATATTCTTTCTTCTAAGTTTCGAAATATACAGTACATTACTGATACCTCTAGTTTCCCTACTGTGCAGTAGCACACAAAAACTTCTTGCTCCCATCTAACTATATTTATCAACATTTTTCCATTCCTCTCTATCCTTTATCTCCTCAGCCCTTAGTAACCACCACTCCACTCTCAAATCCTATGAGGTCATCTTTTTCAGTTTTCACATATGAGCGGGATCATGAGGTCCTTGACTTTCTGTGCCTGACTTATTTTATGTAACATAATGACTTCTGGTTTCACACACGTTATCACGTATGATCAGCCATCATGTTTTATGGCTAAGTAGCACTTTATTATGCATATGTATTATTTTGTGATTTTACATGTATATGTATTATTTTGTGATTTTACATGCATATGTATTATTTTGTGAGTTTTACATGCATATGTATTATTTTGTGATTTTACATCTTTTCATACCTTCACTTTTCCAATATTAATTCAGTGTTTCTGTAAAATTGCCCTGCTTTCCAATTGCTGCTGTAACAATTTACCATTAACATGGAGGTTTAAAACAATACATACTTATTATCTCACAGTTCTGAATGTGAGAGATCTGATATGAGTCTCACGGAGCTAAATAAGATTTCAGCAAGGTTGCTTTACTTCTGAAGACTTTAGGAAAGAATCAATTTCTTGCCTTTTCCAGGTTGTAGAGGCCATTGGCATCTTCCATGCCAGCAGAGTAACATCTTCAAAATTTTGATTCTGACCTACACTATGCCTCCTTTTTTCATTAAAAACAAACAAATAAACAAAAAACTACAATTGTATTGGATCCAAAGAATAATCCCAAACATTACTCTTATTTTAAGACAGACAATAAATGACCTTAACTTTAATTCCTCTTTGATATGTAACATCCACAGGTTCTGTGGTTTAGGACATGGACATCTTTTGGGAGAATTAGACCTACCACAGTTATTTTCTTTATAGTTTCCTCTACTCAGATAGTATGTGATTTGAGGTAACTTTCTTAAATCTCTCTGTCTTACTTTTCTCACCTGTAAAATTAAGTTTAAATATTATAAACCTTCTCTTTGCATTTGTATGCTTACACCTAGGTTGTAATTTTAATTAGTTTATTTTAATTAATTTGGTCCAAGGAATACCTTGGTTGTGTATAGTATTTACATTTGAACCTCTAAGTGATAAGAATAAAAATCATGTCTTATTCAATTTCATACTTTTAGTGCTTTATACATATTGATTTTCAGTCTTTTTTCATATCTAAACATATGTGAACTGAGCATCTTTCAGAGAAGCCTGAAGTGATATTTTCCTGCATTTTCACACATGAATTTCAAAAGAGATAGGCAAAAGAGATCATTTTTCAGTGTAGCACACTTTAAGGTCATGGACTGACACCCCTATTTTGGGGAAATATATCAGATTATTTCTTATCAAAACGTTTCTTCATCCTCAAAATTATCTTTCAGTTATAAACTGTGTTTTTAAATAGGAAGAGGAGAAGCATACATAGATTAGGGAAAAAGCAGAATTTGAAAAGGAGGACGGTACCAGATGGACCAAATTTGGCCCATAATCTATTGAGGAAAGACAGTCTCAGACTGCACAGAATTCACTTAGCTTGGGTCATGTACATCATTGCCAGGAACCTAGAACAAAGACCACTGATTTCATTACTTCTATGTACAGGTGACTGTGATCCAAATAAAATCTGTGCTGAACAAAGAAAAGCATCTTCATTCACTTATTTATATATTCATTTTGCTTTCTTGTTTAATGATCACCATGTATGAGACAATGTATTAGACATTAGGTTTATAAGAGTAAATATATTAAGCACAGTCTGGAGATTGCAGTCCTATGTGTGAGAATATAAAATGTAGAGCTCTGTTTGATGAAATCACCTTTTGCTTAGTATCAACCATTTTCTCAGTTTTATCTTTTAGTCTTAAGATACTTACAAAAAAAATGAATAGAACTCATGCTGTATATAAATATTTAGAGATTTTGTTCTTTTAAAAATGTAAAATATAATAGTAAATGAACATGATTTTATTAAATGTATGCTTTCTTAAAAAGAACTGAAACTTTGATTTTGGCAAATCTCTCTGGTTATTACATATGAACAGATAGAATAAAGCTTATAAAGTTGTATCTTTCATAACCCCTTTCTCTAATAAAGATTCACAATTTTCTGGTTTTGCATTTTTCTTTCTTTTCACTTTTCATATTCTTGTGTTCAATCTATGTGTCCAATACAGTTACTGCTTTCATTACAGAATTGGTAGCTAGAGCACAGGATACTTATAATATTTTATCTAAGTATTATACCTAGAGGTGATTCCTATTAAGATATTTATATTGCTAAAACGTATGTATTCTGAAAATGGGAGCAGGTGCTGCTTAACTAATGAAATGAGAAGTTAGTTGTCTTTTATGTTACATTCTTGAACTGGATGAATCAGGAAAAGAAATGAGAATGTTTTCATTTAACATTATCTTTTGGACATCTGTGTGATACGTTCTGCTAGGTCAGAGGGACAAAAAGATCATTAATATTCTATTCCACTGACAAGGAGATTATGGTCTAGTGTATAAATAAGGATTATGTTGGGCACCCGATAAATGTACAACCCAAACTTTTTTTATTTTTTTACCTATTGTTGGTCAACTCAGCACCAGTTCTTTTTTATTCCCATTCCAATTCACCTTGCATACTGTCACACTAACTATATTTTCTCTAAAACCTCAAGTCTCTCTTTTCTACATTCTTGCTTTAAAAGTCTTACATAATATCTTAATATCACTCAGAAGTAGTTCTCATAATAATTTTGACAATAGGCCCCTTGCATCACTTTTCATTTGAAAAAATAAACTCAGTTATAAAGTTCTGAGTTATTTTTTTTCCTTAAAAGAATAAGAACAAATGGATATTTAACTCAGTAATTTATTACTCTCCTTGGGTCATTTATTAGTAGTTTATTAAATAACAGAATTTCACAGTCTACAAAGTTATAGGAAGAAATTATGTTTATAAACTTTAGCAGTAGCGATATGGATGATTTATTTTGAAACTCACTACTACAAAGATTAAAAAATCAGTAGGTGGTAAAATATATGCATCTTGGTAACAAAACGCACCACAGAATAAACCAAATATCTTTTAACATTCAAAACTGAACATAATGGCAAACAATATTTCATTATGAAACAGAAGTAATAGCTATTTATTTAGAATGTAAAAGCCATGTTAAAAGCACTACCTTTTTATTATTTTTATTTGTTCTAAATAGTTATACATGACAGCAGAATGCTTTTTGATACATCATACATAAATGGGTAGAACTTCTCACTTTTCTGATTGTACATGATGTAGAATTACACCAGTTCTGTAGTCATATATGCACACATGGTCATGATGTCCATCCAATTCATTCTACTATTCTTTCTACCTCTATATCCCCTCCCCTCCTTCACTTCCCTCTGTCCCTTGTATTATCTCATTTATTTCTTGTAAAACCACTACCAGTAAGTTATGTTTTTATTGTCAATTTATTCCTAAAGAAACTGAGACACAGAAAGTTTTAGTAGATGGTGATGCAGTTACATAAGGCAGTGTCAAAATCAGGACTTAAGCCAGGAAGTTTGAAATCAGTTAATACAGGAAAAATTGGAAACCAAGAATTCTTAAGAAAATGTTCAAAATACACTGGAAAAGAAACATCTGTGCTATAACTCCTTCTATAGTATCAGAAAATAGAACACAAAAAGGGATTAAGCAGCAGAATAATTTATGGGTAAAAGTGGTCCCAAGAGTAATAAATAAATAAATAAATAAATAAATAAATAAATAAATGAATGAAATCTTCACAAATAACTTGATTCAAGAGCTCATGCAGATAATGCCCTCTTTCTTTAATTGCAAATATGTTTTCCTCTACCTCTACTTCTATGTTTAGTTCTCATTTGGTATGAAGAGTGCATTCACAATCAAAATTACCAGGTTAAATTTCAAAGAAGAAAGTAAATGGAAAGGGAGAGGCTGACTTCTGCAGAACTCTTAGCTTCATATCTACGCTGCATTATTACAAAACTATCCCTGCACCAAGCAATGTGACCAGCATAATGTGAGGTTCTGCTTGACCAATTCTGATTATCTGATTTGCATTTTCAGCTCTGGTCTTACAATTGAAATCAAAACAACCAAAGCATCACAAACGGATCTTGGGAGATATTTTATTTCCTAAAGAAAAATATATGGCATGCTAATACTTGAAGGGTGAGAAATCACTAGCCAGTAAGAAGATGTTCAAAACACAAGTGTGCAGCTCTTCTTAAATCTGTAGGAATTGCAATTTTCTCCTTGCACATATGTCTGTGTTGTAGAAACTGCACAGTGCTGACAATTTAATGGTAGCTTGACTTGTTTTCGAATATTGGATTTTAGCTTTCAGAAACTCAACTGCATTCTAAATCTACTGTATGGCTACAAGGCCAAGAATAACTTAATACAAGCTGATTACTGGTAAGAAAGTGATTCTTATACTCAAAAATAAAAGGCATTTAACTACAAGAACTAACAAAGAGTCTTATTTTATAAGGTCTTTCCTATGAGATAGATGATCTAACTCCACAGGTTGGGAACTTTCAGTAAATAATACTGAAATACCTATCATGGCATACAGTACGTGGTTTATATTCATGATTTACATCCTGTATAGATTATACTCATGCACCTGGTATGTTTCCTTCCCAAAATTTGCACTTATTAGTGAGAAGGATGGTGTTCTATTAAACACTGTCTCTCTAAAACCTAGCACAAAATTGTGTCTACAACATAGCAAACCTCCTAAGTACAATATTTCAATAAATCTAAAATATAATCTCATGTATAGTGTACTATTACATCACATACCACTGAGACAGAAAAATAATATTAAAAGTTAAAATGTATTAATAAATTTAATAGTTAAAATGTAGGTTTTTATCAGGTATTCTTGAAACTTCTTAACATTGATTCTGACCCTTCGGAATGTCTTTCAACTCAGATAGATGGCTATCTATTTTTCCACATAATATTTAATTTAATGCCATTAGTGATGTCACTGATACAGTATTTCTTTAAAGGGTTCTCAGCAATTCTTATTGCACCTTCTTGAATTCATGGATCAAGGACTCACTTGCCTTCTTCAAGTAGGACTAAAATGTTTACTGATGAAGATGTCAATAGCTTACAGTTGCCTTGTTCTGTCACTACAAGGAATAACCAAGTCAGGGCATTATTAGGTTGAAGTATGTTTGAAATTTAAAAAATGAATAAAAATAAAAGTTACGTCTTACATTTTCAACATAGAATAATGAAATTTATTAAACATAGAGAAAAATTGAAATATTTTTCAGTGAATAGCCAGTTACTAGCTGATATAATTAATGTTTTATAATTCTTGCCATATCACAATCTCTCTATTCATCCATCAAACTATATTATTTTAATGCACTATAAAGCTAGTTGAGGACAACTGAACAGATTCCTACAAAAGGATGTGTATAATTACCTAGAACTTAAATTTTATTTCTTTTGAAATAACATTTACAATTAATTGAACAGATATTTAGAATTCCATTAAATGAGCTTCCATGAAAGCATGCACTGGTACAAAACAATCTCAGGTGAAAGTTTAAAATGTTACCATTACCCCAGAAACTCCCCTTGTGTCCCTTCACAGTAAATCACTACACCAACTCCCCAGATAAATGCTTATTTTTTTAAATTATTTATTTATTTATTTATTTTTTACAGACTGCATTTTGATTCATTGCACTAATGGGGTACATCATTTTGTTTCTATGGTTGTACATGATGTACATGTATTTTTAATTTTTTTGCCAATTCTATAACCTCTTATAAATACAGTCATAAAGTATTTATTGTTTGGTACACTCAATCTCTCTTCTATGTCTTTGAGATTCCATTCATGGTTTTACATATTTTAAGTTTACTCTTTTTTATTGCTGAGTTTCATTCCATTTAATGAACATACCACAATTTATCCATTCTCTTACTGGTGGAAACCTGAATGCTCCCAGAAATTTTGGCCATTATAAATGTAACCAGTATAAATATTCTCATAGATATCTTTTGGGACCATGCCTTTAATTTTATTAGGAAAATACTTAAGACTGAAATTTCTGGATCATAATTATATATGTGTTTAGTTTAATAATAAACACTCAAGGTTTTTCAAAATGATTGTAATATTTTAAACTCATACCAACAATATTTAAATATTCTAATTTCTCTACATTCTTGCCAACATTTAATGTTGTCAGTCTTTTTCATTTTAGTCATTTTGGTAATTGAAAGGGGTTTCTCACTGTGGTTTTCCTATGACTTTTTCATGATGCTAATAATAATGCACATTGTTTCATGTACTTTTTTATGCTTATATCTTTTGTTTGTGAAACATCTATTAAATATTTTGCTAATTTATATTAGTTTGTGTATTTTTTATATTTTTGAGCTGTAGGATTTCTTTTATCTCTTGGATGCCAGTCCTTTGTCAGATACATTTTTTGCAGATATCTCAAATAATTTTCCACATTTATGTCTGCCAATATATTCATTCCCCTAAAGACATTTTTTAATTAACAAAAGTTCCGTTTGATAGGATCTGATTCAGTATTTTTTCTTTTCATTATTTATTTTTATATCCAAACGAACTTTAGCTTACTGACAAGTCACATAAATATTCTCTTAAAGTTTCTTCTAAAACTTCTATATTGCTTAGCTTTTATATTTAGGTACATAACATTATTAATCACATTCAGATTAATTTGGGGTTTAACGAGAAATTGGATGCGGTTGAAATTTCTTTTTCACAATAGGTATCCAATTGTTTCACCAATATTTATTGAAGAAAATGTTTCTCTCTGTGTGTTTTTCCCAATTCATCATGTGGTAAGTATTTTTAGATTGTTGTTTTGGGCATTACAAATTATATGTTATAACATATAATCTGACTTTTATATTTCTCAAAAACCTTTTTTTGCAATAACATGTCTTTTAACTTGGCTGAACTCAAATTTCAGATTCTTGTTTTTCCTTCAGTGAAGAAAACTTAAATGTTTTATGAGTTAATTTAACGATTTTTGAGCTGATTTGAATCTTTCCTATGCATGCATTTCCAGGGAACAACCAGCAATGTGTGAAGAATTTATAGATAGAAAAATGTATTTCACTCTCTCACTTTCTTCTTTCCAGGATGTCATTGCTAGCTTTCCAGCAAGTTTTCCCTGAATCCTGTCCTGTTCTTCAATACAAGAAGAATGGGAGTTTCCCACTGAAATTTTAACTGACCCACTGTATATGTGGGCCTGTCCTCCATTAAAGACAGTAAAAATGGGAAAGTTAACTATGCCAACTTCATCTTGGACTACCATTTCCCCTTCAGTGTTTGCCTCTTTTTGTCTGCCAGAACCAGCAGAACCAAACTCTCCAGTTCAGCAAGGGGCAAAGAGGGATTTTAAAATAAACATTCACAAACACAGATATTGTAGATTAAGCTGGGATCAGGTGGAATTCTGCAGTCTGATGGAGATGCAGATCTAAAGAGTTATGCCAGCAACCTTTATTTATATATGTCTCATTATCAGTTTAAAGACTATACAAGCATTATTATTTGTATTCAGGAAAGTTAGAGAAACCAGGACATCTGTGTAGCTTTTCCATAGTTGCAATCCACAGTTGAAAAGTGCAATGTTAGGAGCTCTGTGTAGCTCTCAAGAAACTCCTTTGTTTAAAGTTACTGTAAAGCAGGCAGGAACCAGAGAAGTGGAGCTAGTGAAACATTGTGGTTGTCTAGTATAAGAATTCCTTCCTTCCCAGGAGCTGTGTGCCTGAGATCAAGATCAGAGCTAAAAAGAACTCATGCACAGATCCTTCTCATGTAAGGCATTGCCACAGCAGCTAGGCATCCTGTGCCCTTGCACAAAAACATTCCCAGGCACCAGGCATCCACAGCCATGAGGTCATCAGAGACCCCTGATCTCAGTCACTGCTCTCCCATACTCTGTCACTGCTCTCCACATTTGTCCACTCTCAAGTTTTCAAATAGCTATTTTATAGAGTTTGTCAAGTTTGTAATTTTGATCTAGGGTATGTTTGGTCCAAAATGAGCTACTCAGTAACTTAAATGAAAATTTTAAATTCATTTTTATATCCATTAATGAATAATGATTTCTTCCACCAATGAAGAGGATGGTAGTACAGTGTGATTTTCAATAAGATTAGTGATAATTTTTATTTGGTTTCTTTAAAAAACAATGAGAAATTCTGGGTTAATAGAATATAAACTAGTAGTGGAGAGATAAATGTAATTAATGAAGTAAAAGATAAGATTAAGTTTTGTTTTGTTTAATGAATTTTTGCCAAATATGCAAAAACTACAAGAAAGCTACTCCTGTTTTTCCCCTTTTAGAACTAGAAGTATTTCATATGCCCAATAGATAAGTTTATGTTACTTTAAAAATTCCTCTGTTATCCAAGAGATAAATTTTTTTTAAAGCAAGCGTCTTAAAACAAGATTCCAAATTTTGGCTAAATATTTTATTCCTCTCATAATTCTAAATGCAAAATGAAATCTCTATTCTTTTAATATATAAAATTATATATTATATATATAATATATATAATTCTGTGACCTTCTATAAATTAAACAGGGAAATATGAAAATAAATAGACCATTATTATAATTTAATCAATAAAAAACCCAGAGGCTAACCAGTTTCCCATTACTGATTTTATATACCTAGTGTCCAAACATCTGATTAAAAGTGATTCTATCAATCCTTTCATATAAAATTTACCCAAAGTTCTCTAAATATTGTGAAATAAGAGTCTAAATGTTTTTAACACATAAAAGATTTTTTAGGATTAGTTTTTTCAGTAATATCATCAGGCAGCCAGTAATTATTGGGTGTCTACATATGCAGGCACTATGCAAACAACAGTTATTACAGAAGAAGAAAGTTAAAGACTGATAGAAACAAACTACTCAGCCATAAGAAAGAGAAACAAAAATGTTATATCTTTAAAAGATTAAGACTAGGGTTGGGGATATAGCTCAGTTGGTACAGAGCTTGTCTAGCATGTACAAGGCCCTGGGTTTAAGCACCAGCATCCACACACACACACACACACACGCACACACACATACACACACACACACACACACACACACACACACGCACACCCCCCCCCAAAAAAAAAAAAAAGATTTAAGACTGGCATTTGGAAAGAATTAGAACATGGGAGATTAAAAAGTTTAAAAGGTAAAAATAATGAAATCCAAATCAAAACCAGCTTTGTCAAAATGAAATGAAATACAATTTATGAGGAGGAAAGAACATAATGAACTATGTTTATGACAAACTAAAGGCCCATGACTGGACATGTAAATATGAAGCTTAGGTGACAAAAGCACAGTGGTTAAAATAAAAAATAATTAGGATTAAATTGGGTAGAATATAAGTTGAGAAAATATGTATCAAACAAAATGAATAAAACATAAGTGGCCTATATATCAAGTTGAAATAAAATGCTGCTAAAAGTATACCATCTCAAAAAATATGAAAGTTGGATTTGACAATGAAAAGACTGGCTCTCATTCCAGAGATGACATCCGGTGCCTACTAAACTTCACCTTTTTTGTAACATATTTATTTCATCGGTCTTATGTAGGTATACAGCTTAAATTAAAAAAGCAGATACATTTTTATAGATTTTCTATGAGAACTTGTGGTTCATATATATTCAGAATGGAGTTATGGTGTACTATAATTTTTCAGTTTGTGACCTTAAAGAAGTTCTCATTTTAATCCTAAGGGAATTAAATAGAGTTTTGCATCTTGAACTTGTAAAAATGAATAAACCCACTGAAATAATAAAAACAATAAAAGAAAATGTGTTCCATTTTGAAAGACCTTTAGTGAGATTTGGTTTCTCACATACACAAAAATAAGTCTCAGCATTTATATGTGCTCCTAAAATTTCCAAGTTGCACTGTCTACATTTGATTTATAGACTTGCCTTGTATTCCATTACCTACAATAGATAAACTATGTAATAAATGACTTAACTAAATTCCCTGGCAACATCCTGAGATAAGAAAAACGTTGCAAAGAAAGATGTTAGAATAAAATCTACTTTTGTAATAAGATCCTCATATATTCATATCCATTCTGCACTGATTAATAATGAGAATAAACTTAGTCTAAATTGCTATTGCTATTTTTCAATTATCATGATACCCATGTTGAGTAGTAGTTTAACATGTCTACCTTTGGAATATATCTTAACAATTGATGGCATCTTAAAATCACTCTGGCTGGGGACAAGTGAGACAAAAATATGCTATGTGCCTGCTTATGTATTGACATTACTTCTGGTAGTGTGGCAAGATAATCATAATTGGTTAAGGTTTAAGAATACATTATTTAAGAATTACTTAAAAAAATAGCAATAGTTGTCTAAAACTCTTCAATTGATATCTTCTGGAAAGATCAACAATGCACCAGCATTAACTATTAGTGGCTTGAATTAAAATCCATGGGAAAATAATGAAGAACTTTAAAAAAAGAGAATTGCCAACACATGTAATGACACAGAAAATGAAATTATAAGAAAAAATGTGAACACTACTGACACTGAATGCAAATGTGTTCACATAATTCACTTTTTTTTTAACTGAGCTGCATTTTTTTTCTTAGATTTTTTTCTTTTTTTATTTCATAATTCACTCTTAACCAATTTAATTTGCTCATGTTGTTCCTTATTGAATGTGATATACAAAATGTATGTGTAATAAAAATTTTCAAAAACAAAAATAAGACATTTAGCCAAAATATTCTCTATTTTTTCCTAGAGTAATTAAAATAAGTTATCATATTATTAAAATCAGAAAAAGTTTCTACATTTAAATTAGTAATTAGATTAACAAATTATCTCATATTTAGTACATATGTAGTACCTTATAGCTACTGAAGAGGGTAATGCTGGGGCCCAGAGTTGGTGGGTTCAAATCCTGTTTTTGAATGTTTCATTCAATTACTTAACTTCCTTATGTCTCTGTCCTATTATCTATAATGTAAGGATATAATATAATACATTATAAGTTTATTGTAAAGTGCTTATTGTAGTGTCTCCTGCATCTTACTGTATAGTAGTTTGTATTTAGTACACAAAGAGGAGAAAATCAAACTTCAAAACTATGAATGCTATAAATCATTATGTGTTTACTTATCAATACTTTCTGGACTATCAACATGTTATCTTTGAAACCATGAGTGAGGGATGAATTATGTGATGGAATATTAGAATCTGAGGGTTTTAAGAAATATATCCACACACAAGCCACCTGAAGTCTCTGAAGTCAGAATTCAGGACAGGGGTGAGGGAGAGAGTGAAGGTAGAGCAGGTGGGTTACTCTCTTAGGCCTAAACACCTAAAGCCATTTTTCAAGGATCTAGATCACAGAACAACTCACCAAGAAAGACTGCCTAATGTTTAAACATTTCAATCTTCTCTTCCTATCTCTCTTCTGAAAAACAAGAGGTGATAATTTTTCAGTTACTCCTTTCTCTAGAGAGGAAAGAAGAAATTAGTAGCCCATGTTCTTTGTATCCTTTATCTCATACAAGTTTCTTTCACCTACACTATAAAGTTTCTTTCAGAACTCCATAACTACATTTTTGATAACAATAAGCATACTTCCATATATTGATAGACATTGCTATATATAAATTCTTTATGTTTAGGTACAATTTTATTATTTTTTCAACCTATAGCAACCAATATTTTCCAGAGCTTACTGTGACTAAGACAACACTAGATTCCTTTCCAGATGTATATGATTTCCAAAATGTTAGTCCCATTTGGTTCTTTGTTAATTCGAAAACTGATGCTCAGTTCCACTTGTGTGTGTTTTTTATGGATCCTTCATTTATTCAAGCAACAAATTACTATTGGTGAGCCTGTTATGTACTTGCCAAAATAATGAAAACCAAACTACAGTCCCTGTCTTCTGAATCACTGGGGAGAAAACCAACACTTCTGAAAAAGAACAGAAGGCAACTCTCAAGTTATCAAAATTCTACAGAAAATTTTATTTTTTTCCCATTCAAATCTATCAAAATGAAACTGAAAGTTCCTCACTGTATCAATATAGAAATTGCAGGTGGGACAGATTTTACAAGTTTGGGAAGCCAAAATGGGTGTTCCAGGATGTGTAGGAGCAGTACTGCCCTAGCCAAAAGGGTTAGTTAACATGTGGCTGCTGAGATTTGTGGACAAGGTGACAAAAAATAAATAAATAAATAAATAAATAGCAGATGTAGAATGCAGAATATAGTATGAGGCAATTCAAATCAATGTGATAATCAAAGTAAAGAGGCCAATAAAGCACATAGCAATTGGCAGTAACAAAAGGAGCAGCAATGGAGGGTATTTTGTGGGGTGGTTTAGCCTGCCTTGCACTGTGGCAACTGACACTAAGTGTGAAAGTAACTACACAACATAAAATCTCTACATTCATTGAAATACTGTATTTATTCATCAGTTTACTAAATATTGGTTGAGCTCCAATTCTACTTTAGGCAACGTTCTAGACATTAGGCACACAGAAAAGAAAAAAAAAAAAAGATCAACGGGCTGCCAATTTCTGTTAGTGAAGATTGATTAAAACACAAATCTTTTGTATGGTGGATGGTCATAAATCCTCTGGGGGAAAAGCATGAGATAACAGAACTAGAAAATGTTGGGGGTGGGCAGTCAACTATGGTTCAGTGGCAGTGGCCTTTAAACAGGGTTCCAAGAAAAACAAGAAGCAGGCAACAAGAATTCTTAGAGAACCTTCCAGGCAGAGGAGAAGAAACAATCAAGAGCCTGACTCTAGAACTTTCCTCTTGAATCCAGAGATTACACGAGTGGACAACACCGAAGAATAAGCCTACGAATAGTTTATGAATTAAGTTGCTTGACTTCCTTATGTCTCTGTTCTATTATCTATAATGTAAGGACATAACATAATATACTGTAAGTTTATTGTTTATTTATTACACCAAGAGAAGAAAACCAAAATTTAAATCTATGAATACTACAAATCATTAGGTGTTTACTTATCAATACTTTATGAACAATCAGCATGTTATCTTTGTAAGGCTATAACAAGTGCTAGGTACTCTTTTTAGTGATTTACAGAAAGACAGTCAAATAACTCACTTCTTTCATATAACAAATCTATAAAGTATGTACTATTTTTAATCTCCTGATAGTACAGATGAGAAACAGGAAAAAAAAAAAAAAAGAAATTCAGCAACTCGTCCAATGTTACACAGTTATTGTGGAGCACTACTGCGATGTGAACCCAGATATTCTTGCTGTATTAGTTTCATCTCAAAGTCTCATCTGACCTATCCCATAGCTACTCTGAGTCCTTTGCCTTCCTCTTCCAATTTTATGGTTTGGTATTATATTGGATGTGTTTGGAGAACCCAGGGTATTCTCCCTATTTTAAAATCAGTGGATCAGCTCCTTTATTTCTATCTGCAGTCTTTTTCTCCTTTGCCATGAAACAGAACATCTTCACAAGTTCTGCTGTTCAGGATATCTCTGGGGGAGAGTCAAGCAGCCTGCTTATTACAAGCTCCAAATTTGCGTTCTCAATCACTAAAGCACTCCATCCTTATGAACACAGCTAGGGCACAGGTGGTTTCTGTTTGGATCAGGCAGACTATGTCTCATATCCTCTACATATTCTAGTGCACCAAGGTGATTAAAGCCAGACAAATTTGAATTTCTGAAATATGTCTTGAGCCTAGTCATAAACTCAACAGGTACTAAGTTGAAATGTCAGGGCAAGGGTACTACTCATTCAATCGGCATGGGACTTGAATCATATGCATTGAAACACAATTTCATTATTTTGTGTTGTAAAAACGTGCAAATATTCTTAATATAAAAGAGTCTTGCCATATTCTTACTTTCTTCTTACTTCAGTTTCATTGGCATGGGTCTAATTTGTTTCCAGCAACAACTTCTCAACTTTGCATCTGCATTCATTCATTTCTCTTCTTCATGAGAAACTTCAAATGTTATTCCTGTTGTTTATGTTCATCAAGAAGTTTAGCAGGAAAAAAATAAAAGTATTTTCCTACCAAGAAAATTGTTCCAAAAGATTGGGGTCATTTTTTTTCCTAAACACATTCTGCCATTGGTCTTATTCTCATCTCTTCCCAGTGCAACCAGTAAATTGTGCTCATCCTTCAGGTCCTGATTCTCCTTTTCTGTTTTTAATGACAATTTGTTCCTTCTTTATGAAGATGTATGTTGCATTTTGTCATAATTTATTGTTGGTTGTGTCCATTTTTTGTATTCTCCACCAGATTTTATAGGTAGCAAGATAGGAGTTTACAAAAGATTTGAATAGAGAAATAGAAGATTTATATTTTTTTAAATTAGTACAGTAGTTTTCAAACATTTCACATATATGAAAATTGCTTTTTATAATTTTCTAACACTTCATTACCTTTCTGAAATTAAATCTATACATATAATAATTACCTATCTACACACAATTAAGCATAATCTATCTAATGTGTAAAACTTGGAACTTTTTCTTTTTTTTTTTAATTTTTTTTTTATTGTAAACAAATGGGATACATGTTGTTTGTCTGTTTGTACATGGCGTAAAGGCATACCATTTGTGTAATCATAAATTTACATAGAGTAATGTTGTTTGATTCATTCTGTTATTTTTTCCCTTCCCCCCACCCCTCCCACCCCTCTTTACCCTCTATACAGTACTTCCTTCCTCCATACTTGCCCCCCTCCCTAACCCTAACTCTAACCCTAACACTAACCCTTCCCTCCCCCCCATTATGTGTCATCCTCCACTTATTAGTGATATCATTCGTCCTTTGGCTTTTTGAGATTGGCTTATCTCACTTAGCATGATATTCTCCAATTTCATCCATTTGCCTGCAAATGTCATAATTTTATCATTCTTTATGGCTGAGTAATATTCCATTGTATATATATACCACAGTTTCTTTATGCACTCATCAATTGAAGGGCATCTAGATTGGTTCCACAGTCTGGCTATTGTGATTTGAGCAGCTGTGAACATTGATGTGGCTGTGTCTCTGTAGTATGCAGATTTTAAGTCCTTTGGGTATAGGCCAAGGAGTGGGATAGCTGGGTCAAATGGCGGGTCCATTCCAAGTTTTCTAAGGAATCTCCACACTGCTTTCCAGAGTGGCTGCACTAATTTGCAGCCCCACCAGCAGTGTATGAGTGTACCTTTCTCCCCACATCCTCGCCAACACCTGTTGTTGCTCATATTCTTGATAATTACCATTCTGATTGGGGTGAGATGGAATCTTAGGGTGGTTTTGATTTGCATTTCTCTTATTACTAGAGATGTTGAACATTTTTCCATATGTTTGTTGATTGCTTGTAGATCTTCTTCTGTGAAGTGTCTATTCATTTCCTTAGCCCATTGGTTGACTGGATTATTTGAATTCTTGGAGTAGAGTTTTTTGAGTTCTTTATAGATTCTGGAGATTAGTGCTCTATCTGAAGTATGATTGGCAAAGATATTCTCCCACTCTGTAGGCTCTTTCTTCGCATTGCTGATAGTTTCCTTTGCTGAGAGAAAGCTTTTTAGTTTGAATCTATCCCAGTGGTTGATTCTAGCTTTTATTTCTTGTGCTATGGGAGTCCTGTTAAGGAAGTCTGGTCCTAGACCAACAAGGTGAAGATTTGGACCTACTTTTTCTTCTATAATCTGCAGGGTCTCTGGTCTGATTCCGAGGTCCTTAATCCATTTTGAGTTTAGTTTCGTGCATGGTGAGAGATATGGGTTTAGTTTCATTCTGTTGCATATGGATTTCCAATTCTCCCAGCACCATTTGTTGAAGAGGCTATCTTTTCTCCATTGCATATTTTTGGCCCCTTTGTCTAGTATGAGAAAATTGTATTTATTTGGGTTTGTGTCCGTGTCCTCTATTCTGTACCATTGATCTACCTTTCTATTTTGGTACCAATACCATGCTGTTTTTGTTACTATTGCTTTGTAGTAGAGTTGAAGATCTGGTATTGCAATACCCCCTGTTTCACTCTTCCTGCTAAGGATTGCTTTAGCTATTCTGGGTTTCTTATTCTTCCAGATGGATTTCATAATTGCTTGCTCTATTTCTGTAAGGTACGTCATTGGGATTTTAATTGGAATTGCATTGAATTTGTATAGCACTTTAGGTAGTATGGCCATTTTGACAATATTAATTCTTCCTACCCAAGAACATGGAAGATCTTTCCATCTTCTAAGGTGTTCTTTAATTTCTTTCTTTAGTGTTGTATAGTTCTCATTGTAGAGGTCTTTCACCTGTTTTGTGAGATTGATTCCCAAGTATTTTATTTTTTTCGAGGCTATTGTGAATGGGGTAGTTTTCCTAATTTCTCTTTCTGAAGATTCATCACTTATGTATAAAAATGCGTTGGATTTATGGGCATTGATCTTGTAACCTGCTACTTTACTGAAATCACTTATGGGTTCTAAGAGTTTTCTGGTGGAATTTCCAGGTTCCTCTAAATATATAATCATGTCATCAGCGAACAGGGATAGTTTGAGTTCTTCTTTTCCAATTCGTATCCCTTTAATTTCTTTGGTTTGTCTAATTGCTCTGGCCAGAGTCTCAAGAATGATGTTGAATAGAAGTGGTGAAAGAGGGCATCCCTGCCTTGTTCCAGTTTTTAGGGGGAATGCTTTCAGTTTTTCACCATTTAGAATGATATTAGCCATGGGCTTAGCATAAATGGCCTTTACAATGTTAAGGAATGTTCCCACTATCCCTATTTTTTCTAGTGTTTTGAGCATGAAGGGGTGCTGTATTTTATCAAATGCTTTTTCTGCATCTATTGAAATAATCATGTGATTCTTGACATTAAGTCTATTAATATGGTGAATTACGTTTATTGATTTCCTGATGTTGAACCAACCTTGCATCCCTGGGATGAAACCACTTGATCATGGTGCACTATCTTTTTAATATGTTTTTGTATGCGATTTGCTAAAATTTTGTTGAGAATGTTTGCGTCGATGTTCATTAAGGATATTGGTCTGAAATTTTCTTTCCTTGATGAGTCTCTGTCTGGTTTAGGTATCAGGGTGATATTGGCTTCATAGAATGAGTTTGGGAGGGTTCCCTCCTCTTCTATTTTATGGAATACTTTGAGAAGTATTGGAATGAGCTCTTCTTTAAAGGTTTTGTAGAACTCGGCTGAGAACCCATCTGGTCCCGGACTTTTCTTTGTTGGTAGGCTTTTGATGACTTCTTCTATTTCAGTACTTGAAATTGGTCTATTTAAATTGTTTATGTCCTCCTCGTTCAGTTTAGGCAATTCATATGTCTCTAGAAACCTGTTGATGTCTTCGAAATTTTCTATTTTGTTGGAGTATAGATTTTCAAAATAGCTTCTAATTATGTTTTGTATTTCAATCCTGTCTGTTGTGATATTTCCTTGTTCATTCCGAATTTTAGTGATTTGGGTTTTCTCTCGTCTTCTCTTTGTTAGTGTGGCTAAAGGTTTATCAATTTTGTTTATTTTTTCGAAGAACCAACTATTTATTTTGTCAATTTTTTGTATTGTTTCTTTTGTTTCAATTTCATTGATTTCAGCTCTGAGTTTAACTATTTCCTGTCTTCTACTACTTTTGGTGCTGTTCTGTTCTTCTTTTTCTAGGGCTTTGAGCTGTAGTGTTAGGTTGTTTATTTGTTGAGTTTTACTTCTTTTATTAAATGCGTTCCATGAAATAAATTTCCCTCTAAGTACTGCTTTCATAGTGTCCCAGAGATTTTGATATGATGTTTCTTTGTTCTCATTTACCTCTAAGAATTTTTTTATTTCCTTCCTAATATCTTCTGTTATCCATTCATCATATAATAGCATATTGTTTAATCTCCAGATGTTGGAATAGTTTCTGTGTTTTACTCTTTCATTTATTTCTAACTTCAATCCATTATGATCTGATAGAATACATGCTAGTGTCTCTATCTTCTTGTATTTGCTAACATTAGCTTTGTGGCATAATATATGGTCTATTTTAGAGAAGGATCCATGTGCTGCTGAGAAGAAAGTGTATTCACTCTTGGTTGGATGGTATATTCTATAAATGTCCGTTAAGTCTAAATTATTGATTGTGTTGTTGAGATCTATGGTTTCTTTGTTCAATTTTTGTCTGGAAGATCTGTCCAGTGGTGAGAGCGGCGTGTTAAAATCACCTAGTATTATTGTGTTGTGGTCTATTTGGTTTCTGAAATTGAGAAGGATTTGTTTGACATACATAGATGAGCCACTGTTTGGGGCATAGATGTTTATGATTGTTATATCTTGCTGATTTATGCTTCCCTTAAGCAGTATGAAATGACCTTCTTTATCCCTTCTGACTAACTTTGGCTTGAAGTCCACATTATCGGAAATGAGGATGGATACTCCAGCTTTTTTGCTGAGTCCATGTGCATGGTATGTTTTTCCCCATCCTTTCACCTTTAATCTATGGGTATCTTTTTCTATGAGGTGAGTCTCTTGCAGGCAACATATTGTTGGATCTTCCTTTTTAATCCAGTCTGCCAGTCTATGTCTTTTGATTGATGAATTCAGGCCATTAACATTCAGGGTTATTATAGAGAAATGATTTGGTTTCCCGGTCATTTGGTTCATTTTTAAAATTTTGTTTATTTATTTGTTTGACACAACTTGTTTCCTCCTTTATTTGACAATTCCTTTAGGATAATTCCTCCCTTTGCTGATTTGCTTCTTTGTTTTTCATCTCTTCCTCATGGAATATTTTGCTGAGAATGTTCTGTAATGCTGGCTTTCTTTTTGTAAATTCTTTTAGCTTTTGTTTATCATGGAAGGATTTTATTTCATCGTCAAATTTGAAGGTAAGTTTTGCTGGGTATAAGATTCTTGGTTGGCATCCATTTTCTTTCAGGGCTTGAAAAATGTTGTTCCAGGCCCTTCTAGCTTTTAGGGTCTGGATTGAAAAATCTGCTGATACGCGTATTGGTTTCCCCCTGAATGTAATTTGGTTCTTTTCTCTCACAGCCTTTAAAATTCTGTCTTTATTTTGTATGTTAGGTATTTTCATTATAATGTGCCTTGGTGTGGGTCTGTTGTAATTTTGTGTATTTGGAGTCCTGTAAGCCTCTTGAACTTGATTTTCCATTTCATTCTTCAGATTTGGGAAATTTTCTGATATTATTTCATTGAATAGGTTGTTCATTCCTTTGGCTTGTTTCTCTAGACCTTCCTCAATCCCAATAATTCTTAAATTTGGCCTTTTCATGATATCCCATAGTTCTTGTAGATTCTGTTCATGATTTCTTACCATCTTCTCTGTTTGTTCAACTTTGTTTTCAAGGTTAAATATTTTGTCTTCAATGTCTGAGGTTCTGTCTTCCAGGTGTTCTATCCTATTGGACATGCTTTCTATGGAGTTCTTAATTTGGTTTATTGTTTCCTTCATGTCAAGGATTTCTGTTTGGTTTTTTTTCAATATCTCTAACTCTTTATTGAAATGATCTTTTGCTTCCTGTATTTGCTCTTTTAACTGTCGATTGGTGGGATCATTCAATGCTTGCATTTGCTCTTTCATCTCGTCGTTTGCTTCTCTGATCATTTTAATTATGTACATTCTGAACTCCTTTTCTGTCATTTCTTCTGCCATGCTGTCATTGGGTTTTATTGATGTAACATCTAGATTTGTTTGCAGCATTTTCTTTCCTTGTTTTCTCATATTGTTCAGGTATCAGTGGACCGCTGAGATATTGCAGATTTCCTCTATTGACTTACAATGTCCCTGAAGATTTCTATATATATCCCCCCCTTAGCCTTCAGTAGGCTGAAGTCTTGGAGGAAGTTGATAATGCGGTGCTCCACAAGGAAGCTGCCTCTCTAGGAGTGGTGGCCTTCAGGTGGGGTATAATCCCTGCTAGTGGGCAGAGGTGCCTCCACTTGTTAACCAATGGTCATCCAAAGGGGACCTAGGCTGCGGGCTGAGGCAAGGCCTGTTTGGGCCTGAGTCTCTGGTTTTACCGTCCTTGTGGGGAAACCTCACCCAGCAGGGAAGACTCACCCGGTGGGGAGGTCTCGCTGGTCAGTTCCCTCCTAGAGGTTCCCGTCAATTTACAGCTACCGCCTGGGCTGGGCTGCCTTCCTCTGCAAAGTTCCCAGGGGCCCGGCCCTACCTCCTGGGCCTGGGAGCCTCACCCTTCGCAGATGAATCTCCTTAGGCTGCCCCTCCTCAGAGAATTTGCCCACAGGCCTGGAACCTTCGCTCCTCCCTAAGCCTGTCTCTGTGCGGCTCTTCCACCCAGAAGCCTCCTAGATCCTGGGACCCTGCTCTGCACCTAATCGCCTGGCTGTGTGGTCCCTCCTCTGAGCAGCCACCTGTGGCCCCGAACAATCGCTCTGAGTCCCAGAGACCCGCCACAGGCCTCTTCCTCCAGACAGCCGCCCAGTATTCCGGTGCGGTCACTAGGAGTCCAAGAAACTCACTTCGTGCCTCCTCCTCCCACCAACCACCCGTAGCCCGGGGCAATCAATCACTCCGAGTCGAAGTGACCCTCCCCGTTCCTCCTCCTTCTCCAGATAACCCCCCGGGTGTTCAGGAGCAGTCCCTCTGAGTGGCTCTGAATCCACGTGACCCGCTTCACGTGTCCTCTGGGCAACCGCCCGGAGCTCTGGTGCGGCCACTCAAGACCAAGCGACCCACCACGCTTCTCCTCCAGGCAGCCCCCCTGTGTTCAGGAGCTGTCACTTTAAGACCAAACAACTCACCACTCGCCTTCTCCTCTGAGCAGCCGCCTGGAGCGCTAATGCAGTCACTGCGAGTCCAAAGGACCCGCTGTGCTCCTCCTCCTCCTTCTCCTACTCCTCCGGGCAGGCCCCGGGGTTCAGAAGTGGTCAGAGTCCAAACAGCTCGCCACGCAGCCCCTTCTCTGGCAACCACCTGTAGCTCTGGTGAAGTCACCCCGAATCCAAGCAGCCGCGCTCCTCTTCCTCCTCGTCGTCCTCAGGGCAGGCCCCGGGGTTCAGAAGCGTCGTTCTGAGTCCAAACAGCTCTCCGCGCGGCTTCTCCTCTGGCAACCGCCTGTAGCTCTGGTGCAGTCACTCCAAATCCAAGTGGCCACGCTCCTCCTCCTCCTCCTCAGGGCAGGCCCCGGTGTCCTGAGTCCACACAGCTCTCCTCGCCACTCCTCCCCTGGGCAGCCGCCGGAGCCCCAGTGGTTGCTCCGAGTCCCAGCGCTGTGCAGAGCGGCCTCCTTTACGGCGCTCCCAGCTGTCCGAGTTCACTGCTCCAGCGGGGGGAGGGGCGTCTCGCCGGCAGTTCTACTTCACAAAGTTTCCTGCGTTCCGGGACCACTGTCCCATCCGGGATGCCTCCCCAGGGTGTGAGAGTCACCCGGCTGCTTTTAGTTGGTCCCAAGCGTCTCAATATCTCCTCTTTTGAATCCTGAGTCCTGGAGCAACATGAAATGCAGCCACCCTCTAGGCCGCCATCTTGAAAAACCCCAAAACTTGGAACTTGAGAAATAAAAATGAAGCAATTTATAATGAACCAACATTTTTCTTCCTTTTCAGTGACTATGGACTACCCTGAACATCATGGAGCACTTATGATAGTATGAAGGTTTGTGCCATATTTAGACAACCAGTAGACTCTAGGCCTCAGATGCAGACCTATATTCCGTATATTGTCTATTTAGGTATTATCATTAAAAGTTTGTATGATTAATTTTACTTTCCATAATATGAAATATCCTGTTTAATTCCAAAACATAACAGTGTGTAATTTCTTCTTGATTTATACAGTAACTACATTCCTGTACAACTGAGTGTACATTAAAATTGTGCAAAAATCCTTTGTACTTGTACATAAAATACAGGGTGGTGGTTCTAGTCTATTATAAAGTGGTTTTGATCTGTAAAAATAAACATTTAAATGCTTAAAAATCATGCATGACACAATGAAACTATTGTTTGTATGATATTCTCCCCAACATTGTAGAATTTCTAGCAGTCTGTAGTGTGACCCCTGAATGCTACAATACAAGATAACAGTCATGACAAAATTCCCAACTCTTGGCCAACACTCCAGAGTTAATATGACTTCTTAAGGAAACCTGTTTTAAGTTTAATTTTACTTTGGGAGATGCATCCCACAAACACTATAATCACCCATAGTATCATGCAGATATTTCTTAGTAATAGTGAGGTATTTAAAGATTGAGCCCTTCCTGTTCTCTAGAAACTAATTATTTAGACAGTTGTTAAATGCACTATCAAAGTCTATTTTAGAAGAAAAAGAGAATATTCCTGTGAAAGAAGCAAAAGAGTGTGACAGAACCCTCGACCCTAGCACATTTTTCTAAATTATCTTTCAGAAAAGAAGGAATCAAGATGATTCCACTGTTGGAGTAGAAGTATTGCATATGTAGGGATCTTTTTTGGTTTTGGTTTTTTTTTTTTTGTTTTGTTTTGTTTTTTTTCTTTGAAGGCCAACTTTACCATGAACTGCTGTCTATGTGATCCAGGACATGATATTTGATCTCTGTACTCTCCTTCCAAACCACCTTCTTACCTACTAAACACACAACTGAGAAGCCAGTCATGCCAGGACATTTTGCTCTGAAACTTGTAAGGCTCCACTCAAGTGCATATGGCCATATGTATCAGAATGTATGTTATCTTAGAAATAATTTATGAACACAGGAGCTAGGATGGGTGAAATTCCATATATTTCTTTGGGTGGTGGTGCTAGAATGAGTAAATCGAGGCCTTGGTGATGCAATGTATTTAGTAGATTCACTTTTTATAAGGAATATAAACTCTTTGGTAGATCTGAAAGATACAATATTATCTGTGTAATCTCACTTCTATCAGCAAACACCACAAAATCCTAGTGAACACGGGCAAAAAGTAAATTCCAAATAGGTAACTTTTAAAATTTTAATAAGAACATTCAATATGAGGTCAATCCTTTTAACAATTTTTAAGTGTACAATATATTATTAGCTATAGGTATGATGTATGCATTCATCTCATATAATTGAAATTTTATATTTCTTGAATAGCAGCCACTCCCTATTTCTCTCTTCCTCCTGGAAATAACATTCTACTCTTTACTCTGTGAGGTTAGCTATTTAAAATTCTTCATAAACATGAACTTGTACAGTATTGGTCCTCCTGTGACTGGTATATTACATTAGTATAAGGTCCTCCAGGTTCATTCATGTATTGCAAATTGCAGGATTTTCTTTTTCTTGAAGACTGTATAATATTCCATTGTGGGTATACACCATATCTTCTTTATTCTTTCATCTGTCAATGGACATGTAACTTGTTCCACATCTTGGCTATTGTTAATACTACTGTATTGATCATGTGAAGGCAAATATTAATTAATTCCTTATCTCTGCTTCACTATTAATCTTCCTTTGTGAAGAAATATCATAATGACTGTGACTTCATAATATTTTCTCTTTCTAATAATCTAGGATTTCTAAATACAAACCTCCAATTTATGTGTATATAGCAAGCTTCTACAGTTAGTCAAATCAACCAATAATGATCTATATGCACATAGAGATGTTACATCTTGACTACAAAGTAGGTACATTAATAAGTACTTATTTAATTGAATTTAGATCCATTACATTCACTGTGCCCATAGTCCTTGCTTCTTCTACATATTTTTTCATGTTTTGTATAATTAGGATTGTTGACTTTTTTGTTGCATATGTTATAGATTTTAGAAACTGTTTTTGAGTGAATTAGTAAATGAATGACTAAATAAAGTGATGACTAATTGTTAGAAAAAATGCCAAGCAAGATACTTGTTATGATCTATGTTTAGCTCCTGCCTTGTCAACTCTGAAATAATTGCTTTGATTTTAACCATTATGATAACTTTAGAAAACAATATTATTGGATTTTAAAATTAAATTTGGGGCATACCTACTTGAGTCTGTCGATAGATGAATGCAAGCAACAAATGTAGTTATATTGTATCTTTGAGTATATTTTCCTATGCCACAAACTATATAAGTAAACCAAAAGAACTTGGTACCCTAAGTCACAAAAGACAAATAGCAGATTCAAGTCTGTTTTGCAAATCTGGGTATCAATGCTTTGTGCATACCATGTCATAATAGCCATGTCAGCCTATAGCCATGTCAGCTATAGGCCATGTTGGATCAAAAGTAAACAACGGTGAAAGAGTGAACTCTTGATCGACTTCAAGTATATTTAAGTAGAAAAGTAGCATCTAATGCCATTACTTTTGCCAAATATGTAAATTTATCTTGAGTTGAGTCAGACTCCACAGTGCCAATTCATCATTAGTAGAATTCTGGGTATGCAACTATGGAGTCAAGAAGATATGTTGGTGGGGAAGGAGAATCTAAATACTGGGGTGCTTTTGGGCAAGGTGATCAACTGGACACAATCACACTCTCAACTTTGCTCAGTGAGAGGATCATAGCATGAATATTGGGAATAAATGTCTAACTGATTTAGTTACCCCTGCTCACTTGAATTAAAAAAACAAAACAAAACACTAAATTAGTCATCAACACCAATATTTTTCCTATCCAGAGAAATGTGAAACAGAAAAATTATTAGATCAAAGTGATGCCGAAAAGCTAATATATCCTTATAATTCCAACTTTAAAAAAAAAAATCAACAGAAATTTATTACCTACCTAATCTGTTAAGTGGTTTTATAATCGCTAAATAGATTCCTTTGAAAAACTGCCATTATCCTTAAAGATTTTCTGTTCTAATAATAAACTCAAACCAAATAATATTATATGTGTGTGTTATATATGCATGTATGGGCAAAGAGAGAACATGGGAAGGTAACGGGATAGATTAAAAAAAAGATATCAAGTCAGGATGTTCGAAGTCAGACATTTACAGAAAACATCACAGAAAACCTCTGAAATGGCATCTGATTCTGTATACACTCATTCACTTATGAAACATGCTATATGATAGGAAGATTTCTAACCAATATGGCAATATCTGTGAACAAGTAGACAAAGATCTCTACCACCATTATCTACCAGTGATTTTGGAGAAGGGATGGCAATCAGAACCAAAAACAAAAGATCAGGTAACAGTAATTAATATGGGAGATTGAGATATATACTTTAAAAAATAATGCAGATAAGGTGGATAAGAAGCACTGTTGAAAAGTAGTCTTTTAAATAAGGCGGTCATAGGGACCTGCGGAAGAGACAACATTTGAGCAAATGTTAATGAGACTTAAAGGAAGCAAGAAATTTAGCCAAATATATATTTTGGCTTGAATAAGAGTACTTTGCATACAGGCAACATCTAACACAAAGTCTCCAAGGGGTTTGCTTGGGATTATGTGAAAGAGACAAGAGGCAAGTGTATCCATGGTAGAGTTAAACAGGTGAATAACAAAAGATTATTCAGAGGCAATGGCGATCCAAGCTCTGTAGGACCTTGTAGAACACTGTAAGGTCTTTGGGCTTGATTCTGAATGATAGTTCTATGACTGTGTGTCAAACTGTTTTGCCTCACAAATTGGTGCTGCCTTGTTTGGGAGGAGAGGTTTGCTAGCAGGAAGTTGCACCTGCTCCAACTGAAACCCTCCTCCCTTTCTTTCCTAGCTTCTAAAAAACTTCCACCCCAAATCACCATTCACACATCTCACCAACACATACTTATGCCTAGGTGCACGCGGAGCCGGGAAACCATTTGTCTAAGTCAGTGGTTTAGCACCCTGAGAGAGACTCAGAATCACCGAAGGAGCTTACTAACCACACACAAGTCAAAGTTAGCAGCAGTGAACCTGATTCAGATTGGGGTTATAACCCAGATCTCTAATTTGGTTTAAAACCTCTCTGTGGTAAACAATCAGGCATGTGGTGCTCTGCTCCAAGTCCTAGCTACTCGGTGTGCATTTCAAAGGTCAGCAAACTGTGTTGTCTGGGAGCTTATTAGAAATGCAGAATTTTAAGACTTATCAGAGAAATCTAGAATCAGAATCTATATTTTAACAAAGTGCCCAGGTGAATTGCATGCATACTCAAGTTTGAGATGCATTGGTCTCCATCGCTGCCTCAATTCTCAATTCTTCTACATTCAGTCTGTGTAGATATGCCCAAGTCCTTCCAACCTGTTTATTAGATGGAAGTAAACGCAGACCAAGGAAATAATATACTCTCCTTCCCAACAGAAACTCTTCCTGAAACTTCTCTTGTAAATCTGTTCTACTTTCTTACCCATATTTTTACAACCTGGAAACAATTTGTAAAATACTTTATTTGGACAGAAATCCATCATGCTAATTCAATGTAATATGATATTATAATAATATAATTATTTGTTAATTCATTGTTGAAACTTTTTAAAGTTTCTCTGGAGAACTCTTGAAACTGAAAATTTCTCCTCTCCTAGCTTAGAAATATGAGTTGGCTCTTCTGCACATTTGAAATTAGAAAATGTTTAAATTTATACAGGAAGAATTACAGGAGTTTAGCAAATAGTATAAGTTGTATTTTTTGTTCTCTGGTCCTCTTATTTTTTAATGAGTAGACATGAGGAACAAATTTTTGAGATCAGAATTTATTTCTTCACAAAAGTTTGTGAAGTGCATGCATAATTAAACATATAGCATTAAATGCAGTGACATATCCAGCAAAAACAATAAACCTCAAAATCATATATAATTATGCTCGTATAATTTCAACAACTGCTAGAGTAACATCCCAAAATCCCAACATCACTACTAAGGGACAAAATAAATATATCACAGAACATTCTTCTCCTCAAGTTCATGGCAAACGGCAATTTATAATTCTGATTCAAACATTGTATTTGAAAGCAAATATGCTGCAGAAATAGCAACCTGCAATATTGTCTGTGGCTCAAAAAAAATTCCAGTGGCTCGAATTTGTTTATGTAATGTTGACCTGTTGAAAAACTGGTTAGTCTATTTAATATCTAATTTTGAAGTTGAAAGAGTTTTTCATCATTAAAAATCAATGCTTTCTGACATAAGAGAAAAACTCATTTAGAAAAATTTAAAGTTGATTAGTAAAATGACTTTTAGCTCAATTCTATGTGGTTCCCTAAGGATTATTATTCATTGGTAGAATTAACTGTAATGATGAAAGATCATTAGTGAATCAATAATCAGCAAAATAAATTATTGGTCCAGGAGACAAAATAAGTAAAATACCTTGGGACAAATTATGAAAATACTGTCACAATTTAAAAAAAAAAACAAAACTGGTTTCACTTTATAAATTTGAACTTGACTTAAAGAATTGTCAGAAAAAACATACTACATGCAAAAAGTGCTAGTTAAAAGTAATTGAAAGATCTTTTCAATGTTTTTATAGAAATTTTATGTACTATTTCATTCTACCTTATTATGATTCTGTGAATTCATTTCTACTGCATTACAATTCTGCAAGTTCAGAAGAAGAGTAAATTCTTTAGGGATATTCCTCAGAAAACAAATACTCTTTGTTTATTAACTCATCTTCCATTTAAGTGTACACATTCCTGAAATATTCTCTATCATTGTCTATATTTCCTAAGGATACAGTGGTATAAGGGGCATGGAGGATAAAGAGAATACATAATGTTTGTAATTTGATTAATTGGAACACTTAAGATTTGAAAGGAAATGCTGTTGTGCCTACATTTTTAAGATTAAAGAAATTGCTCTTTATAGCTAAGTTAAATTGCCCTCATTTTAAGTAAAACTGTCATAGAGCTAAGTGAGATAAGCCAATCTCAAAAAACTAAAGGGCGAATGATCTCGCTGATAAGGGGATGAGGACATATAAGGGGGGGTAGGAGGGGTTAGCGTTAGGGTTAGGGTTAGGTTTAGGATTAGGAATAAGGAGGGTGGTAAGAATGGAGGAAGGAAGGACTATATAGAGGGAAAAGAGGGGTGGGAGGGGTGGGGGGAAGGGAAAAAAATAACAGAATGAATTAAACAACATTGCCCTATGTAAATTTATGATTTTTAATTAAAATAAAAAAACTGTCATAGAGTCAAATACTTGCAATTAAAATAACATGGAAAGTTTTCAACAGTGTGTTAAATTAATTTGAATAATTCAGGTCAAAGGGGAAAAAAAAAAAAAAAAACCCTAAATTTACCTGAACTTTCTTAGTAAAAGAAAACTATGGGCTGTGTCAGTTCTCTTTAGCAGTGTAAGAAACCAGAAGGGTAAAAAATTTCTGAATAATTAATACCATGTAATCTTTAAGAATTCTAAACAATGTGATTAAACCTTTCTTCAAAAGGTTAGGTCTGGCAACCCCAGAAATATATAAATCTGAGTCATTGATAATTAGGAGACTGTTGTCCAGAGGGTAAAAAATTGTGAAAGAAGTTCAAATATTTTGAACACTTATCTTAAAAGGAAAACAACCTCTCAGTGACATGCACAACCTTTTCTTCTAGTTCAGTAGATCCCAAACTTGGTCACTCACTAAAATTCCTCATGCTGTTTAATTAAATTTGAGATTTCCAAAGGTCATCTTTGAAGATTCTGATTCAATAGAGCTCTAGAAATGGAAAAAAAAATTTTGAAAGATCTTAATAGACTTGAATAGGCCTCATAGAGCTATGAGGACTTAGAATCTATGCCAAAAATGTAAATATACAGGATTATGTTAAAGAGATAATAAACAAAACAACAAAACAAAAAGCCTGGTGATATGTAATAATTGCCTAAAAGTCTATGAAGATTGCACAGAATTTGAGTGTGGAACTGCTTGAAGATTTCTACTAATGAGACACTTTTTCTATAAACTATAAAACCTAACTTGTTTTAGGCCATATATTTTCACAGAGATGAACCATACTGACCACAGAGTGCAACTGGGCACTCGTGCCAGCTCCTGTGGTAAACAGAAACATTTAAAGCAAAAGAAAAACCCCAAGGAAAATCTCTGCAATTATTATTTCCCACACTCCATTATGCCATGTTTATTCTGACTAGTATTTCCTAGGAGATTGCTCCATCTATGGTTATTTTAGGATTCTGCTTTTGAAATGGAGGATAAAGTAGAGTAGCAATTTTAGTGCTATTTAGAAGAAACTTCTTTAAAATTTTTCAGCCTACATACTGTTTGATGGGATTATATGTAATTTTATATACTTAAGACTTTTGATATTTTCTAAAATTCTAGAATGTTGATGAATTGCTATCAATATCAGAAAAAAATTAAAGATATACCAAATGATAATTTAAAGTGACATGAATATTATAATTGTCAAGGATAATCTATATCAGTTGACTTACTCTGGTGACAAGATAATTAAGTTAATAATTTGTATGCTTTTATTTTTGCTAATATTTTTCCTTCCCCTTTTGTTAAGTCATGCCTTTGGGCTCTCCTGCCTCAGAAGCAAAGCAAAAAGTGCTTGTGCCTATCTACCAAATTTTCTCTCACCCAGAAAGTTGGTACAGATATTTGATATAGAAGTTCAATGTAGAGACTGAGGGTTTAAGGGAGGAGAGAGTCTTTGCAGGGGGAGAGAATACTACAAAGGCTAAGTACTGGTTCTAAGGAATTCATATTCTTTAGATTCAAATGTTTACAGTAGGTCAGAACAAAGAGCATCTGGTAAAGTGAAATAATTTGTGCATCTGAGTTCACAGAATAGAATATATATCCACTTATCCTTTTTTCTGTCCTATTACTAATTCAAGTTTATTTTGTATATATTCTAGGGAATAATATTTCTCACAGTAAATAATATTGATATTTTGCCTTGAGCTTTCACAAGTTATTGGTTAAGGATAATGTTGGTCACTGAGCTCCTCCCAGATTTATCAAATCAGTATTTCTGAGACTTAAGAAGCTGTCATTTAAATGAGTTTCCAAAGTCATCCTAATCATACTAAAGTTTGAAAATTATTGTTATAAAGTCATAAATGAACATTGACTAAAGATCTTTACATTCATAAATTAAAATCATATCATCACACATCTAGAGGCAAATCCTTCTCATTTTTTTCTCAGACTGGGATAGTCTTCTCTGATCCAAAAATAGGAAGGGGAAAGAGAATAATGCAAAAGAGCCTATCCCTAAGAATTCACCCTCCCTTTCCTAATCCCTGACCCACTCGTGAACTGAATGCTGTGTATAGGACAACAGCCATCATTTTATCCAATACATTTATATCCACTTATTTCTATGTACTTTAACTTAAGTAAATGTGGTATTTTTGTCTTCTGAAAGGACGTGGGTAGATGCTTGGAAGATGCAGAGTAATTAGCACTATCTCATTGACACATAGCCCTTTGGGTATGGTTTTAGAATTAGTAAGAGGAACCTAAAGAAAATTGATAATATTTTAGTGTTTACATTGTAGGCAAAATACCTGATAGAAAATATGATATTTTAATATGAATTAATATGACCTGACAAGTTATTATTGGGGTACATTCAGGCATAAACACGTGTACATTTCACTCTAATTGCCAATGTACAACTGCGCCTCTTAGTACATACTCATGGAGTGGCTTCACTGAATCTTGCAGTGCCAAAACCTGATCCCAACTTGTGTATTATACCTAACACCCCAGCTCTCATCAAGAGCAGCTATGTTTAATCCTTCCCTACATTCCCTAGGCACAGTTCATTTTAAATTACTCTGGCAAGTTTTTTTATGTAGTGTAGATTGTACTAATGGAGAAGAACAGTTTCTAATATGAAACTGGACTCCACAGCTGTAAAGTGGAATTTTCAAAGGGAGAAATTCAACTGTGGTAGCTTCAAGACAAGTGTCTTTCAGAGGGTAGAGGACAGAGTAAGCCCTGACACCGGGAAGCACCTTGAGTTTTGGGAGTCTACCCACAGGGAACTGGGTTCTCCTGAAAATCCCTTAGTTAAATTGTTCAGAGCAACATGGAACTTTCCTAAACTCATCATAAAAGGAAGGGTTTTTTTTTTTTTTTTTTCCTAATTCTCATAGGGTGTAGGTGGGATTAAGAACTTTTGATTCATGCCAATTGGTCTTATGAACTTTAAACCCCAAAAAAGATAAATGAGCCATAATGCAAGCAGCGTGTACTGAAGACTTACTACTTCCGTGTTGCTTTCAGAGAATGGAAGGGGACCACCTGTCTATGAATTCATCTCAAATGAGGTGATAGAATTATGATTGCCTGTTACCATGATTCATTGTTTCTCATTGTTTCTGTGCAAAAGGAAGTAATAAAAGTCGACAAATTCCTCTCTACTTTGCAATAGTCACCTGGTTGTAAGCAAAACTAGAATTTTGCTCAATGGAAAGCCTAGAACTGCTCAGTTTTAGGAAATGGGGAAAGAGAAGTGTTATAGAGCTGGGGCCTTCTAGGAAACTGAGGCAACATGAAGACTCTGGCTTCAAAACCCAGTTATTACAATCAAGTCAGAAAGATTTCAGACGTGTCACTCAGAGTAACAAGAATAAATTTATTGAAGATAGGAAACAGGAAAGAGGACACTCTTTCAAGGGAAAGAGCATGTCCTCTCAGAGAGGAGAGAGACAATGTGCTTCTCCTATACTCCAGTTTTATTGGGGATCCCAGGGAATTTTCCAGAGAGTTCACCCATGTCCAACTCCGGACTTCTGACTGACATCAGTCTTTCAAGTCCCCACTGCCGTGACAACTCCATGTCCTATCGGCTCATACTGACTGGTTCTAATTGGACTCTTAATCATTTTTACAGACTTTATGGTTAATAGGAATTTTCCTTATCTTCCAGAATCTGGTCTGTAAAAAGGTCACAAATATCTCCACCTTCAAAGTGACCTGGGTTCCTCTTATCAACATTATTTCCTGACTGTTTTTCCTTGCAGATAACAGGTGGTTTGCTGAGGAATGTGACATATCTTGTCCACTTAGGCCAGGAACGGCAGCAGGTAAATTGTTTTTGTTGAAGAAAGCATGTGGGGGTCAGTACAGTGGGCCCATTTTATAGAATTATTCTCTTCACCTTATGTTCCCACCATCCTCAACTTTCTGTCTCCTAATAGAAGGAGCTGTTCCAATCAGAACTAGGGACTGAAACCTGTGGACATAGAGATTGAATATATTTAAGACTGGTTAGGGGTAAATAATAAATAGATATGGTGATTTTGTCTCTGCTTTTGTGTAACCTTTACTTCTTTATTAAAAAATAATTAAGATTATATGAAGTCTAAGATGCACCTCAAATATACAAAAAAAGAAGTTATGGCATAGATTAAGCAAGAGTAATAAATCCTTTACAATTATTCAGGTTGTATAAATGGAGGTACATGTGGATTTTTTTATTACCCCCATCTTCCTTGTGTGTATCTGAAAATTATGTAATAAAAACTTGAACAGATTTTATACCAGAACATGTTATCACTTTATATTTTTAGCCACTTCTAATGTACTGACTTTTTAAAGTGTTTTCCCCCTACAGTAATGTTTGACCTTTTATATGTTGACATTTCTCTTGAAAATATTGTAACATCATACTGAGGAGGGCAATGGTCCAGCATCTTTAGACCATAATCAATAAAGAAGCTGCAGTGAGTTCTAGTCCATGTTGGAAGTGGGAGAATTGGAAAGGAATTCTAAAAATATTCACTTCCAACTGATCCATTTAGTTGAGGAATATAAAACTACCTTCTTTCCCAAACACAGCAGTGGAGAATGAGCTCTGAGGAATGTTGGACTGAGTCTGCATGTCTGTGTTCATTAAGTTGCCAACTGTCTCTTCTTGGGAAAGGC
Organism: Sciurus vulgaris; assembly: GCF_902686455.1. Classification (NCBI taxonomy): domain Eukaryota; kingdom Metazoa; phylum Chordata; class Mammalia; order Rodentia; family Sciuridae; genus Sciurus; species Sciurus vulgaris. The sequence continues at coordinate 145,951,613 of NC_136465.1, forward strand.
TTTGAATCTGATGGTACATTCTTCCTCCATTTTGAATCTGATGGTATGTTCTTCCTCCATTTTGTATTAAAATATTTCTTCTTTAAGAAGCAGGGGTATATGCCTGTAATCCCAGTCGTTCAGGAGGCTGAGGCAGGAGGTTTGCCTCTTCAAAGCCGGCCTCAGCAAAAGCAAGGCACCAAACAACTCAGTGAGACCCTGTCTCGTAAGTGAAATACAAAATAGGGCTGGGGACGTAGTTCAGTGGTCCAGTGCCCCTGAGTTCAATCCCTGGTTCCCCAACCCCACACAAAAAAAGTAGTAATGGTGCTAACATATAGTAACAAGGCATCAAAATTGTTCAAAAAATCCAGAAATACCCTGTTTTTATCTCCTTTTTTCATGTTTCATCTTGTTTCATCTGTCCTTTAATCATCTGCTTCTCTATTTTCTGTTACTATAATGATTGCCCTTCTCTATTTTATCAAGTTCCATTATGTTAAGCTGTATGTGCTATAACATAATTTTTCTTATCATTTCTTAATCATGATGGACTCTGGTTACTGTTTAAGACACTTGTTATAATCTATGATATTAAATAGACTTAGATTATAATGTCTTAGATTCTAACATGTGTCTTAGATATTTGCAGTCAAAGATAATTGTAACAAAAAACACAGTCTTTCTCATTTGTACTTATATAGATTCATCTCGCTTCATTTTCTTGAATGCAAACATAATTTATCACAGTAGATGTATTCCCATTGCAATGCTCATTCTTCATTAAATTCATCATTTTCGGAGACTATCTTTGTTTTTAGCTTTGACATGATAGTATTAGTGACACATGTCTAGTCAAGAAAAAAAAAATAACCACACTTGTCACTTTAATACAGACAATTAACAGATACTTAGTTTAAAAGGTATTGATGTCTCCAAATATATACTTTCAAAAAAGGTAATGCAAAGAGAGTGAGGGGAAGAAACAGTCACCATTCTTAAGGTTGGGGAAAATGGGAAAATGTGGCAGATTTTTTAACTTAGAAGTTTGGAAGCACGATCCTGCGGAGCTGTCTGGGTCTTCTTAGGCAGCATCACTTGGAGCTGATGTTCCAGGAGTGTGTAGGAGGGATCTGTCAGCTGGTACCTAGCCCCTGGGGAAGAAAAGAGGCTGTCAGGCTGGTGCTGGTACCTGAGGAGCTTGGATCCAGTGCTGTGCAGAGATTGGGATCCAAATCTCTAAGGACAGGTTTCTCCCCACATGGAACTCGTTCCATTAAGGAGAAATCTTTAGGCTGTTGGGGAAGGATTTGAAAAACTGGAAACTGGTACTAGGTGCTGCTCCAGAATGAAGTGCTATTGCTGGGTCAGCACTGTCAGGACTTAACCCTAGCATCAGGGAGTTGAGAACAGAAGTGTGGGTTTGAGATGAGAATACACACATAAATTATCTCCCTAGTGAATGCTTTCTGCTGCTGTACACACCCTTTTCCATATATTAGAAAATTCATGTAGCAGAAATAACAATGTTATGCTCACACCTAAAAATATATTTGATTACCCTTTATGAACTTGAAGATGTGTTCACCTACTCCTAAAAAGGGTAGACATAATTCAGTCATAGAAATACATGTATAGATATTGAATTACTCTCCAAATTCACTCACAGTCCCAAACAAATATTCTGTAATCTATGGTATAAAATTATCCACCCATGAAGATCCTCAATAAACACTAAGGATAACAATTGAACGGGAAACAAGGTAATTGGTACACACACTGTATCACTGCATATTAGGGAGAAGATAAGTTTATCTGCTATACAACTTGTTTCTGTAACCAATCTACTGAAGCCAGTCCATATCAGGCCCTGATTTCCAGCATTTGCTGGTTTCTGTAGTGATATGCATTCACACAAATGGGAATGTCACATTGCTGGGGTGATAGTACTGAAGGCAGAGTTGGGACATGACACACATCACATGCACTTGCTCCAGCACGCCACTGCCTTCTTTCATAGTATTGGAAGTTGGAACTACATCTTGCCATTTTGCATTCCTCATGCCATTAAAACAAGAGTCAAAGAGGACACAATACTTGCTGGTGTGAAAAATCCTAATTAACAGAGATGAATTGGATTGTTGCTGCACAGTGGGGCAAGAAGTTTGCCTATAATCTATGAGACTCTGTAGGGACTACTCTCATTCCTTCCATTCAAACTGGTAAAGGTGATGAAACATTAGAGCAAAGCACAAAATGAATGAAAAAAAAAAAAAAAAACCTGACAGACATGCAGATGCCATGAATCAGATGATTCAAGTATGGAGGCTAAAATCACTACCAGGTAAGTAACATCAACTAGCTAAGACTCTGACAGAAAGCAACATACTTATGGACAGTGCAATGAATAAATATCATCGACTAGTGATTGTGTATGTGTGCATGCACATGTGTGTGTGTGTGTGTGTGTGTGTGTGAGTGTGGTACTGGGGATCAAACCCAGGACCTGTTGCATATACCAGCAAGTATTTTACCATTAGATTACATCCCTAGCCCTGACTTTTAATTTTTGTGTTCCAAAACCTAACAGTGTTTTTGATATTTTTCTCAAGATAAATTTAGCAACTGAACAGAATTTGTTTACTAGGATAATTATATAAACTGTCATTAAACCAGGTGATACCTTCTGAACTAAATTATCAAATTAATTAATGACTATTTGTTCCAAATAAGCATATGCAAAAGATATAGTCCCCAAACAGTGATTACATTAACTTTGCCATCCTAATAAAGAAAATAAAAACTTGAGAGTATTCCTATTCCTGATTATAGAGTCTTGATTTCTTCCCTTTGCTTTTCATTATATTGATAGCAGGGATTCTAAAATGCTAAAGATAAAACAGTTATCTTCAATTGACTTTACAGCAGGTGTAGAATAGAACAAATCATTAATTTCAATACTGAGTTCAAAGAAAGAAAAACACCAACAGACCAGTACATATTTTGCTGATTCTCAGTACCATCCACACTCTTCAAAGCTTTCCCAAAGACTGAAGTGAAAGAAAGTTAAAAACCACATTTCCCAGAATCCCTGGATAGTAGGGCAATGTAAAATTCTCAGGCAAGTGGTGGGGGTGGTGTTTAGTCATGAGGGGACCCCAAAAGCTCATGTGTGAGATAACACAAGAAGGTTTAGAGGTGAAATAATTGGGTTATGACAACCTTAACCTAATCAGTGCATCAATCCCCTGATGGGAACTAATCGAGTGGTAACTATAGGCTGGTGAGGTGTGGCTGAGGGAGGTGGGTCATTGAGAGCGTGTCTTTTGGAGTATGTATTTGGCTATCTGAGCTTTGACTCTCTCTCTCTCTCTCTCTCTCTCTCTCTCTCTCTCTCTCTCTCTCTCTCTCTCTCTCTCTCTCTCTCCCTCCCTCCCTCCCTCCCTCCCTCCATCAAGGCATGATGTCTTGAGTTGCTTCCCTCTGCCACACCATGATGTTCCACTTACCTCAATCAAGGTCCTGAGGAATGGAGACTGCTCTCTATGGACTGAGCCCCCAAATAAACTTTTCCTTCTTAAAATTGTTCTTGTCAGGCCTTTTGGTCACAGCAGTGAAAAAGCTGACTAAAACAGGTGGGAAAGGAGGATCATTCTGCAGAAGCTGTGGGCAGGTGTGTGGGTATTAACAGGCAAAGAGCTGGTGATAGTGCTTTTGGCAGTCACTGAGAATACTGTGTCAGTGTGTCAGTCAGTTTTCCATTACTGTAACAAACACCTGAGATAGTTTATAAAGAGAAAAAGTTTACTTTGGCCCACAATTTTGAAGGTTTCAGACCATGATTGATTGGCCCCATTGCTTTTGGACCTGTGGTGAGATAGCAGATCATGGTAATAGCATATAGCAAAATGATTAACCTTATAGCCATGATGCAAAAGATAGAGAGAGGAAGGGGCTGAGGACCTATATGACCCTCAAGGGTAAGACACTAGTGACCAAAAGACAGACCTCCGCCTCTTAGAGGTTCCAGCACCTCTCAAAATATTATAACATCATACTGAGGAGGGCAAACCATTAAGACAGAGGCTTTTGGACAAGTCCCTGTGGGGGAATTATCCAAGCCATAGCACATCTGAGAATTACCTACTTTATTGTTCTATATCCTGAGATCATTGGTGAGGTCTTTCTGGGCTCCTGAAAATTACTGGCATTGGTACAGCTGGTGGCGTAGGTCACTGTTGACAATTTCCTTGCTTACTGTCATTTCTCAAATTCCTTGTAAGTTCCTTTCTTGGCCCTAGGAAAGGGTCTAGTTATCCCTTTAAATCTCTTTTCTGCATCACACTAACACATAATCACCTAAAAATGATAGAGCATTCTATCATATTCATCAGATTCTTTTTCCTCATAAATAATGTGAGGAAGTTTGGTGAAGCAGAAGGAACAACGAAAAAAGAAGCAGAAATCATTATTTGTTGGTGTTTCTCTGAAATCACTGCAAGAATTTCCTAGTCAAAGGGATCCTTAGAGATGGATCAGATGAACATTTATCAGAAAATACAGAAAAAGTGTTGTTTTAGGATTCTAGTAATCACTTCTAAATGACTTTCAATGCTACAGTATTTTATTTCTTTAAGCCATCAGATACCAATTGAGGAGTTGGTATTCTGAACTATGATGGAATTGTTATCACGTTATCTAAACTGTGATAGGATAATAGTGGTAATCCTATTAGTAGCTCATATTAGCACTTTAAAGTGCTTTGAGGTACAAGCGTCCGTAATTCCCTCATAGAGCATTCACTATGAAAGTATTATTCTGTAATTCTTCCCACCCTTCCAGTTATTTTCAAACTATGTAAAAATTACCAGTTAATGCATGTACAACATACATAGAATATTTCATATAGGCAAGACCAGATGGTATGTGTGTATATTGGTATGTATCAAGAAGATAACTCACATGCTGCTTGATTTTACAGGAAATCTCAGAGTCACTCAAAATCCTCCAAGCATGCATCAGTCTGTAACTGTAGGTTCTAAATCCACATTGTAGCTGAAATCCATCCACTCCTTGTCATTTACATTATAGTCACACTTGCTAAGCAATCACCTCCCCACTTCTGCTGCAGCAACTCTTCCTACCCACCCCACCACCATCAATGCAATTTGCACTCAGTATAGTTTTGTAAATAAAATCACATCTATTACCCATTTAAAAACAGCCAAGGTTGCTGCTTCCTTTATGATGAAAGCCAAATGCCTTTAGGCAGCAAAGCCTTGCATGATAGGACTCGGACTTGGGCCCGTATCTCAAACCTTATCCTTACTCTTCCCCCTGTCTTCTATAAGCTGTGCCACTTTGCTCTTATGCCTCCCTCCTTTCTTTGGCAATTGCTATTCTAGTAAACTCTTCCACATGCATCTTTAGGAAACTTTTATTTTGAAATATTTTCAATATAAATGTTGCCAGATAGTATTAAGCATTCTCATTTTCCCCAGATAAGAACACGAGTCATAACCACAGTAAAATAATCACAATCAGGAAATCACTACCAATCAAGTACTGATTAAATATTATCATCTAATCCACAAACCCTATTCATATCTTACTGATTATCCCAATAGCATGCATTAAAGGATTAGGATCCAATCTAGCATTGTATGATACATGTAATTGGCATGTCTCATTAGTCTTTTGATATCTAGAACAATTTCTTAGGCTCTTCTTGTATTTCATGTCTTTGACAGGTGTGAAGAATACAACCCAGTGGATGTTTAGAAGCTTCAAATTGATTTTGTATATGTTTTTTCCTCAAAAACATCACAATAACTAATTGTCATTTCACTTGTGATGCCAAATTTTATAATTTGGTTAAGATAGTGCTAGGCTTCTCCACTGTAGAATTAATAAATGTATGTATGTATGTAGTTGACAAGCAATTTTGAAGTATGTTATAGGAATATAATTTGAAACTCTATAAACACCCTGTTCTTTTTTTCATGTTGAAATAATTTTATTTCGCCAAATATTTATTGACTGCTTTTGAATATCTTGTTCTTCATCAAACTTTCACCCACAACTATTTGCATCCATTTATAATGCATGCATTAATCATTTCAATACTGATTGTCAAATGCTTACTTCACAATTCCAGCATCCCCTTTACACTTACTAGCTTAGCATTCTACTTGAATCAGAGCTTCCCCTTTATTCTATTTAATATAGAGTTACTCATCTGTGTATATATGCCTTGTGGATTTCTATTTCTCTCAAAGTGTTACAGATGGTACTATCACTATTTACTTTGATGCTCACATTCTCCCATTTCTTGGTCAGCGAAAGGCCCTTTTGAAGTTGTTGCTCCATCCTGTTGTCATACCTTCATCATTCTTTACACACTTTCTTATTCCCAGCCCAATAAATTGTCCCAAGATCATCCTTGTATTTTCTCTGGCCAAGTTCTGGAGTTGGTCCCTTCCTCAAGGAACACTGGTGGAGAACCATAACTATAAACCAAGATTTGGATGTTAGTGTGCACATTTCAAATGGAGCATCATTATTCATTAGGCTATACAGAAAGTTGAGGGAAACACATCTTTGTGTGTGTGTACACATATACATACTTCTTTATCTACTTATCTGTAATCTGCAGTGTAAATTATATTTTCACACTGCAGCTTCCAATCCTTGTCTGTAACTCCTTTTCTTATACAGTAAGAAATTTGGCTCCTTTCAACCTTCATTTGTTCGCTTATTTTCTCCATTCCCCTGTATTGCATGTAACAATCTTTTAGCAGTCTTGGCAAAACCTCAAAGTTTATGGAGAGGGGAAATAAAAAAAGATAAAGGAAAAGGAAGGAAAAAAGAGGAAATCTCGCCATGTCTTTTAACTAATTCACTTTCCTCCTAGAAGCTTTAGCTCAAATGAAATAATTTAAAATGGGCCCTTTAAACACAGGAACACACAGGTCCTAAGTAAAATATAAGAAAATCAATTACCCTGTTTTAAAATGTACTTTTTGTTACACACCTGCATCAAAGTTTTGATGCTTTATTCTAAGAAACTGGTTAACATCTCAGGTTCTGTGAGATCTGATCCTGCCACCTATTAGCATTCTGAATCAATTAGGCAATGAATTTTAATCCATTAAGCAATGGATTTTAATCCTCAAATATAAAATGAAACTCACAGTACTGAACAGAAAACTCATACATAGGTCCTGGGGGAATAAAAGATGGGATTGCAATTGTAAAGCTAGAACCAAGAGCTTTATCTGACATGAGGTAAGTAAGCACTTAATCCAAAAATGTTAGTTGTTGCTGAAATATATTTTTAGTAGCATCATTGCTACTGCTATCAAGCTCAAGTTTTGTTAATATTAGCATTGGCACGCTCCATATTTATTTTCTCCAAAAATTTATGTATTCTTCAGAATCATAATCATATATTGTACTGATGCCTTTAAACTAACTGAAGGAACAGATTTACAGCAATGAGAAATATTGCCACACTTTTGAGCATATTATTCAAAATACCATGAATAAATTTATTTCGCTAGCCTATTACAAAGAGGTTCTATTTATTTTCAAAGATGATTCATGACATGGAACACATGCTAATACACAAACACACACACACGTACCTAAGCAATGACAGAAACATTGACTTACTCATCCTATAACTAGTTTTATTTTAATTAGAGTATTTTCAAAGTTTTTACTAATGACCAGAATTGCTTATGCTTGTTTTCTTTGCATGTTTCACTTAGTAAAACAACATTTTTAATGGATGTTTATCTGTTTTTCTTTTAGAAATCAGCAATGTCCATCTTTATATATTTTTATAAATGTTTTATTTCTACATAGAAAATATTTTTTTCTTTTAAAATTACATATTAGTAAAAGCATAGAATATAAACCTTTAAGTAAAAAAAAAGCATTTTACATATGCATACTTCTTCCAAAGCAATAATTATTATTGTCAATTTACTTGGACATAATAAAAATACTTGAACATCTTATGTTGATTTATAAATATGCTACTGCCATCTTGTGGAATATTCTTGAATGACAGTGATTTTACACTGGTTTTAAAGCTATGGTTCTGATATTCTTCATTCTATTTGTTTATTGTTTTGCTTCTTTTATTGTTTTCTGAATACAAAATATTTTAATTTGTTTGTAAAGTTCTGTTTTTCTGACTAAGCTAAGTAGTGTAGAATTTCAATAAAGTTCCTTCTCACAGTGTCCTTTAAACATTTATCAAAATCAAAATTGTGTATTTAATAGAATATTGAAATACAATGGTTGAGTATTTAATGGTGTATAAAAATATTTATTTTAATGTTTAAGTTGTGGCTGGTTAACACAGGTGAGAAAATGGATAAAGAGTAAAATAAAATGTCTAAAGTCTATAAAATCAGTACTATTTGACATGTGTTATTTTAGATACAAAGAATTCCACATTATTAATCCACTATATGATCCCATCAACCTTATGAGTTAAATACTGTCTTAATCTCTGATTTGAAATGAGAATATAGGGCATAGAGAAGCTATGTGAATTACATGGTACCCCTGTGAATTACAGGGGTATTAAGTAGCAGAGGTAGTACTATTTGAGCCCTCAGGCACCCAGTTTCAAAACTACTGGTTCTCTTTAATCAAGATAATTTATATAAAAATTTTATATATTTATCCATGATCCCTAAAAGAACCTGGAAATTGTCATTTCATGCCTAGTAAGATCACTTTAGGGAATTTTAACAAATTAAATAGGCAGACTAATTATATCCTATAATAAGAGCATATTTGTCAGTTTTCCTTGCTATAACAAAATAACTAAGGTTATGTACTTTATAAATTAAAAAATGCTTAATTTAATGCATAGTTTGGAGTCTGGATATCCAAGATCTCTTCAACCTCTGTTGAAGATCCCCTTGGCTACATCATATTATGTCTGATGGCATCATGGTAGGAGCACAAATAAGAAAGAATGATCACATGGTGAGACAGGAAGCCAGATATAGAGAGAGGGTCCAAATTTGCTCTGTAATAACAACTACACTCACAGGAACTAATGAGTATTCCAAAAGAACAGCATTAAGCCCTTCTGAGAACACCACTTCCAATTATCTCCCTCTAAGTTATACTTTCTAAAGTTTCCACCATCTCTTACATAACCACACCCTGGGGACCAAACTTCCAACATATGAACCTTTAAGCAGAAAACCACATCTGTGTTAGTCAGCTTTCCATTGCTGTGATGGAATAACTGGTAGAGACTACTTAAAGGAGGAAAAATTTATTTTGGTTCAGTTTCAGAGGTTCCAATCTGTGATCAGTTGGCTTCATTGTTTCTGGGCCTATGGTGAGGCACTACGTCATGGCAGAATAGTCTGGCAGAGCAAATTTACTCACCTCATCACAGCCAGGAAACAGAGAGAGAAAGAAAGGGGTTGGGGAGAACATACACCTTTCCAGGGCACACTCTCAGTGACCAGTAGGTCACTGAGACCCACCTCCTACAGTTTCCACCATCTGACAACAGTCCATTCAAATATGAGCCCATTGATGGATTGCCAGGGTCCAGCCCTAGCAGGAGTCCATGGGTTCCACACTGGCAAACGGGGCGCGGGGAGACAGCGTCGGCGAAGGATGGAGAATGAAAGACACAGACTCTAGTTCTGGTGCAATCAATCCCACTTTATTCTGGGGAAGGCTGGGTTTATATACACTTTTCTTCAGGCTATGATGACAGGCTTATGATTAATAAAATCAAAGACGTTTCCAAAGCATAGGCAGAAATTGTTTTTACCGAAATCAGTAACCGTACAGATTACAAATATTTAATTAAGTCAATGAGCTAATACAATGTTTATTTCCTTAATATCTAAACTCTATGTGACCTAAGACTATTATTATTCTCACAGTTAAAGCGATAGACAAATAATCTCACATGACCATTTCTACTAGGTCCATCTGATTAATATCTAAATTGCTAAGTTACAGGAGGGCAACAGTCCCAATGGTTCCCATGGCTAAGTTTTTATACTAAATAGATTACATTGTCTTATGTAGCTCTTTTTCTCAGAACAGGACATTGTGTACCAATGTTTATTATAGGGGTGACCTATTCTTTGTAGGAAGGAAGGAATGTTGTGAAGCCTTATTCTTTTACCTTACCACCACACATAAACAAAACCATCATCTGGATTAAACCACCCTGTAAGAGACAGGGGGAGATCTATATCTACCTTCTCTAAGGACTTGCCTTTAGGGGGGTAGCAGGGCTTGCCATAGATAAAATAAGCTAGTCCATATCTAGTAGCTACTGTGGGAGGTGCTTTTTGCATACTCATGGTTGGAAAGACAGACGGTTCCGTGCCCAAATTTATGTACTGCATTACATGTTCATAACAAGCACCCCAGGAAGAAGACACATCACACAGTGGTAAATGATTTTTTACTACTTGTGGCTAAGAAGGAGTTATAGTCCCTAATGTTTTATTAATATTCTTGGGAAACTCTGTAGTACTCCCTTCACCCTCAGTGATTACTACCAAGGAATAGTATGAGTAATATAATATTAGAAACATAATGCAGAAAAAGGACCAGAGCCCAGAGGCAAGCGTCTGGCAACTCCCGGGACGATGAGTCCTTGCAAACATCATTCCCCCAGTGGATCCTTGTCAAGCACTGGTTGGGTTGCCAGGCGCCCCCGCAATGGATTAATCCATTGGTGAGATCAGAGCCCTCATGAGCCAATCACTTCCCCTAAACCCCACCTCTGAACATTTCTTCCTTGGGGACCAAACTCTGAACCTTTGGGGGATACTTCTCCAAACCATAACAACATCCAAACCATAGCAAGAATGTGGGCATTCAGATACAGCCTTGTTTGTTCTCCTCTAATGTTTTCTTCCAACTTCATTACCTCCCTTTTCTCTATCCCTCTATTTCTCCATCTTAAAAAAAAAAAAAAAAAAAGTTTTTTCCATGACAAGTACAGTTGAAGTTCTGGAGATCCCCTTCTGAATAAAATAAAGCTTCTGAATTTGGTGAGGTTAGAGGTTAATAGAGAAAAGAGAGAGAATATAGTGTCATGAGTGCTGTTGCAAAGGTAAGCAGAACACCTAACCAGGACAATCAGCCCTACGAAAGGAAACACCATTTAAACTGAGAATGGAAGGATGGTGTTAGGGTTTGGATGTGAGGGGGACCCTAGTATCTCCTGTGTGAAACAGTGCACGGTTTAGAGGAGAAATGATTGGGTGATGATAGCCTTGACTCCGCAATCAGTGAATTAATCTCCTGATGGGATGTATTGAGTGGTAACTGGAGGTGGGTAGGATGTGGCTGGAGGAGGTGGGTCGTTGGGGGTATACCTTGGGATATGTATTTTGTATTTGGCAAATGGAGTCTCTCTACTTCCTGATCATCATATGAGCTGCTTTCCACCACTCTCTTCTGCCATGATGTTCTGCTTTCTCTAGAGCCCCAAGGAATGGAGCCAGCTGTGGACAGAGACCTCTGAAACTGTGAGCCTCCAAATAATCTTTCAGGTCTTTTAGTAACAGCAGTGAAAAAGTTGACTAAAACAGGTTGATTGTAGCTGAAAAGCTAGGAGAAATGAAGAGTGGACACAGGAAGTAGCATATGAAATAAATTGATAAGAAGGAATTGAGAATATTCAAAGGACTGTAAATACAGCAATTGCTATAGAATGTGCTAGAGGAGAGATCTACTGAAGAGGTAAGGCAGTAACTTATCATGAAAAATAAAGACTTTCATCTTAAGGACTTTGAACTGAGGAAAAGCAGAACCTAGGAAAGATGTTGGCACTTCAGAAGGTGTAAGCTTATATAAAATCTGGAGTTTTACCTTGCATGGCTTAAGGCTTATTTAGTACACCTACTATTTTTAAATAAATGTATTTTTACTTGTATATAAAAGAAAAATATGAAAAATATAAAAATACCAACATAATAGAATCTTAAAAGAAAAATAAAAATAAATAATGGTTAAAATGTTATTTTCCTAAATGAAAGTAAGCATCAAGAAAACCGACATAATGTACTGATATTACACTGACAATTTGGATATTAGGAAAATATTTTGAAAACATTCTTACTAAAATAAAAATAGTTAAAAGATGAGGGAGTTGATTTTTTTTTCCTTTTAGTTTAGACATTCATTGTGTATTAGCATGTGTAGAATGTCATGAACCAACTTTGAAAATAAATAGAACCTCTGTAATAGAAATGCTCACAAAATAAATTTATTCATGTCATTTTGAATAATATACTTAAAAGTATGCAAGATATAAATCTATTACTGCTAAGAGCAATAATAAAGTATAGTTCCTTCATATTCCTAGATATTTCCTTCATATTCCAGATAACTGGGCTACTTAAAATAATTTTTGTCTGATCTCTTCAAAATCCAATTCAACCTTGAGAATTCATGAAAAACAGGGCAGACAACGTGGTCATGTTTGACTAATCAGTGAAGGACCTCACATCAGGGAAAAGGAAAGCAAGAGCTCACAAGTTCACTTCTTTATTTAGTATTTATCTGTCTTTAATGTTATTATACAGGCAACACTCTTTTTCCTATTAAAAAACAAAAATTCATTTACAAGTTACTTCTTCCTTTCTGATGGCTATGATGGTCAGACAGAAATGTAAAATTTTCTTTAGTCTATTGTCAAACCATTATTATCATCATTATTTTGTTCAGAAATAGCATCATTTAATGCCAAAAATATTTCCTCTCTATCCACAAAACTTTATGGCCTTAACATTACCTGAAATTATATGATCATAATTATGGCCTAATTGTAGACAACTATTGAATTCCTATGAAACTAACTACTCGGGAAATTTCAGGCCCTTTCAATTGAAAAGAATCAAGGCAAAGTCTTGGAATTAGTGCTTATCGTCAATGTAGGCATTACAAAATGTACCTCTCTAATGAGATACCAAAAATGCTGAATGTTTCTACCTACAACCCCCCTGCTAGGCTCACTTTGCCTGAAAATGCAGAATCAGTTCTAACAGTCTAATTTGAGCAATCTGAAAAGTTAAAAAACTGAAAATTTTTAAAAAAGTGAATTTTATCATGTGAACTACTCTGTTTTCTAAGAGAATACAGAGTAAACAATAAAAAGTGATTAAAATTGTGCTGTTTTTGCTATTGGAATGACTGCCACATTCACCCAGAAGATAGATGTTTCTGTTTGTTTGGTTTAAGATTTGTTTGAATATGTAAGTATTTTTTAAGATATGGGGGAAAAAAGTGAAATTTTTTAGATGAGAAAAAACTCTCCATGTTTTACAGCATGAGTTATTATGATTCAGAGTTTAAAAAAACAAATCAGAAAATAAGTTCTATATCGTGATATTAAGGTGTATATTATGTAAATAATCAGATTCTTTTTCCTATTAAAACTAAGTTCTATAACTAGTTTGCTAATGTCTTTAGTTGGCAAAAGAAATGGAGAGTAGACATTACTATTTAGAAAGGCTGGTTGGTTGGTTGGTTGTCTCTAGTAACTTAGAATTGATATGATTAAATCTGATGGGAATGATTTTAAAAGACTGAAATCAAATTATTCTACCCTCCAAAAATGAATTAAGAAAGTATTCAATGAATAATTAAACTTCTATTTGAGTTAATTAGCAGAGCTTAGGCTACACAGGTCCCCTCTTATTTAGAGAGGCTATCTTCATTGTTTTAACTTTGTCAGATATTGATTTAACTTCAAATGTTCCTGTATGGATCCTTTTACTATTGTCTCAATTTTAAAATAAGCTTTAAAATAAAGTGGAGAAAAGACATATTCCTGGCAATAGCACAAGAGTGTATCAAGGGGAATAAATGCAGGCCTGGCATCTGAATCTGTGAATTCTGTTGACCTTGTCAATGATTAGAGTAAATACTAGTGATGAGAAGATCAAAAAAAGGTCACATTGCTTCTGTACTTGAAACCTGTAAAATTCATTCCATAGTCTTGGATCAGGGTATTGCAAAGTACCATGTTTTGCTTTTTTTTTTTCCTGTTACAAATTTTCTTTTAAAGAATGCTAAGAAACATATCACTACAACTCGTATAATGGCCCTTGCCTGAGAAAGGTCTATTCTCAGAAATATGTCCATCTCTTCTAAAGAACTTTTTATTTTCCTTCCTATACAGCTAAATATACCAGGGTATAACAGGAGTGCACAGAAGAACAGCATCTGGGATATTACCATTGGTGCATGGAGTATGATTTCTCTTATTTACATAGTAGCACTCTTATTTACATATGATACCACTCAGGCATCACGTGGCACATTTCTTGCTGATGAAATGAATAAAACATTTTCAGATTTGGTGATGATGGTAAGCTCCACAGTAGTGTTAAAACAATAGTAGAATCCAAAAGGAATTGAATTTAGAACACGATAACATCTGGGTACTCACTTGGGTTTTCTTAATACCTCCATATGACAAGCATTTTTAAGATAATGTATTATTAGGTAGGAAGGCAGGTCTTAATAACTAGACAAGCCAATTTTGGGGTTTGTCATTTGAGGCAGAGAGAATACATTACTTCTTTCCTGAGCTATGTAGGTAAAAATATGCTGTACTCAGCTTATGGAATATTAAATATTTCTAACAGATGTCTATAGTTTTATGGCTTTTCCCTTTTCATAAAACTTTTCTGACTCAAAGATTTACATTTAAATTTATGGGAAAAAATCTATGTAATTGCTATCATTGATACTGATTTTAATTCAATAACTCTCAACCAATGAAGATATGGATCTCTTTTTAGGATGTTCAGGAGACACAATGATTACAGAATAAACTCAAAAGGAAAAAAATATGTTTTCAAGTTTCATTATTATTAATAAATCCAACTTCTCCACATTAACACAATTTTTCCCGAATTATCACAATTGTAGTATCTTCATTTTCATTCTCTTGGAGAGAAGCCAATTAGGAATAATAATTCCTTTGTTATTTTTTCATTTTTCTTTGTTCTCACAATTCCTAACCAAGAATGTAGACCAAAATATCTCTGGGGAAAAAAAAAAAAAAAACTCAAGTGCTGCACCTAAAAGGAATTGTATTCAGTAGATTAGGATTGTGAAAAGGCACAGGTAACCTGAAAACATCATACAGTTTAGAACAACTATGTACTGATCCTGAACTTTTTGGAATCATATATATTTGAAAATTTAAGGAAAAAAGTAATTTCTGAATTTAAAAAATATTCTCCTAAAGTGTTCTTGCTCACAGGTGGAAGCTAAAAAAGTTGATCTCGTAGAAGACAGTAGAATAGTAATTGCTAGACAGTAGAGAGGGCAGGAGGTGGGGAAAGAGAAGTTCCTTGGATAAAAGTACAAAATGCAGTTATATAGGAAAGGTAAGTTCTAATATTCTGCAGCACAGTAGGGTGATAATAGCTTCCACCTTATTATAAATTTTATAAAGGACTTGAAGAGAGCAGTTTGTAGGCTCCAAACACAAGAAATGATAACTTTCTAAGGAGATGGAAGTATTAATTAGCCTCATTGAATACATCACACATTTTATCAAGTTATTACAGTATATTTCATAAGTGTGCTTGTTATGTACCAATTGAAGATAAATTTTTAAGAACTGAAAAATAAATTTTAAAAGGGCACGTAAACACAAATATGTGGAAAAGCAAATATACTTTCATGAAACTGTATCTGTCACCCCGTTGCATCAAGCTGCTGGTCTCCTCCCATGACTTTCATGTCTAAGGGTGGGTGAATTTTCTTTCTCACGTTTTTATTCCACTCTGAACACTGAATTAGACTTCCTGCCACTCCCAAGACTCCTTTTCTTTTGTAAAGCATAAACAATTTTGGGCTGTGTTCGTTTGGTGCAGAATTGGACCAGAGTGTATAGAAGCAGAGGAAAGTTGCATAAAGACAAGTAGCCTCAAATTTTAGAGTTCAAAGAAAGATGCTTCAAACAACTATTTATTAATTAGATACTTACAGTGCCTGAGAAAGGGCACATTAGGGGCTGCATTGGTAAGGGAAGTAAATGAAAAGATGGATAGCATTTAATACCATAATTAAAATGATTCTCCACTTACTACTAAGAATAAAGTATATTTTTAGTTAATAGATGTTAAAACAAAGGGTGAACAAATCAACTGAAAGAATAGCTGAGGAGCTGACTCCAAGATTTCATGTGAAAAGACTATGTTGCTTTTGGTCAGAATGATATTTGGTGATGGAAACTTGTTCATAATTTATTGCTACTGTGGAAATATTTGCATTTTCTCATTTAATCTTTTACAGTTAAATGTTTTGATTTGTTCTGTGCCTTCAGTTTAAATTATGTCAGGATTTTTTTGGACATGTTTAAATAATGGTATGATAATCATTCAGGATGGAAATAAAATCATCCTTTCCAAAAAAAAAAGAAGCAAAAAGGAGAGGACCTTGTTCAAGTCTCCTAGAATTCTTTCCTCCTCTGCCAAGAGAGAACATTAGAAGGGATTTCAATTTTCTTCTATGTCAAAAATATTATTCCTAAATTCTTCACACTATTTTTCTGTAAACGAAAAGGTGGAGATCTATTTCCTAGTTCAAGGCAGGTACCCAGACTGTTGACTATATACCAAAAGGAAATAAAACCAACACCTTGTAGAAATCTCTCTGTTCCCACATTCCCTGCAGCAATATTCACTATAGCCAAGAATGTGAACAACCTAAATGTCCATCAAGGGATGAATGGATAAAGAAATTGGAATATATACATACAATGGAATATTGTTCAGCTTAGAAAAGAAGATATAACCATTTGCAACCACACAGACTAAACCTGAAGGATATGCTAAGTGGAATAAAGCAGATACAGAAAGACAAATACTGCAGGATCTTGCTTACATGTGAAATCTTTAAAAAGCCACGTATGATGAAACGGAGTAGAACAATGAGTTATGGGTGGGGGGATGTGAGGAAATGGGAAGAATTAGGACAAAAGAAACAAGCTTGCAATTATGTGAGATGAATAGGTGCAGAGATATAAACTGTAAAGCCTGAGGACCATAGACAATAATTTTGTGTTTATTTCCTGAAATTTTGCTACATATTAGGTTTCTCTGCTTTAACTGTTATATAAATAAGAACATTATCTCTCAAAACTCACAACATTTTAACTTCAGAGACAGTTATTGAAGGAGCAAGAACTGACTCTGTGGTACACATGATTTCCTGGGAGGCTATAAGTATTTTTCAAAACTCGTGAGATTATATTAAAACATTGTCTCTCTATTGTTCCTCTGTCCCTAAAGTGATTGTAGCTCTATTAAGTAATTTATTACTTCTATGTGGAATGCAATGTCCAATTATTATGAAACGGAAGATAATCCAGTCCAGGAGATACAAGGAAAATCAATGTGAAAAACAAACACCATTTTTAAACTTTGTTTATTTGTAGATTAAAGTTGAATGCCATACAATTTTAACAATCACTTAAAAAAGGATTTTTATTTGCATAAAACAGAAGCAAAACAGAAATATATGAAATAAAATGCCATCTTGCTTCAAGTTTTCAAATCAGTACTTAAGAGTACCAATATACATCTATATACATTGCAAGTATATTATATAAATATACTATGAGTAATCTTGAAACCACAATAAATATCAAGTAGGTTTTTAGGCACACGGCATAAGAAAAAATGCAGAGTCTGCATGATTCTTGAGAGTGCTGAGTGACTCATTCTTGGATCATTTTCACACATATATTTTACACAAAATATACAGCCATCACCCACATGATCTTCAGTCACCTCTAAATCTGACCTTTCATCCCAGCATTAGTGCCTTCTCGCTCTTTGATACTATTGCTCTATACAGCTATTACATAAGAAAATATTTTGCAGTTTTCTTCAACTAAGTGCCTAAGAAGGTATCAATGCTACCAAAATAAGTACAGCCTATCTACACAGTATATTCATGGAAATGTGCAGAGAGACACCAACTTACATAACTGCTCATTGTGATACTGGAGTTACCCTGAAGGCAAACCTAGAAATTTGAAGGTATACGATTTTTGAATTGCCAATACTATTAAATCCAGAAGTTATTAGAAACTGAGGTAACACCTGTTTTTTTAGAGATAGAAATACTTGATATACACCAAAAGTACTTTAAAAAAATCCTGACATACATGGGCCTCAGTCATTGTAAGCTTTGTCTGTAATCCTTTCTGCACAAATGTAAACCAAAGAATCCAAAGAAATGCTCTAGCTGAACTGATGCATACTGTTAGGATTAAAGATCACAGCCCCGGAACACCTGAGAGCGCCCTCTGGTAAGTGAAGCCCAAGGCTTCTCTTAGTAGAGCCAATGTTCATTGATAAATGAACCAAGTACAGCCCGCTGTTTCCATCCAGCTACAAGTCAGATTCTGGCATATCTGGCATATCTGGCATATCTGCCATCAAGTAACCTATTCCATAACGTCCATTGGGAGCTGTATCCAGAGTTGGTGATCCACTCTGTTTTCGATAAATATTTTTACCAAAATTTGGAGATGACATTTCACTTGATATCTTTCCATGGATGAGACTTGCATCGTCTCCCTCTAAGTTTACAGGCTCTTTCAGGACCCTTCCTCTCTTATAGGTCACAGATGCTAAGTTACCAGAACTATCGTCTATGAGGTTGCATCGACGAACAATGAAGACTACTGGGACAGGAAGTATTGCCAGGACCATTAGAGAGATACAGACAACCATTCCCCACATGGGATAGCTCAGAAATTCTTCAGATGCCTGTGAAAACAAACAAACAAACAAAATATATATATATAAATATATTCTTAATATTCTAATACGAACATACATTAAAAAACTGTATTTGTCTCAAATTCATAAGCAAAGAAATCTGGGCTAGTTTGTAACTTGCTTTATGTGATACAAAGTGGTGGGAGTGACATTCAGAAACTTCCAAGTTTAAAGGCTTGCAATTTTTGCTTCTGTTTCATAGATCGCTGCCCTGAGTTCATAATGCTTGGGGAAAGGCAAGAATGAAAGACCACTAAGAGAGGCTCTCCAACCTGAACACAACTGTATGAGTTAACCAAAGACCAAAATGAAATAAAAGAAAACTGTCCAGCTCACCCACAGAAGCCTAAAAACTAATAAATCACCATAGCTTTCAGTCATTAAGTTATAGATGAGTTTGTTACTAATAGATAACCTGTAGCATGTGCCAAGTTATCTTTCTAAAATCTAAAAACCTAAAATTTCAAGCACATCTGATCCCAAAGGTTTTAGTACCAATGGCAGGCTTGATCATGTCTCAGTTATGACATGGTTATTATTATATAATTATTGGCCATAACATAGTAAAAGGACAGAATTATCTTAGAAAAATAAGCACCCTGATTTTAGAACAGTTAATATATATCTGATGATTATATTAATATGTAGTTAATCACCTTGAAAACAAATGCAAAGAGTCATTGCCAATAGAAATCGGTTATAATAATACTTCAATATTTAGTTATTTAGATTATACTTATCTGGCTAGTGTGTATTTCAATTATTATATAATGTCTGAGATACAACTTAATAAAAGCATATAAAAAATATTTCCAGAGGTTTGATTAACATGTTTTCTGGAGTTAAAGCCTAATCTTTATTAGTTCATCAATGTCAAGATGAAAGCATTTTCTTTAATGAGGACAAGTCAGCGATTCCCAAGTGCTAAAGAGATTCATGATGTATAAAAACAACCATGGAAGCTCAGGGCACGTAACATAAATCTCATGATTCATGAACAAAAGGAATACCATTAAACACCAAACGATACTATGAAGAAAACAACAAATGACAATCTCTAAGGTGGCTTCATATAGACCTTTTCTTAAAACCAAACTTCTGTATTTTGTGTTTTACCTTCTCTTCAATCCATGCATTGTAGCCAGGAGGACTTAACCCCATGTTCACAATGCTAGCTATTAGCAAAGACAATAACATTAGAGGAGAAATATATTTCCACATATAGTAGTAGTATCTGCTGGGAGCAAAGCCAAGCATATCTTTTAGGTCTTCTATAAACCTGAATAAAAAGAAAATATTTAATTATTCCTCAAGTTAACATAATTATAACTGAAAATGTGCACTATATCAATGTTTGACCAAGATTTAACCATGAATACCTTGTAACCTTTTATAGTAAGTCAAAAATTCATATTAGAAGATGACTTATAAATTAAGAAAATTTATAAAGTAAAATGAAACCAGTTAAGTACTACAATTCTTGTTCAGTGAAAATCCTTTTAAGCAAGTTATTAAAAAGTTTCCTCCTATAAATAACTTTCTATTTTATGAGCACAATATTTGCAGTACATTAAAAACCTTTATATTAGTTTCACATAGTAATAACTCCTTGCTATTATCAAATATCCCTAATTGGTATTCACATTTTCTGAACTCTCTCTCCTATGCACAGTCTGCTTGAATTCAAAGAAGGCTCACATTGTAACTAGATGATATATCTCTCAAATCTCTCAAGTCTGTTTAATTCTAAGTTTCTTCTATCTTTGTGTTTCTTCCCTTTTTCTGTCAAGTCAGCTGGGTTCTTTGCCCACAGTCTCCCAGTCTCACCACAATGTTGTTCACAAGTACATATGATCCTATTTCTTGTAAAATATAGTTGGACCTAGAGACATGATTGGACAAGGTGTTCTTGATGTAGTTGTTGCAGTTGTTGTTGTTGTTGTTTGGGGGTATTTTGTTTTTTTTTTAAAGGCAGGTTACTGAGGTATAGTCTACCTGAAGTAAGGCAGGGGAAAGTAATTAAATGAGGATTTTATACTACTCTTAAGACAAAATATGAAGTAAAATTCACCCAAGGTGTTTGATGGCAAGGCAGTCAAGACACAGAGCACAGAGCCATTACATAATAGTCTCTTTTCCTTTATACAACTAATAAAGCTAGATAGATTCTTTATAGGGATCATAATAACAATGCATGTTCGCAGTTATCGGTGGTCACCATACTAGAATATCAATTTGACTGATTAAAAGTAGATTTTTCTTTCCTTTAATATCATATCATAGATAACTCAAACCACACCATATTGTTCCAGAAAGTCTGTGGACACTCAGATTTTTCTCTGAGAAATGATTTTGCTGTCTTATTTTTTGTCTTGTTTTAGCATGGATGATCCTTTTTTTTTTTTTCTTTTTTTTTTTATAATCTAGATTGTGACTTGGTGCCG
The DNA here is from genome assembly GCF_902686455.1 of Sciurus vulgaris. Classification (NCBI taxonomy): domain Eukaryota; kingdom Metazoa; phylum Chordata; class Mammalia; order Rodentia; family Sciuridae; genus Sciurus; species Sciurus vulgaris. The sequence continues at coordinate 145,972,866 of NC_136465.1, forward strand.
GCCATTATGCCTATTTTCCAACACTATGAAAAAACACTCAACAACATTCAAATTGTCACTTATTACAGATAATTTTCTTGAATTATAGCTTTATATTTGTTCTGGCAAATAATTTTTATGTGTGTGTGTATTTGAGTTAGCTTTCCTTTTAACAATAATTTCTATTTGTTTTTTTAAATCGTTCGTTCTTTCTTTTTTATCTTTAATCCTTCCTTTGTGTTTTTGGCAGTATTGGGGATTGAACTCAGAGGAACTCAACCAGTGAGCTACATCCTTTGCCCTTTTTATCTTTTATTTTAAGAAAGGATGTCACTAAATTGGTCTGGCTGGTCTTAAACTTGGGCTCCTACTCCTTAACCTCTCGAGTAGCTGAGATTACAGACAGGTGCCACCACCTGGCCCTTCATTATTTCTTCTTTATTTAAAAATATACTCCTCTTTGCTATTGCCTATTTCTCATAGAATTAATGTTGTGCTTACAGTTTTATGTTCCTTTTAATTTGGTGTACATTTCTAAAGTGTTTTCATTTTATTCACAATTATTCCCTGAGTTCCACATCTCTGTTTCAAATCTTCCTTTTTGCTACCATTATTGAAATTTTAAATAATTCTGATATTATCCTGACCTTTTATATCATCTACCCACTTGGAAAAATTATTTTAGTTTGTTTTGAAATAGCACTAGTTTATCATTACTTTTTCTCTGTGCTTTTTGTTGTCTGCAGGGATAATCATTCTACTCCTTTTCTCCCCACTACCTTAAAACAACTGCTCTTAAGACTCAACCACCTTTGAAAGAAATTTTCTTGTATTTTTGACAAGGCAAGACTAGTATATTTCCCCCTTTTCTGCAAAATAATCCAAGATTGGCTTTACAATGCCTCAAATCTACTGCCTCTGCTCTCTGCCTCATGTTTATCTTCACTTTCTTTTTTACATCACCCTATTAAACGAGGATTTTGATTCCATCATGTTCTCTCCAGTGCCGAGTTTGGTCTTGAGAGGAAACTTTGGTTTGTTAGTTTCAAGAGGTTTTGCTCCAGCATTGATGACTTTATTGACTTTATCCCTTTGTAATTTTTGAAATTAGAGCAAGGAACCTATGACATTTCTCCCAGTTTAGTCCATGTCTTCAGAGTAGCAAGTCACACTCAGCAGGGAGGAGCTGCTGATGACTGGGGAAGTATCAGAAACCCAGCTGCATACCCTCTGTAGTCAGTCCCACTGATGGGATACCACCAGGTCCTGTAAATGGCAGACTTTTGCCCTACGTTTTCATATTTGAATGTTCATGAAAATACCTTATTGCATACATGCCCTATTTGAAGATATTTTAAAATTAAAAACAACAACAACAACAAAACTGCTGCCACCATTTTTGACTCCAGAGCATTCTCCTATTCATTTCATATTCCTCATGTTTTTTTCCTGATCAATAAATTGCTATGCTCCAACATTTTTTTTCTCTGCATTTGAATTACTGGCTGTCTCAGACATTTAGGTTTTGATTGCCTACTTTCTTTCAATCCTGTCCAAAGAAATATAGGTAAGAGTGGCAGAGGAAATTGAGCAGAACTGAACTCATGGAATTGTTGAAGGTGAACAGGAAAAATATAAAGTTGCTCCAGAGTCATAAGGCAGGAGAAAGTAATTAAATGAGAATTTTATACTGCTCTTAAGACAAAATATGACCTTTGAAGATGGAGAGATCTGAACCATATAAGAAGAGTATCTTCAGTTTTGTTACAAACTGCCCAAAGGCCTTCTAAATGATTGCATTATTTTGCATTCCCACCAGCAATGAGTGAGAGTTCCTGCTGTTCTTATCGTCACCAGCATTTTGTGTTGTCAGTTTTCTGGGTGTTGGCCATCTTAGTAAGAGCAGAGTAGTATCCCAAATTGTTTTAATTTGCATTTCTCTGGTGACATATAATATAAAGCATCTTTTCATAGGCTTATTTGCATTTCATATAGTGTTTTTATGAGGCATAAAAGTCAGTGAATGTCACACATCTCTATCATTGCTATTTATAATCAGTATAAGACCATTAAATGTAGTCTTCCTGTTTTTCCTGGCCTGGAGCTTTTGACAATTAAAAAAAAATTCTTTAAGCTTTGTCACAACTCATTAAATATCAGTAATGTTCTTAATGTCAGTTAAGAGGACTCTGCTCTTCACTTAACATGCACTCCTTCCTACTTTACACAGGTTTTTATAACCTGAAAATCTTATTCCCTCTCAGTCTATATATGTTAATTAGAGGCAATGACTTTAAAATGTATGGGCCGAAGGTGTAAAAGATACGTGTCTTCTGAGATTAATCTAATGCTTCATTTCACATCAACTATATATATTTTTCACAACACAGGTACATAGTTAGGAGCTTTGGGTACACAGTGAATTCAAATAATGACTCCATATGAAGTTTGGGTGCAACAAATCTCACATATATAACACAGAACAGGATATATCACTTACCAAAATCATCATCCTAAATACAGCATTAGGACACAAACAGTTCTCTCATAATATAGGTTAGCACAATAATTAGAAGATAGCTACTAGATTAAACAGAAATGACTTTGAATTCCAGATTGGCTATTGTCCTGGTGTGTGATGACCTAGTCACTTGGTGTTATCTGAAAGCCCAATTTTCCTCATCTGTGAACTGCAGATAGCAATAGTAACCCAAAATAACTTAAGGTTCTTGGAACAAAGTTAACAATCCCTAGCTCTTGGGTTTTAGTTTGATAATCAGAATTAAATTGAAGTTCCAGACTTCTCGATGATATTGTATTTACACAATTCTAAATACTCATCTAAGAGAGAAGTAAATATTACTAAAATTGTTGAAACAAGAGGCTGTAAAAGATTTGATTTTGTAAAGGATTTTCCCTCTATTCATTTCTCACCCTTCTAAATGAAATAGGTATTGGTAATTGGTGTTTTCAAACTAGAGATGAAAAATGAAACCATAAAAGCAAACATACTTACTTATCTATGCCATAAACAAAGCTTACAGCAATATTCTCCAGAATGACTACAATTAGCAAAGGCAATGTAGCAGAATAATCGTCAAACATTGTAACAAAGTAATTTCCAGAGCGTTGCACAAATATTAGGCCAATACAAAATGCCAGAAGACAACAGATAACTGGAGGAAAGGAATAAATGGGAAAAAGTAATGAGCCCCCACTCAAAGCCAAATCTTTTAAGCTTCATTATTAATTATTATATCCAAAGAATAATTTTCAACCTCCACAATTTGTTATAGGAATGTTACATGTTGGGAGTTAGGTTACCTGGGATTAGCCTGAGTTGTAATATCAATTCACTATAAAACAATTACTCACCTCCCCAGGTCTGAGGGAACTCATCACCAAGCACAAATAATATATAAGGCAAAATTGAGAGAAAATTTTAAAAGAATAAATTTCCCTAATCTAATTCTATTATTAATAGCAAAGTGACCTTTAAGGCAGCATACCCTCATAGGTCTTCCTACCTTTAGTAAGGTTCTATAGTTTTGAAATCTATATGAAAGTTTTAAATTAATAAGGAGTCTAATGTGGCTTACCATATGATTTTAAAACCCATGTATTTTGCACTGGATTTTTCAAAATATAGTTCCCTTTAAAGCATAAGTGGGAAAATCTGACTAGAACTCACCTCGGCACCAACTCATATTTATATATTTATCTTGTCTGAACCAGTTTATTTGGAAACTGAAGATGACAGAGTTGAGTGATCTGATTATCCAAATAACTAAGGAAAAAACCATCTAGAAGAAGCTTTCCCAGTAATATTTAAGAAACATATACATAAGCTTCTAAACAGTTATAGTTAATGTAAAAACTTTGAGACTCTTTTGGAATCTATACAATATTCCCAAATTTCCAAATTCTTGTTAGACTCTTTATTCTCTTTCTCTTGCTTCCCACCCCCTCCACTTGGTGGTGGTGGTGGTGATGTAAAGGAAAAAATAATGACTGATTCCCATATCCCTATACTATGTCCTACTAAAGAAGAAAAAACATACCTAACAAAGGTGATGAGGTAACATTTCAGAGTTCAAATATGGCTTGAAATATAAATATGACCCCAACAGACAGGAAATGGGGAAGAGAGTGCATTTTCCTTTGCTCTTTCCAAATAAATCATCCACTGGGAATCAGCAAAGACTGTCCCTTGTGCTTTCCCCTCTACGAGTTACTTTTCCCTTAGTTTTGCATGCTCCCAACTATAAGAAGGAGTGGTTGGTATGGGGGTGACAAAGACAAAACTGTAAAGATGACTTTTTTAAACTGTTTATCAGGTAGGCTATTGATATTCAGAAGTACTAATGGCTTTCTGGGAGAAAATAAAGAAGTCTGAAAAAAAAAAGAAGTCCATCACTTTTTTGTTCAGCTAAGTGCAGGACTTATATGTATAAATGTTTAACGAACTGCTGAAATTAAATTGCTTTGCTCACACATATACATACACATGTTCCACATACTTAAAGCAGCAAGTGAGTTATTTATACATAAATTATGACTAAATTGTTCAAGCCAAAAAAAATGGTGGCCTTGGGAAATTTGTGCACCACCACCCAGTATGCAAAATCACCTGTGTGTCTCTTTACAATTTTATTCTACATCACTTGCCAGTACTGCTCCTATATGGTCATGGCTAGGTTCCTTACTGGTTCCTTTATCTTCATTTATATATGTTTACTAAAGCTATCTTGTGACCCCTAGGAAGATGCTCTCCCTTTCCAATTTAAGTGCCATCTTTTTCTCCAAAGTTCCATAATGTACCTACATCACTTAGCTTCTTCTGAATTATTATTATAACATCTCCATTAAGCTATGAGTACATTACAATGATACAAGTTTTATTTAATTTTAATGTTAGTACTACTTTTTTTGGAGAAAAGGATTTTTTATATCTTTGTCTTGTGACTTCTCATAGTCTTTATGTTTCTCAAATGCAAGGATAATGCAGTAAAGAACTGATACTTTAATAATCATATTAACATTCAACATGGTCATATTTACAATATTGATAAACTTTTATTTTCTTCTTACCTAGAGATATTAACTGCTAGTAAATTGCAATTGTTGTATATAAGTACTGGATTTGGACTTATCATTTTCAAACAGGTACTTTTGGTTGAGGATTATTCAATCTAAACTAGTCTAGTTATAATTATTTGACTTGTATACAAAATTATTCATGGATATCCATGATTTTGTTCTAGTCTTAGTAATTTATGTTAATGGCACTACTATTTTTTAAAATAATTTTTTAGTTGTCAATGGACTTTATTAATTTATATGCAGTGCTGAGAATTGAACCCAGTGCCTCCCACATTCCAGGCTCTACCTCTGAGCCACAACCCCAGCCCGGCACTACTATTAATAAATAGCAACATAAATATTTATTAATGAAGAATTAAATATAATCTATATTAAACATATTCTTATTATAGAAAGTATATATTAAAATAAAAATGTCAGTGGATATTAATAAATCTAAAGCCAAACACTTTGCAGTTCTCATCTCTAAATCTCTCACCAAGAATAAAATGACCTCTATCAGTTCAATGAAAAGCCAAATGCATAAAAACTCACCAGTAAGAATTTCCTTCCTCACTTTGAAAGTATCCACAATTGGTGTGATGATCCCTTCAATGGTCCCAAACATGCTGCCAAGCCCTAAATTTATAAGCATGAGGAAAAACATCACTGACCAGAAGGGAGATGCAGGGAAATGTGTCATTGCTTCTGTGAAGGCAATAAAAGCTAAACCAGTTCCTTGAACCGCCTGAAAAATACAGAAAAAAATGCAACATTAGTACAGAGCAATATCACCTTAGAAAGGGAAGGAAATCTCCAAACTGCTTTCCAGAATGGCTGCACTAATTTGCAACTCCACCAGCAATGTATGAGTGTACCTTAAAGCTTGGAATGGACCCACCATTTGACCCAGCTATCCCACTCCTTGGCCTATACCCAAAGGACTTAAAATCAGCACACTACAGAGATACAGCCACATCAATGTTCATAGCTGCTCAATTCACAATAGCCAGATTGTGGAACCAACCTAGATGCCCTTCAGTTGATGAATGGATAAAGAAACTGTGGCATATGTATACAATGGAATATTACTCCGCCATGAAGAATGATAAAATTATGGCCTTTGCAGGCAAATGGATGAAATTGGAGAATATCATGCTAAGTGAGATAAGCTAATCTCAAAAAACTAAAGGACGAATGATCTCACTGATAAGCGGATGAGGACATATAATGGGGGGTAGGAGGGGTTAGCATTAGGGTTAGGGTTAGGTTTAGGGTTAGGGATAAGGAGGGTGGTAAGAATGGAGGAAGGAAGGACTGTATAGAGGGAAAAGAGGAATGGGAGGGGTGGGGGGAAGGGAAAAAATAACAATGAATCAAGCAACATTGCCCTATGTAAATTTATGATTTTTAAATAAAAAACAATTTCAGTTATGAGTCAACTTAGGTGCCCTTCAACAGATGAATGGAAAAAAATGTGGTATATGTACACAATGGAGTATTACTCAGCCATTAGGAAGAATGACCTTATTTATAACATGTGCAGAAAACGATGGATCAGGAGACCATCATCCCTAGTGAAATAAGCCATTCCCCTCAAAGAAACAGAGATCGAATGTGTTCTACAATGTAAGTTTTAAAGGTTTTATCAGTGATTCAGTATTGACAATCTTGTTATTTTTAGATTTCATTTCTTTTTTTTTAATTTATTTTATTGTACACAAATGGGATACATACCGTTTCTCTGTTTGTACATGAAGGAAAAGCACACCATTTGACCCAGCTCTCCCACTCCTTGGCCTATACCCAAAGGACTTAAAATCAGCATACTATAGAGATACAGCCACATCGATGTTCATAGCTGATCAATTCACAATAGCCAGATTGTGGAACCAACCTAGATGCCCTTCAATTGATGAATGGATAAAGAAACTGTGAGATATATATATATATATTCAAAAAATGGAATATTACTCAGCCATAAAGAAGAATAAAATTATGGCATTTGCAGGCATATGGATGAAATTGGAGAATATCATTCTAAGTGAGTTAAGCCAATCTCAAAAATCCAAAGGATGAATGATCTCCCTGATCAGTGGATGATGACACATAGTGGGGGGTGGGAAGGAGGTAAAAATGGAGGAAAGAGGAACTGTATAGAGGGAAAAGCGGGGTGGGAGGCATGGGGGGAAGGAAAAAATAACAGAATGAATCAAACACTATTATCCTATGTAAAAGAATGAAATGGCTTTTTAAAATAAAGTATATCTTCATGATGTGAGGCAATGAAGCATTCAAATTTTGTAACAGCATGATCTTCCCTGTGCATTTAAAAGACCATTTTCTGGAAAAAAAAAATCTGCTAGATGATGCACATTTTAACAGAATGATAATTATTCTATTGCTCAAACACGACCTACTAACTTTATTAAGCTCATCTTTGATTTGGCAGGAGTTGAGATGAAGAACAGAAAACTCTTCTTCTTTCACTTTCTGAATGATATCATAGACCAAGTGATAATCCTCTGCAGTAACGTGGGAAAGGTTGATATGATGGGGAATAATATCCTGACTAATGTTTCCCATTTTCAAAAATTTTATGATCATCTCAGAATTTCTGAAAAACAGAACAACATGTGAATGAGCACACAGGCTCTTTGCCACATATTTTGTGTACAATTATGCCATCAAAAGCTAATGGAAATTGATTATCCATACTGTGCAATGCATTTCTCATTGACAACATTTGCTTTGAACCCCAGAACTGCAAACACCACCAATGTCGCCAAAACAGAAGTGAAAAAATTGATGAAAGACACCAGAACAGCATCAAAGTGGCAGTTGTTGTCTCTCTTGTTGTAGCTTGAAAAGGCAATGACGCCTCCAAATCCCAGACCTAAGGCAAAGAACACCTGAGTAGCAGCTTCTCTCCACACCGTGGGCTCCAGCATTATTTCAAGCTGTTTGAAATTAAACAGAATAGAAATCAGCTACAAAATAATTAAATCAAATGGCAGTAGTTCTATTTTTAAATAAATTACAATGACATTTATGCACCCAAAGCCTATTTAAATCTGGAGGGTAATATGTTCTTAAGCATGAATTTTTTTTCTTTTTCAAAGAAAGAATGAAAGAATATGAATAGGAAAGACGATCGAGCCTTTACTAACATGCAGATTCTTTATTTATACAGGAATTTTAAGTATTTTACAGCAAATCATTTCAGAAGCATATGAAAGAGAAATTAATTATCTTCAATTATTTCCCATGTGTCTTTTTTCTTTTCAAAGCAAATTACTAATAAATGTTAAATAATTATTTCCCTAATACTCTTCCATTCTCTGTCTTCTGGAGGAAATCTAGTGGTTGAAGCAGATAACAATCATCGACTTGGTAAAGTTGAACTATGTGTACTTTGCATATTTTCACAGATATTATTCATTTATTCAAAAGTTTCCTGAAAGCTTTTTCTCTGAGAATAGAAGAAATTCAACAATGTCATTAATAAGATACCCTTTAAGATCCAATGTTCTCATGTTCTGAATCTGTGAAACGTATTTTAACTATGGCTTTACTTCTTAGGGAACTATCAAATTATTTCAAAGACATAACCAAAACTTTTAAATAGAACAATTATTAGTTGACATAGACCTCAACAGACATCTAAGTTCTACTTCAGTAGTAACAAGTTTAAATTGTTCTTTTTACCTCTATAGTGAAATTAACTCTATAGAAAGCAGAATCAAACGTGGTTAAGAAATGAACTCCATGGAGTTTCAGATCCTGATTCTGTCATTTAATGATTTAATAATAATGCAACCTAAGTTTCAGCCTCCTCAACAGAAAGATGGAAGTAATACTACGGACCCTACTCTAAGTGCTCAATAATTGATAACCTATATAAACTATAGTGGTCAACATATTGATAGGCATCTATAGAGCTTATCTCATTTAATATTCACAACAACCTATGAACTTGTTGTTACTATTATCTAATTCTTTTAAAGGTTACAAAAACTCCTTAAGATTTCACAGCAGTTTTATGGTCGAAATAAAATATGAAAATAGGTAAATTAAAAAAAAAAAGTCATGCTATCTCAAATGTTAGGATTTACTGTTTCAATTAATTTTAGCCCTTATCATTTTCTAAAATTTATTTAATATTATCATTAAACACAATCGTGATTATAAACAGGCAACTAAGATATGTATAACCATTTTGCATTACCAGTCTGATAAATGCTGGTCACAAAAACATGCAACTATCTCAGTTTTGCCCACTAGATGGCAGGAAATACCTATTTACTAAAGGCATTGTTCAGCGTTCTTCAATTTAGTTTGAGTGTATTTTGTGTACTTAAGTACTTTTTTCCCTACACATTATAAATTAAAAGGTAATTTTAAACTACTATTATTTTTATGTTAGCTATAATATTCTATATGCTATATTCTAACACAGCAACTCATCAATAGTCAATGAAAAGTGAAAAAATTAAGTCTTCAACAGTAATCCCTACTCCAGGCTAAAAATGCTAATTTATGCTGCAGTTTTCAATGATGGGGCCATGTAAAAGTCCTTTATCAAATTCTAAAATATTTATGTAAATCAAAGGTTTAGAATTGTCACAAGTAATTGACAACTTTGAAAGTGGATGGATTCCAGAAATTCACGAGGAATTTGGTTGTCTTGAGCTCAGAAAAAAATTTTTCAATATTATAAACATAAATGTTTGGGTTCATTAAGTATGGCCCATTTGAAGCAGATTTCAATTATAATGGTAGCTGAAATTTATAATTCTAGTTTCTCACTGGGTAGAGGTTCCAACAGCTCTAAATATTACACAGTACTTTTGAACTAGGCAAGAAAACCAGACACCAATGTCAGCATTTTTGCTACTACAGAGTAATACCAACTCAGAACCAGACACAGAAAGAACACAGCTGCTTTTAGCTCCTATCAAGGCAGCTGCCAGGAGACACAAAGAATTCCACAGAAGTTAATCCCTCCTGCCCAGTCACAGCCCACACTAGCCTTTCAGATAAATTCCAACTTCTGAACGACTTTGGAAGCTGTCTTTATACTTTCTTACGTTTATGTCTATGATAGCATCAGCAAATTCGTAGTGAAAAGTCCTTCATTTTAGTGAATAACAAAAATCTATGTACCCCAAAATTTATTCATTTTCTGCCAAATCAAATTAGCAAGTTATGATTAAGTCCCCAAGTTCTAATAACCAGGTTCCCTGTGCCTAACAGGGAGTTCAGCTCTACTAAGTTGAATGACAATGTAAGTTCCAATCCATCTAGGATGTCCAGTGAGAATTTTTCTGAAATGTATAAGCATTTATGAAAATTTCCATGATAACTACTACAAATATTTTTTCAGGAGATAAAAAAAAAAAAAAAAAAAACTTCAAAACAAAATGAAAACAAGAAAATGCTAGTTTTCTATAAGGCAATATTCTAGATTGTAGGTGGGAGGGTCTTTAATCTGGCCCCATGGATTTCTGGTGATCTGTTAATCTCCTGAAACTCTAAGCAAATTAATGTGCTCATTATTTTTTCTGATAGGAAGATAACTATCGTTAGTTTTCTGAATGATTTAGGACACAAAAAGTTTTGGAATCATTGAAATAGAAGGGGAAGAGTAAGTGAAGATTGAAAAGTTCTAGAACTTACTGTGAAAATTGGAAGTTAATTTTAAAAGATGAATTTTTGAGGATTAAATTCTGATAATCTTATTCTAGAACTAAAATGGGACATTTATCATGTGATTTAATTATAGACACATAAACATTTTAGTTTTGCTAGAGTAGTTAACATAATTATAATTTAAAAACCTAATTTATATGTTAGAACAATTATCCCTGACACATAACTGTGGGAATATTTTAATAAAAAATATGAAGCTTTCCTGATGATAAACCTTAAATAAATGTATGGCACATACCTTAGGTGTAAACATGTGGCGGATACCATCAATTGAGCCATTTAAAAGGAGTGCTCTAATGAGGAAGCATATAAGTACCACATATGGGAACAGAGAACTAAAATACATAATCTGCAAAGAAAAAAGAAATTAGGTGAGATTCACACAAAAAATTTACCATTAAAACTGCTCTTCTTTTATATGTGTTCACAGTCACAGTTTTTATAATATAACTAATACTACTATTAATGACTTATAAAGCCTTCTTTTAAGAATAGGTTTTAGTCTTGATTTGGCCTTATTAAAGATCCTATTTGAGACATAATAAAAATAATAATTTGTTTTTCATTTTTAAGTGATAGATAATAATTGCATGCACCTATGGGATATGGTATAATAATTCAATACAAATATATGAATGTATATGTGTGTAAGTACCAAATAGGGGCAATTAACTTGTGTCAAATTATTTCTTAATTATTGTAAACTATAAATATAATAAACTGTTGTAAACTATAGTCACCTTATTATGCCACAGAACAGTAGAATTTATTCCTCCTACTTGTAAGTTGGTCCCTATTATTCAACCTCTATTTCTCTCCTCTCTCCCCTTCTCAGACTCTAGTGATCACTATCCTACTCTCTGCTTCTCTGAGATCAACATCTTCACTTTCCTCATGAGTGAGAACATGCAAAAATTATCTTTCTGTTCCTGCTTCTTTTTATTACTATATCCTCCAATTCCATCCACATTGCCATAAATGATAGGATTTCATTTTGTTGGCTGAATAGCCACACAGGATATGTGTGTGTGTGTGTGTGTGTGTGTGTGTGTGTGTGTGAGTGTGTGTGTTTGTGTGTGTGTGTGTGTGTGAGAGAGAGAGAGAGAGAGAGAGAGAGATTAAGGGAACTTATTTAATCTCTTTTGAAATAGTCCATAGATATAGCTTAAATAGTGTTGATTCCTTAGAGTTCACAAAACAGGTAATATTTATGGCAAAAAAAAAAAAAAAGGAATGGAAACTAATTCCCTAACAAATCCCTACTTCTATTTCTATTTAAGCTGTTCTTTTTCTTGTAATCAAAGTGCCATTATAATTCTATAAATTTTACAAAGTAGAGAATGTTCTCTATACTGTCTCCTATACAAACTGAACAATTAACCATGTAAAATTTTAACCTTTTGTTTCAGCAATTTTGTTGTTAAACAATTCAGCAGTTACCACTACAAAGGAATAGTCCTAGCCAGACATTCTCTGCCACCTTGAAATCTCCATAGGCCTAATAGGTCTCACGTTTCAGATCCAGAAGCAAACTTCTCAATTCCCTAAAAGCTCTTCCTACCCATATTCTTTCAGAAAATGGCCTGCCATCCATTCAGTTGCTGAAGCAAACCATCTAGAAGTAGTCCTGGACTATTCGTAATAGTTTCTCAACTGTTTTCCAGTCTACCCTTGGGCTATGTCATTCACTGATTTTCACACTCTGGCAATTTCTAACACCATTGGAATAAAAGGCTAATTGCTCCCTCCGGCCAGCAAGCTGTGCACTAGAATGTCTGCTGTCCATCACTCTCCCCTGCTGAGCTTTGGCCCTTCAGACCTTTGCTGTTTTGTGGGTGTACAAAGCTTGCACCTTTCCCTCATCTTCACCTAATTTGATCCTCTTTCTTACTTAAATCTCATCTTCATCATCTCCCATAAGTCTTCCCTGACCACCCAAAATAAGGCCATATGTTTTTCTATTCTGCATTTTCCATGTGTCTTCCTCTCTGCCACAGGAAAGGTAATGATATTACCTCGTTTGGTTTGGTTATTTTATGACAACACTTATCACTGCTGAAATTATTTATGTGTCCTATTATTTCCAGTCTCCTTTACTGGAATACTGGATTATAAGTTCTGTGAGGGCAAGGGTCTTTTCTATTCATTGCTGTATGTCAAACAGCTGACACACCATAGCTTTATGATATGTATCTGTGAAAGGAAGGAATGTGGGGCAGGAGGCAGGAAGAATGGAGAAAAAAATTCCATCACGCAGCATGGCTCAGGGCAGAAAAGAGACTTATGCCAATAATTACTACAAATTACATATAAGAAAAATCATGACAATAATTTTGCATTTCCTCTATAGTTTTACCCACTTAATCATTATATTTAAACATGTGAAAGACCCTAAGACAACAGTTATGTATAAAATCTCAGCATATTAAGAATCAAAATAATAAAAATAATTATTTTACTTTAATTGGTTGTAACAAAATATAATTTCCCAATCATTTCAAGTTGGTTTAATTCTTTGATTATATTTCTTCACTTAAACTTGTGGCTTTTTTTTTTTTTTCATTTTCCCTGCTTACTTTTAGCATCTTTTAGATTTATCATTTGTCTTGATCTCACTTGAATTAAATCTATGCCCTTTATGATTCTTCTTCACAGCGTTTGAAGATAAAAGCATGAATTGTCTTTTGTATGATACCTTAACTTTTTTTTGGACAAAACTCCTACCTGCTGACTCATTAGTGACTTAAATGAATTCCAGTAACCCCACTTACTTTAAAAGTGGAAATGAAAATTATATACTAAAATAGTCTGAATAGGTGAATTATTTTTCTAATAAAAATATATATTTTAAACCAGGTGCAGTAGTGCACACCTGTAATCTGATTGGTTCAGGAGGCTGAGGCAGGAGGATCTCAAGTTCAAAGCCAGTCTCAGCAGAAGTGAGACACTAAGCAACTCAGTGATGCCCTGTCTCTAAATAAAATACAAAATAGGGCTGGGGATGTGGCTCAGTGGTTGAGTGCCACTGAGTTCAATCCCTGGTACCCTCCCCCCCCCCAAAAAAAACAAAACTTTTCAAATTTTTAAATTTTATATTTCTATTTTATTTTTTATTCTTAATTATTTTATATTCATATTTTTCTTCTTTATTTTTAGTAAAATTTCAAAATAGTCACTAAGGGAAGAAAAGCTTCCTCTTGTACTTACATTTTCCAAAGCTAAATAATTATAACAAATCCTCAATATGCCCCCCTCCCCAATGCTTATAACCAACTGATCACCAAGTACAATTGATTCTACCACAGAAATCACACAGCTCTCTTTCAGTCCTCAGTTACACTCCACTTTAATTCTGAAAGTAGTTTCCTGATTATCGTGCCTCTGTATTCTGTCAGCTCCCCTCTGTATCCAAAGAAATCCACATCCACACTACTTCTAAAGATCTGACAGTGTCAGTGACCTACTAAAAATCCTCAAATGTTCCACAGTTTTTGTTAAATCATAGCCCATCATTTTACCAATGTTCACAAATACCTCAATACCTGCAAGCAACTTACATCTCATGCTTTATCTCCCACCAACTGCAAAAAAATGTAGGTAAAAGTCACACAGGAGGACTCAGTAATCTGGGCTTTGAGAATGCTGTTTTCTCTACCCATAGTGTTCTCTCTGAATTTTCTGGAGACCTCTTTAACCATCAAACCCTAGCCCCAAAGTTACCTCCTCTTTGAACTCTTCCCCCCAATTCAGGTTATCTTCAAAGGTTCCCTTGATTCCATAAAGAATTTTCTCTATCACTGCACTTATGATGTTGTAGTTATCTGTCCCTACAATAAATTGTGGGTTTCGTGAGGAAAAAGACTATGGCCTATTAATCTCTGCATATCCTTCGGTGCCTAGAATATAGTAGATAATCAAAAATATTGAACATTGAAAAAGAACTTACAGGAAGCTAAGTTTGCCTTTCTGTACACATTCCCTTAAAATTATTTACATCCTATAGTATTTCTTAATTGTATATACTAATTATATAATCAGGCTTATTTCAATTTTCATTTATTGATTCAACACACACCAGTTCTTGAAGGCACTAATCTGGATTCATTGATAAGATAACATAACTTCCTAACAAGGAACAGAAACATTTCAATCTTAAAACATGGAAAAATAGCAATCAAAAAAGTTGTACTTAGTAGCTCATATTCCAATTGTTCTGTGAGCAGAAAAAAGGGCAAAATATTCAATTATTAAGTTCCAAGATGTAAAAAGATATATCTTAATACAGTGCAGAAGCATCTGTGTTGTTTTTAAATAAAAATACTTTGCATTTAATCATATGGTTCTAATCTTACATTAAAATAGTTGTACAATCTCCTTAAAAATGGGGTTAAATTCAACCTTAGTAGCTAAATATACCACAGACATTCCTAAACATTGTATACATTGCTACCTGAAATTATTTTATTGTATACATTATTATCTAAAGTTACTTTATTATACATACTATATACATTGTTACCTAAAATAATATACATTGTTATTTTCACATTGTTAACTGAAATTATTTTGTGAATTTGTGGATTATTGCCTCTGCCACTAGAATAGAAACTCCATGAAGACAGGCATGTCATCTTCTTTGTTAAGTGTATTTTTAGTAAGTGTTCAATAAATATTTGTTAAATAAATCAATGAAAGCCTGAGTGACTCCTCCATACCAAAAGTACATAGTTTCAGAACAGGGAAATAAAACAATGTAATATGTTCCTTTGGCTAATTTTTGAGACTCCCCTCAACCCATGACAACTGAAACACTTTTCACAGCAAGTCTATTAAGAAAGATTAGTTTATCAATCAAAATAATGTACAAAAAATACTTTCATTTTACTGACCTCTTGCAAAACTAGAAAACATAATAAAGTTTAGTTTTTTGTTTTGTTTTTTTTTTTTACATTTTATCTTCCTTTTCCTTTATTATAAAAGCACCTTCAGAAAGAATCATTCTTTTTGAGGATTGCATCACCTAGTTTTAGTTCCATGAGTCATTCATTGGCTATTTGATTCTGGACAACTATTTATTCTTTCTAAGTTTGTCAACTTTGTGATAAAATGGGGATGAAAACATGCAAATCATGACTGATAGATTAAACAAGCTAATATATGCAAAGTATTTAGCACAGTTCTGGCAATAGCAAAGCAGTGGAAAACATTGTCTTAGAAGAAACCTTAGAGCTTCTCATTTCTATGCTTCCTCTTTGAGCAGGAGGCCCCTTAATAGACACTCCCATGGGGAGACAGTGTGGCCTCTGACCAATGATGCTGAGCTCTACCTCTGAGGAACTGATTTCCTTGTTACCAGGCCTCACTCCTGAAAGGCACTCTTTCTCTGAAGATTTATCACCAACCCATCACTCTTCATGATTCCCAGTATTGGATCATAGTTGTGTTCTCTGTGTCCACACGGAACAATCTTATTCTTTTGATTTGACTATAAAGAAGTGTATGATCCCAGTGCAACTATTTCTCTTCTCCATAATGAAGGTGAGAATAAGATTTCAATTAAATCCAGTATTTTAGGTGTGACCCAACTGAGGTGTGTCTACCTAATCCAAAGGATAATGACACTATCACACCCCTTTTAAATCATGCAGTTTCCAATTAGCACGTGAGTATATGTGTACATGTGTGTTCTGGTGAAGCATATCACAAACTAACTCATATTTTTAATTTTAGTTGCTAAATTCCCCATGAGAGTTTTACACATACAACATTTATACCATATTTCTCTACTCTGTACTTGTGTAGCCATTTATGTGGAGGCTTTTTTGTGGGGCGTGTAGGCAAATACAGAAATATATATATTTATTTACATGTATATTTATGTGTATATATATATATACACATATACATATAGATATATTCCTCACAACTTTTATTTTATTATATTATTGTCTTGTTCCAGACTGAGAAGTTGTAATCATTTCTCATATTACTGTTCATATTACTTACAGTTAGCTTTGCCCCATCTGGACTATTAAATTTTTTCTTCATATTTTACACAAATGCCATTGTCTCACTGAGCCTTCTTTTCAAAATAATAAGTTGTATGTACTATGTACATTGCATTATATTTCATTCGTATATTATGACATTAGGGAAATAAACAATATTGCTTGAGAAATTTCAAATGTTCTCACAAAAATGTTAAAATGTTAGGTGACAGATACATTAAATAGTTTAATTAAGTCATTCTATATTATGCTCAAAAAATCATAACACTGACTTTGCATGCCATAAATATATACAACTTTGTCAATATGTAATAATAAAAGTAAAGAAGTACTTTTTTTTTTTAAGATGAGCAGTTCTTTAATGATAAAACAAAGACTAAGAAAAAGAAAGGAACAAAACTTGGTAATAAAAGAACTTCAGAACAATCATTTTTGAAGAACCCTGGCTGGACACAATTGGTTTTCTTTCTATACATGCATTATCTTAGGAATCATTTAAATGTGGTTAGCTCTGTATTAAATTCTATTCCTTTATTTATAATCTGACTGTAATGTGACTCTGACATAGAACATACACTCAAACCAATTGTTTGTACTTCTTTAAACATTAAACACAATAACATTTGTGAAAGATCTAAAGATATTCAGATGTGTTATGCATTATATTTACTTCTTCAAGGACAAAATAGCATAAAGGTTCCAGTGTGAAGATAAATGCAAATGAACTATCATTTATACGTTAAAAAGTCATAATTATTTTTAATTGAAAGTAACAAGAAGCAAAGATAAATTAGACAGACTTCAGACCCTGAAAAGTTCAATATCTGGTGGTAGCAAACATCAGAGTGATGGGTATTTCAGCATTGCAATTACTGAATGTGGGCTCTGGATTTAGACAGATTTATGTTTGATTTAAAATACTAGCACATCTTGCCATTAAGTAACTTTGGGCAAGTTACTTAATTTCTCAAACCTCTTTTATTTTCTGTAAAATAGGCTTGAAAATTAGCAATTACTTCTGAGAATTACTTTTATAATCATAAAATATATCAAATAGCTATCCCAGTGCCCATAGCAAAATGCACATATACTAAATATTGACTTCTTTTATTGTTCTTGTACAAATTGTTGTCTTTACCAACATATTATTATTGTTATTATTATCATTATTACTAAATACTACTACTATTGCTACTATTCCTACTTCTGCTAATAAATGATGGTGAGTTAGCCTGAAAAAAAAAAAATATAAGATTAGAAAGAAAAATAACAGAGATGGACTTTTAGGGGACAGAAAGAAGGGCATACAATAAATTCGTGTTATGGACCACCAAAGAGATATAGAGATCTTTAAAGCAATAGTATTAATACTGAAAAAAAAAAAAAAAAACATTGCATTCCGAAAGCAAAACATTTAATACCAATTACATTCTTAACACATCCTTTCAAATAGCAACAACAAATCAAGACATCTACAATTCACTGAAGGTATTTTCAACCATGGCTTCTTCAGATTTTCAATTTGCCCTGGTAGACACGTTCTTAAGTCTTTTATATTACTCTAAATTCCTTGTTGGATTATCAAAACTGCCTAACTGATGTTTAGAACTTTAAGACACATTCCATCCTACACTATTTTAAAAATCTTTACGCAACTATTTCTTAGAATTCCTACAGCAGAGAAATGCATAATATAAAACAAAGAGAATAAACACATTCTTTATTATACTACTTTCCCCAGTTTCCAAGACTGAAACTAAATGGTAATGAGAAAATTGAAACATTAGGGCCAACTGAATAAATAACAATGACAACAATAAAAGGTCTTTTAAATATGGACGAAAATTTTAAAGATTTTGTTGAAATAAGGAAAGGTAATATGTGACATTAAATTTCACTCTAAAACACTGATATCTTTATTTATGTCCTTTCCTTAATTTGAACATATTCTCAAAAGTATCACTTTCCACCAGTCTTTACCCAGAATAAAATGCTATACAGATTTGTGACAACTTGGGGTGTTGAGATACCAGGAATGGTGCTTAGTGGAATCAGGAGTGACTCTAACATACTAACTTTTCCAGAAGACTGGATGCCTTTGATCATAGCCAAGCAAACCATGACCCAGGCAGCCAGCAAGCAGACAGTCATCTTCCAGTTTAAGCCCCCACTTTCAGAAATGGAACTGGAAATATTCAGGGCTTCTCTGTACCAGTAATAGGTGGTAGCAGAACTTTTTTCACATTCTGGCTCTATCACTGTAGAAAGAAAAGTAACACAAAATCATTTCAGATTATAAAGAGAAATGAGTCCATTATTTTTTTCAGTAAGCCTACAAATCCATTCTTAACATTTTCTAGAAATACTACCATTGTATACCAGCATTTAAATGCAGATGAAGAACAGTGCAAAAAAATTGAAAAGCCAAAAGACATCTATCCTCCTTGATATTTCTTATTACAAAGTTCTGAAGTGAGAATATGTGAGATTCTTATCAAAGTAATTAAAACAAATTAGGTCTATTGCACCTACCACCCCCAAATGATCTGGTTGATATCCTGGCATAGTACTGTCACATACCCTAGCTGCTAGCCACATGCACCTTTTGCAATGACATGTGCTTTATGTGTAAAGTTCAAGTTGAATTTCAGACTTAGCATGTGAAATTTTTTAATTATTATGTTAATAATGCTTATTAATTATGTGTTAAAAGCATAATATTTAGAAAAATTGGATTAAATAAAATATTTCACGTATTTCTTTTCACATTTCTTAAATGTGGCTAGTAGAAAATTTTTAACAACATACATGAGTTCTATTTTACAGGAAATTGTTCTTTATATTCTTGTATTTTTTAAATGATGGGAAACCTACAAAACAATAGGACGAAAGATGTAAAGACAATTACTTTAGCTCACATTCATCTTTCTGCCACTTTTTTGTAAGGTTTAATAAAGATGTGAGGCATCAATTATGGTATACAACAAAAAAGACTGTCAAACTTTATAACTGAAGGCTTACAACATTTAACCCTAATGTCACAGGCTAAGTAAAATAAGTTGGAAAGAACTAGTAAAACTAGATAATGCCAAAAGTCTCTCTAAGTGTGACAATCCAGAAAAGGAAGGAAATCTGTCGTGATGATAATTTTGAAAGATCTTTCCACATTATTTCAAAAAGCAAAATAAAATTTTGAAAGTGTGTGCTTTTAACAATCTTAGAATCTTTAAATACAAACACTACATGGCATTTGTCTTACAAGTGTGTGAAGCATTTTTCACCAAAGGACACTGATCCCAAGGTAGAGGTTGCTGAAAAGACTGAGAAAAGTAAAACAAAGTCCAGCCAATGATGACGTTGTAGTAGAGAGCCACAAAATAGCACACCTGCAACATAAAATAATACAATTACATTAAACCTCTCATGGCTCTTCCTTTAAAAAGAGATGAAATGCATAAAACTCCATTTAACATTAAAAAAATCCTCCTCATTTTCTTTTTTATTTGAAACACATTACCTTTTCTCAAAAATCAATGACACTTGATAGGCCTTAATGAGACTGAGCTACATTAATATTTATAATTTGTCTTGTCTGTTTATACTCCAGTAGAGTTCTTAAAACCTGCTTAAAGAGTTGTGTAGAAACACTCTCTGAGGATTCATTGAGATATGAATTATATCATTCCATACTCTGCAAATATTAAATAGAGCATATAACATAAGAACACTTACTACACAACTTGCAAATCCAATTCCACCCAGTTTGGGGCTTATGTAGTTCCACACGCCAATGCTGCCTCGTCGAATTCTTTGACCCACAGAAAGTTCCAGGAAAAAAAGGGGAATACCTATTACCAGAAGCAGTATAAAGTATGGTAAAAGATATGCACCTAGAGAGACAAGAACAAATAAAATAGATTATATTTTCAATAGTCGCAGTAGAGAATATATTAATTCTGATTGTCTCAGGAAAGATAATATTTGAGTTTAAGTTACAATTATAGATGTTGAAGAAAATTTAATTTTATTACTTTAAACTTTCAAGAATTTAAAACTGAACTTGACTTACAAAAACTTTTTTGATAAAATAATTATGATAAAAGGATATTAACATTTTTAGTTTCATTTTATTGCTAAAGTAAAACAGCTTCTTTATTTTCCAATTAAATAACTGATTCTTTAAAATCAATTGAATTCATTTACAATCACCTGGAAAAGGTGGAAGAAATCACATGTAAAGAGAAGGGAGATGTAGAACCAAGGAAGAAAACTAGGAGGAGGGAGGAGGGGAGGGAAAAGGGAGGTACTGAGGAAAAAAGTTGATCAAATTACAGTGTGTTTATGTACAAATCTGTAACAAGGAATTCCACTATTGCATATAATTACAATGTACTAATTTTTTTTAAATGGGATAATCAAAAAGTAATTGCTTTCTTTGGGGGCGGGGGCGGTGTACCAGGGATTGAACTCAGGGACACTTGACCACTGAGCCACATCCCCAGCCCTACTTTGTATTTTTTATTTAGAGACAGGTCCTCACTGAGCTGCTTAGTGCCTCTCTGTTGCTGAGGCTGTCTTTGAACTCGCAATACTCCTGCCTCAGTCTCCTGAGCGGCTGGGATTGCAGGTGTGCATCACTGCGCCCAGAAAAAAAAAAAAAAAAAAAAAAAGAATCGTTTTCTGGAGTAGGTTTTACAAATTCCTAGGAAGCTTCATACAATGTTTATGAAGTCATTTATTAATGGCTATATAAATTGATTTAAATCATGATTTCCAAACCTGTCAAACTGGAGTGAATGAGATTTTATGGTATTAAAAGTGACTTGTTTTCCAAATAGTCATACTGTAGAATAATAAATGACTACCTCAGCTGAAACTTTTTTTAAAAAGACAAGATGACTTCTACCAGAGTCAAATGTCATTTTTCTCATGTACATTATATATAAAAGCACACTTAACAAAACAATTTTCCCTCAAATCTGTAAGAAGAGATGCACAAGTAACTGAAGGACTGAAACACTGAAACATTTAATGTCTGTTATAAAAAGGTATGTGCCATTATCCTTGTAATAAAGCTTCCAATCCTAAAGAGAAACCTATTTTCCATTTAAATTCCAAGTGAAAACATATGACTAGTGATTTTTAAATGTGCTGAATAGTTTGTCAATATTAACATTAGATCCAATTAATTAAAGAAGTTAATCATGAAACCTGTACTCATTTACACATGAGAAAAACTTGTGCAAATTATCAATAAAAGACCTTTAAATTGGACTTCTTACATTCAAATTCTTATCTAAAGTTTGGTCCAACTAGACTCTGTTAAGTGTATCAGGCCTTTAATTGATGGTACTAATTCCCATTTTTATGAGGCCATTTATTATATCTTCCATATTTTAAAAAGTGTGTTTAATGTTATTGAATAGATTTTGGAAGGTATTCAGATTGTTCTGGCAGTTTTTCAGCTGAAGAAGTAAATAGTTATAGATTTTTTTTCAAATTACTTATCTCAGTATCTATATATCTCTTTAGTAATGACTTTATATAATAATTCCCCCAAAAGAGTGGTTGATACATAATTTCCACCACCCTATGAATTAATCTCAATCTTTCAGGCTTTAATTGACTCAACGAATGGTGATGTAATTTAAAGTATGATGCCTGAGCTTACAAAACAAAATTACCTAAATTCTAATTCTAAAATGATGAGTAATTTTCAGGGGCTCCTGACTAGAACATGTTTCCCAAAGGATTGAAAATGAATTTCAACACCAGATCAAATCTAAAGATGGTGAATGGGTTTATGTACATGTGAATCGTTAAGGAAAGAGAGAGAATTAAGACTGAACTCACTTGGAATCTTTTCCTGTTATGTGTACAAGATATGCTACTGTATATACAGCCCTTTCTTTTAACTCAAATTATTCTAACTTTAGTCCTCATGTTTAAAAGTCATAGCTAAAATATACTATTTACTATTAAAGAATTCACTATTTTCGAGGCACGTTTCTAAGCATATAACATAGTTTTTATTCCTTACAAGAATCCAGTGAGCAAATACAAGTATTAACCCTATTTAACTCAGGTGGTAACTTATGAAAGGTCACATGGTGCAAAACATGGAAAACAACCAAAGTGACTTCAAAAATGACCTACTTATCTTCTATACCATAGCATTTACTAAGCTTAATCACTGTGGTTTAAGCATGATATCTTCAGATAAATCAGCATTATTGGATCTATTATTTTTTTCTGATTGTTCATAAAGTGTCTCAAATGATTAATGAATAAGATTTTTGTAGCCTCAGGCTGTTGGGATAAGTGAAAAAAACCTCAGTACTATACTACACAGTGAATATAACCTTTGGTCCTCTAATGCCATCTTGAATGATAAAACCCGTTGTTTTACGATACATGCAATACTGCTCTTTGGTCTTTGTGTTTGGAAGACAGAAAACAATACTACAAAATATAAAGGTATTTTGACTTTTTTACATAAGGAAATAAGATAGAAGATCCATGTTTGCTAACAACAAAATAATAAATATGAAAAATTTTAGAGTTCCCTACCAAGACAGATTTTTGTCCTAAATGGAATGTGCAACCTGAATTTTCAGTCAAGACAGCTTTCTTCCTTAGAATGGCCAGTAACTCTCCAAAGAAAAAGATCTCAAAATCAGAATTCACCTTCTGCCAGTCCTGGCAAATGGAATGAATTTTGAGAAACAAAAACTCAAGATAGTATAATTTAAGTCACATGAGAAGAGGGTCACTCTCAATGATTGACAGGTAATGCATCATGATTTTATTATTAATTTTTACCTATAGAAGATTTGTCAAATAGGCTACTTTTCGCAAACCTCTGTTTTGTGCCTGGATGAATTAACTATCTTAAACGTATTTAGTTACCATAAAACTTTAGCTTTTTATCTCTAACTAAGGGAAAAAATTCACATACAAATGTTTATTTTATTTAATTTGATGCAGCATTTGTATATTTAGATTTAAACTTCATTAAAAAGAAAACCACACTTTTGTCTAGTCTACAAAATTATCATGGACTTGAATCAAATAGCAATTCTATTCTTTGTGTGGTGATGTGCATAACTTATGGAATATTTAATTTTTAGTCAAACTTATTTTAATAGCTTTCATGTACATAGATAATAAAATTTCAACCCAAATGTTAATTTAACATTCAGCTTGATATTGATAAGCTGCAGAATTAATATCATACATCAACAATTTATTCCTTTGTTTAGATATTTTTCCTAGATTTTGAAGACAATTTCTACTAAGGAAGTCTTGATGATTATATGCACAAAACAAATAGCTGGGCATGGTGGTGCACACCTATAATCCCAGGGGCTGGGGAGGCTGAGACAGGAGGATTACAAGTTCATAACCAGCCTCAGCAACTGTGAGGCACTAAGCAACTCAGTGAGACCCTGTCTCTAAAATACAAAATAGGGCTGGGGATATGGCTCAGTGGTCAAATACCCTGAGATCAATCCCAGATACACCTACCAAAAAATAGGAGGATTATCAATGATGGTACAGTTATGTTTGCTTAAAATTAAGATTGCTCATGTATTAAAATTTTTATCAAAGGTAAACATTGTTTCAAAAACTATAGAACTGTAAATCAAAGATTTAAAATCTTTAAGGATGAAGATGACTGGCATTATATTATCTGGTTACATTCCTTCTATTGGCTCTAAAAGTCCTGGTCAGCATTTAAAGACCATATTCTTTCTAAATTACATGTCAGTTTTGCTTTATGAAGAGTGTGGCAAATTAAAATTCAGAGTTAATGAATCCATAGGGAGAAACTTCTGTCTTCCTTTACCAATGTTGTCTTATGTCAGAACCTTCAGGTTCTTCTTCAAAGGGAATAACTGACAGGCACAATGGATGTAACATTTGCTAGAAAAGTTCCAGTCAGAAATCCAGAGATGTTTATAGCATTCACAGAAAGAATTTGAGAATGTGTTACCCTTAAGCATTCCCTGAGTATTTGTAGCAAGCCAATCTGCTCCTATGGAAACCTAATCTGAAAACAGAGCTGGGCTCACTTCCCATAAATGAGTCTCCCTAGCTTTGCAATGGAATTCTTAGTTTCAAAAATAATGAGACTAACAATGGAAGATATTTGAAATAACCAAATACAATTTACAACTCCAGTACTTTAACACTTAAGACAAAGAACTTACCACCCCCATTCTTCTGACAGAGGTATGGGAATCGCCACACATTCCCCAAACCTACAGAAAATCCAACTTGGGCCAGGATGTACTGGAGCTTACTATTCCAAGCTGGTCTTTCATCTTCAACTTCAGATCCTTCTTCAACTTCTAAATCTTTCTCCTCTTGGACATCAACAATTAGTTCACTCTTCTTAAAAGCATCATCTGCAGAGTCTTCATTGGAAAGAAGGTCTTTGACAGACTCAATAACCTCATCGTCTAATTCTCTTTTTACCACCTTGCTATTCTTAGGCATTGGAAAGTACTGGAAGTATTATTTTTAAAAACTCCCTTATGGCAAATGTGTTAATTCTCTTTCTTAAAAATGTTACTTGATATGAAGTAAAGACTGAGGAGAATATCAAATAAATCCTTGATTCAATGTGATAAAGTCTTATGGATCCTGGATCTGTATGTTCAATATTCTGTAGATACCTGCAAAATTGCAAGTTGAAAATTGATCATATTTAAGGATGCAAATGTTACAAATACTGAATCACCACACCTTCTTGTTCATACTTACAATGGAAACTCTTTCTACAGAGTATAAAAATATGATTACCCTGGCCTCTCAGAGCTTAATATTTCTAAAAGTGTAAAACTTATAAAACCATATGAGTTTCATACACATTTTTTTACCTAACTTCCTCCTTGCAAAAATCTTTGATCTCAGATATGCCCAAGTAAATAATGTATATTGTTCATTAAAAATTAAAACATTGCAATTTTTTAAAAATTCTTCTTTTTTCCTCCCTAACTAAAGTAAATCTTTTCTTGCACATCTCTTATTTTGTTCCTGATACAATTACATACACAACTGCAAGTCAATCCCATAAATTTGTCTTCCACATCTTTTCTTCTGCTCAGGTATTCCTCATCCTCATCCATTCACTTGTTTGATATTATAATGGGAACTTATGCGACACAATCATTAAGGAAACACAGAGTGTTGGCTTTTAAGGAGCTTATATCTAACAGATAAAACAACTATTAAATAGTTATATTACATGGCAGAATTTAAATAACCTGATATCTTCACATCAGAAGAGATCAGAAATGATGGATAAAAGGTATATTACGATTGGTCATGAATGGAGTGAAATCATACCAAACATAAGAACTAGGATAAATAGAAGCAGGAAGTGGGAAAATTCCTGATATATGTATGAACATCTTTCTAAACTCAAGTAAAACATTTATCATTTTGGAATTTTTACCTTTTCTATTTCTATGTTACATTTCACAACCTTTTATATACTCAGACATGGGCTGAGTAAGTGTGGAGACCACATCTACAGACCAACAGAAATGTCTGTTTTAAAAAGTAACTAAATGGATGAGTGTTTTTCTTCAAAATTGGATGGGAAAGCTTTAGAACGAATGATCCTACAATTCTGGCGTTCGTTGCTGGGAAAACATTTTGGAATTTCTTGACAGGATTACTATTAGACATATATTAATCACAGTAGTGCAGTTACTGCAATTCAGTAACTCAGGAGGCAGGAGAAATCACAAGTTCAAGGACAGACTCAGCAACTTAGTCATACCCTGTCTCAAAACAGAAAATTTAAAAAGGCTTGGGATATAACTCAGTAGGAGAGTACTCCTGAGTTCAATCCCCAGCACTGGGGGAAAAAAAGAGAGAGAAAGAGAGAGAGAGAGAGGTACATTGAAAGTCAAAAAACAAATGTCACACCCCCTCTATAATCTTAATGAGCAAAACATAGTGCTGGGTAATCCAATAGGGGAAAAAAAATAACTTGACCATGTTAACTAATGTGTTGGTTTAGGTTTGGATAATGTTTAGTCACATCCATAATTGAAATATATACCCTAAAAGCAAACACTCATGTAGGATGTGGTGAAGGTTAAGATGAAGCTCTAGGAAAGTCTGAAGGGAAGCACCTCTGGAAGTGAACAACTTCTCACAGTGCCTATTTTAAAGATTTAAATGAGGTTTGATACGTAAACAGTTCATGAAGTTTGAGATTTATCTGCTTGATTTGCATTATTTACCCTAGGGCTCAGTAATATCATCGGCATAAATGAATAAATACCACCACTGAGAAACTGAAATAAGCTAAGTTTCCAAATATTTTTTGCTGGAAGAGCATAACCTGATACATAAGAAAGTGTGTTTTGTAAAACATGAACTATCCACATTAAAATTCTTTATTTAGTGAATTATCTAAAGATAAAAGTTGTTGGCATAGTAACAAAGGATACCTTGATAGGAGCATTGATTTCAGTCTTGACCTTCCTGAAGTTGAATCCTAGATCTATTGGTTATTAAATTTGTAACTTCTGATAGTTCTACCTCTCTTAACCTTAGTTTCTTTAGTAAATACTGGTCTATTTTTCTCCCATGACAATAGAAGGGTTAAAAATAAATGTATACAGATTTGAAGATACTATTATAGTAAAAAAAAACACCCACCATTTTATGGAGAAAAACTTCACAAGATATTGTTCAACATGGGACTCCCCCAAATCAATTATCCAGAAATTACTGCATATTTTTCTATGCATTCCTGTTCTTGCAGAAAAAGTAAATTAATAAATACAATTTAAAAACCAAGATGAAAAGCAACACCTTTTGACTCTATTCCTTATTGTTTAGATAGCAAATGAATAACCATTAATGTACATGAGATATCCCCTGGCAAATTTTACATTTAAAAATTCTGGTCAAAATACATAGACATATATTTTCAACTTAAAAACATGGTATCTATGTAAATAAAATTTAAATACAACCTTATAAATACTTTAAATGCACATAAATATATACACTCATATTTTATAATGCAACAACCTTAAGCAAACTCAAGTAACTGCACAGCTCTGCCCAGGCGGCATCATTCTGATAGAATTAACTGAGGGACAAGCCTACACCCACTGACTTCATCTGCACCTAGGAGCTGCATTAGCTGTCCTCATCATTATCTGATAAGGGCCTCCTGTCTACAGCAGCACAAAAGAGCAGGAACCAGTAAAATATCACCTATGGACCAAATACAGCCTATTGTCTGTATTTTGTAAATAAAATTTTATTGGAACATATCCATTCCCATACAAATTGCCTATGACTAATTTTGTAATATGACAGTAGAGTGATTCCATGGACTACAAAACCGAAAATATGTACCAATTCTCTTATCAAAAATGTTTGCCAGCCTCTCTTCTAGAAAATAAATCTGAATTGAAGATGTGGAGTTTCCCAGTTCACTGCATCTACCTTCCATTGGTAGGGTAATATTTTATCAAATATTCTGACAATATAGAATGTTTCTGATTCAAAGATGAATAATTACAAAGAATGAAAAAGGTTTTCATATAAATGGAGTTAAAAGGGTGGTATTTGACAGAAAAAGAAACATAAGCATCAGATGAATGTAGAATATAAATATAAATCAGGAAATGAGGGCTCCAGGGTTACAAAGAGATCACTTATTTAAAAAGATTAACTGGAAAGAAAAAGTTAGTGGATGAATACAGGTATGAAATGGGAGAACTCATCATAGGAATTATAGTCACATTAGAAACAATATAAACTAGAATACATACTACTAAGACTGTATTTGGAGACATAGAAGACTGGTCTAGAGTAACTACACACACTATAAAAACAAAAGTTAAGAGAAACAAATAATTGAAATAATGTACACAAAACATTAATGGAAACTGAAGTCAGATAAATGTGATCCACAAAATTTATAATTGGTCTATCCAAACAAGAGGATAGAACTAATGAAACATAAAATACTATAATAGAAATTTTGATTACAGATGCGTACATTCAAATCACAGTAACAGTATAAAAGAGTAAAAACAGAAATTTTGAAAATAAAGAATTCCTAGGTATTTCAAGCAGAAGTACAAAGCGAAACTAAAAAGACTTCTCAGAATATTCAACACCTGTAAAAATCAAAGGGAAATAAGTAATCCCCAGTTTTTATTTTTACCCAATTAGTTTGTATTCTAATTATAAAAATCCCGGGGCAAATATTCCATCTGTTAAAGAATGGATGAGTCCTAGGAAAGTTGTGGGGGAAGGGGCTACATGATCATGAATTTCATCCAGACGGTAAACAAAGACCTCAGTTACAAAAAGCCCACGTTAAAGAATAAAAGGGAACATTAAACAAGAAAATAACTTTTTGTCTGTAAAAATTATAAAGAAGAAAAATTTAAGTTGAAATTTTAAAGTAACAACAAAATCAAGAATTAAAATGGGAAGAATGGAAATAAATGAAAATGTCCTTATACTCCATGCAGAGAATAAAACTAAGAATGACACTACTCACAGTCTAAAAAAAGGATAACAACCTCTACCTCTTCACATTTTCAATAATCTTCCTTACCTACCTACAGTGGGATCTTGTAGGAATTAATGTCTCCATATGAAGAGATGTACTAGTGCCCAACAGATTGGGACAGATTGTCCAAAGTCATTCTTAGCTCTATGATTTATGGTTTTTTGGCCAGATGACTTAATAAATGAAGAAAGTCATTTATAAAGTAAGCATAATTATATGTTTTCCTAATAAAATGCTTGGATAAACACTACCATATGCAGAGGATGCAATATATACATATATATTACTAAATATATTATATATTATATAGATCCTTTTATTACTATATTATCACTCTTACAGGTTATATTATACTATAACTTGTTTGTTGTGTATTAGTCTACTCAATATAATGTTAAGTGCAAAACCAACGATACATGTTTCAGTTTTTCTTTTACTTTCTTTTTTTTGTGTGTGTGTGAGCTTATCTATAGCTGTGTATATGTACTTAGTCATCTCAAAATCTAGTGGACTAAAATAAAACAATTTTACTTGCTTAGGATTTGTTGGTTCAGCAATATGAGTGACACTTAGATGATCAGATGTTCTACTTATCTTGACTCATCTGTCAAGTCCATTGAGGGTGGATGGTCGGAAGATCTAGCTCTCATTCTCGTGATAGTTAGGCTATTAGGCAGAGCACTTTGATCCTGGTGGATGCAGCCTCTCCAAAATGCTAGCTCCAACTTCTTTATACTGTAAGCTCAGATTTTCAGCTGCAGCCAAAAGAAGGTAAGCCCAATGGGAAAGTGCTATTAAAGTTTCTGTGTCCCTTTTCTAACGTTTCACTGCCAAAGCAAGTCTCATAACTAAATCCAGATTGATTCAAGAGTACAGAAATAACTGAGCCATATCCCCAGACCCTTAAAATATTTTATTAGAGACAGGGTCTCGTTGAGCTGCTAAGTGCCTCGCTAAATTGCTGAGACTGGCTTTAAACTCACAATCTTCCTGCCTCAGCCTCCTGAGCCATGACATTACAGGAGTGCACCACCAAGCCTGGCTATATCCCACTTCTTGATGGAAGGAGCAACGAAGTCATATTGCAAAGGGTATGAAAACAGGGAGGATTAAAAATATTGTCGCTATCTCTGAAAAACATCTCCTACATTTATGAAATTAGACTCCCCTCCCTAAAGTTGGAATCTCAAGGTGACAAAGAAATCACAAATGTTGGCATCTTGTCAGTTCCATCAAAGGCATGATGCCCAGGCTGTAACTACCACTGTAGTCATGGATCCTGGTGCCTACTCTCCAGAACTACTTTCATTCTTGCCCTTTTCCATCTTATTTCCAAGCACCCTATTGTGTCTTTGAGCCCCTGAAGCAGCCAAAATTCTTTTTCTTTTGTCTTTTAGCCAGCATTAGTTTCTATAGCTTTTAAAGAACCCTAAATAAAACACCAACTATAAATATAAAACTATTGTTTTTTCTATTCATCTGTGTATATGACTATAAACACATAAAATATCAGGACTTTATTTAAATTTGAATTTATATTTACAGTTTTCTTTTTCCCATTTTGTATTGCTTTATCTTCACTTTTAACCTTTGAAGCACTTACAACTAGACCCAAAGCTTTTTAAATCACAAATTGCTAACTCAGCAGTTGTCAAAACCAACCATTTCATGTTATGTCTTCTCCTTTTGAAGTTTATTTTACCTATTTTAGGTTCTTGCCTTTCCACACAAATGTTGAACTCAGTTTTTCAATTTCTTCTTAAACAAACAAACAAACAAACTCCACCTTAAATGAGATTCTATCAATTCTATGGATCCATTTGGGAAACAATGACATTTAAAGAGTTGAGTTTTCCAATCTATGAACTTGGTATATCTTTTTATGTATGTATTCTTTAATTTCTCTCAAAAATGATTTAAACATTTCAACGTTACCAGTCCTGAACATCATCTGTTAAATTTATCCCTAATTAGTCTACACTTTTGGATATGATTATAATTGCTTTCTTGATTCAAGTTGCTAGTATGAGGAATCAAACAGATTTTTAAAATACAATCTTTCTGTCTTGAAATAATGACCAAGTTTCGTCTTTAATTTTTTAAGTTCACAAAGACTATCCAATTACACAACTACACCCTCAATGAGTGAAGACAATTAACTTCTACTTTTCTTTCTTCTTTTAAATTTGTCCTTTCTAGATATACATGACAGTAGAGTGTACTTTGACATATTATTAATACATTACCTTATTCTTTTCTAATTAGTCACCTATGGCTTCTTTCTCTGTCTTATTTAGTAGCTGGAAAATCCACTAAAATGTTACACAGAAGTGCTAAGAGCTACCTCCTCACCCCTGCCCCAGTATCCTTGGGAAAGTACTCAATATTTAACATAAGTACAACTTTAGTTACAAAGGTTTATTTTATTATTATTTTTTTAATATATAGATGCCCTTTATCAGTTTAGTTAGGTTACTTTTCATCCTTAGTTCAGTGAGGTTTTTTTTTTTTTTAATGAACATGTTGAATTTTGCACGATAATTTTGTCTTTAATAATTCTGAAACTTCTAAATCTGTAACTATACAAGATTACATTGATTGGTTTTATATCTTAAACCAATCTCTCATTTCCTTGATCAGGATGTTATACCCTTTTAATATACCACTAGAATAAATCTGTGAATATTTTGTTGTGGATTGATTTCAAATACATTCATGGGAATGTGGTCTGTTGTTTTATTCTTGGATTTTGCTTTTCTCGTTTTGGTGGCCCCAGGAAAAGAGTTTTTTGTATATTTTCTGAGACAATATGAGGAGGTTTACTTTTATTTCATCTTTAAATGTTTGGCAGCACTCACCAATAAAGCCATCTGGGCCTGGAATTTTTGTTATGGAATATGTTTAATTAAAAATTCAATTTCTTTCATTGACATAAAGCCACTTAGATTTTCTTTTTCTTGCTGTTAGTTTTAGTAAGTCATCTTTTCTGAGGAACTTGCCCATTTCATTAAAACTCTCACATTTATTGGCATAAAGTGATTCCTGATATTCCACAGCTACTTTTTAAAACACCTGTACTCATATCCCACTCTTTATTCTTGACATTGGTAATAGGCCTTTTCTCTTCTTTTATCTCAACCAATCATGCCAGTATTTTCACCAGAAAATTATCTAAATATTTGGACAATTCTTGTCCCATCTTTCTAGGCATTTTTAGCTCCCAAACTATTGTTATTACCTCTTTGAAGTTATGTTATATTAAATTTTAATTCACATTTTAATTGAAAATATGAAAAGACCTGAAATAGCAGGCAGGTTCTTACATCTTAGACAGAAGGATGACTCCTAGAGACTTGTCTGCACTGGCTAAAGTTTGGCATTTACCACAAGCTTAATGTTCTATAAGAAAGAATTAGAGCACCGAGAAATTATCTCCCTGACATTGACAAGTTCAAATTTTACTTGAGGAAATTTTCCTTAAACACAAATCAATCTGAACATAGAATTTGAAGTTCACTATGGACACAATGAATAAATTTTCCTAATTCTAATAAATAAGATAGGTTGCCTGAATAAAATCAAAATGTTGAATCATATTACAGGAAAAATTGGAACAAAATGCTGATTATTTTGTGATTAAGGAATAATTGCACAAGGAGAGTAACAAGAGACATGATAAAATACTGAAATAATGATTGTTATGGTTTGGATGCGAGGTGTGCCCCAAAAGCTCACATGTGAGATAATGTAAAAAGGTTCAGAGGAGAAATGATTGGGTTGTGAGAGTCTTAACCCAATCAGGGAATTAATTCTATGATAGGGATTAATTGAACTTGTAGGTATGACTAGAGGAGGTGGGCGTTGGGGTGTGGGTGGCTTTGGGTACTTATTTGTATTGTAAGTGGAGACTCTCTCTGTCTTCTGATCTACATGTGAGCTGGTTTCTTCTACCACACTCTTTCACCACGATGTTCTCCCTCACTTGGAGCCTGAGGAATGGAGCCTGCTATGGATTGAGACCTCTGAAACCTCTAGCCCCTATATAAACTATTCCTCCTCTATAATTGTGCTGGTCAGGTCTTTTAGTCACAGCAGTGAAAAAGTTGACTAAAACAAAGATCTCAACAAATGAGGCAAAATATTTTCTAAATATGGAATTCAGTCTAAAAATTTATTTTATAAATTATATACTCCTGTACATAAGCAAAAAGATAACACTAAGTAAAAAGATTTTTAAAAATCTCATATCCAATCAAAAGGGAGGGAACCTTTTTTTTACAAATGACAATACGAAAAGACACAATTATACTTTATAAAATATATGCTTTTGCCACAAAGTTGGACTACAATACACTTAACAAAATGACTAAGCTGTTTTCTTAAACATTAATAACACCAAGTGTTGGTGAGGATGTGAAGAAACTGGATGAATCATACATGACTGATGGGAATGCCAAGTGGCATAGCCATTCTAAAAAACAGACTCGACTTCTTGTAGTGACCATCAACTGTACTCTTAAGCATTTACCCCAAAGAACAGAAACTTAAGAAGTTTGTACACAAATGTTCATAATAGTCAAAACTGGAAACTACCTATATGTGCTTCCATGGGTGAAGACTTGAAACCACCTGTGCTACATCCACACCATAAAGTACCAGTCAGCATTAAAAAGGAGAGAACTCTCATCACTTGCAAGAATTTAGATGAACCTCAAGGAAATAATACCAACCAAGTTAAAAAAAAATTAAGAAGCTAATTTCAAAAGAATGCATATTTCTTAATTTTACTTATACAACATTTGTGAAATAACAATTACAAAGATGAACAATGATTAGTGGTTGCAAAGAGTTAGGGCAGGTGGTGTGCTATAAATAGGAAGCGGGAGGGAATATTTCAGGATGGTACAACTTAATGGTAAGCGTGACATGAAGTATTATATTTGAAAAATTACACAGGCTTCATACAAAAACATATACAAAATAAAAATTGCTATATCATTAGAAAAATTTTATGGATTATACCAATGTCAATATGCTGGTTATGATACTGTACCTTGTTTGACACAGATGTTAAGGCAGGGGAGTTTGGTAAAGGGTGCTAAAGACTTCCCTTTTCACCTTCTTGTGAATTTGTTTAAAATTAATTATAATCATTAAGTAATTTCCATAAATTAAAGTTTATATTTTTGTTGACTCCTATGAACCAAAGGCAGATTTTAAATCTTAACTAAAATCTTAAATATTTTTAAAATAGACAAAAAATCTTTTAAATACATAAAAGGTTTATTAACTTGAAAACACCTCAGACATAGGCACTGCATTCATTTCCTAAGTTTGCTGTAACAAATTCCTTTAAACGTAGATGCTTAAAACAACAGACATGTCTACTTTCAGAGCTCTGGAGACCACAGAGCCAAAATAGGTTTCAATGCCCTAAATTTAAATTATCAGCAGGTCTGTATTTCCTCTGAAGGTTGCAGGGGACAGTCTGAGCCTTGCCTCTTCGACCTTCTGGTGAATGATGGCATGCCTTGATCTATGGCCATGTCACCCCACTATGTCTTCTTTGTCACCTGACCTATACTTGCCTAGGTATATCTAAATCTAATCTCTCTCTGCCTCTTTCTCATGCACACTTATGTATGTTGAACCCATTAGGTATCCCAGGATAATCTCTTAAATCTCAAGATTATGTCTGCAAAGCACATTTGTTCCAATCAGGTAACAGAGTTGTCAAGGATAGGAAGTAGACATGTCTTTAGAGGTCATTCATAAGCTTACCATAAGCATAAACTATTATTTGTATTTATTTACATATTCATATTAGCTTGTCCTATAAAATATGAGTTTGAAAGCTCTTAACATATTTTGTTATCTTCATCAAATATCAAGTTTGACCTTTGGCAGTTACTTTCTGTAGTAGGTTATCTGCAAAAACAAACACTAACAGATCCTCCCAACTCTGTATATGTCTACTGTTCCTCCAATCAAGGTATGAAGTCTATTTGCTATTCTTTTAAATTGAGGCTAGCTCTGAATTTGGCCAGCAGAATGCAGGAGAAATGACACTATGAAAGTTCCAATAGCTGAACAAGCCTTTAATTTCTTCTTTCTGTCTTTTGGATGCCAGACACCATGGGAAAAAGTACATCATCATTGCTAGAAACCCCACATGGAAGGGAAAAAAGAGAGAGAGAGAGAGAGAGAGAGAGAGAGAGATGCTCTCAACCATGCACCAAATTATTCTAGCATCTAAGCTGAAGCCCCAGGCACAATAACAAGACATTCTATCCCCAGCCAAACTGCCAGTTAATACCAACTAAAACAAATGAACCACACAACTGAGCCCAGCCAAGCCACAGAATAAAAATAAATAATGTCATTCTTCTTGTTTTCAGCTACTATGTTTTAGAATGGTTTATTGTATATTAATAGATAACTGAGACATATGCTTATGAAACAGATAAATATTCACTAGACACAACTAAAAGTCTAAATACTTCATTAAATGTAAAATACTGTCCAAAAAAATATCTTCACAATGGAGTTAGACCTGTATGGAACAAGTGTGGTGTAGATTTGTAAATCCACACAGTTACTTTCTTTTTATCACAAGATTCATAATAACTTCCAAAGTCATATTTAGTCTTATGTATATAAGCTCCATATGGTGGATCTCATTCATGCTCAAAGTAGAAATGAGACAGGGATTATGTCTGAAAATTCTGCAGACATCAAAATGATCATAAGAAAACAGCAGCAGCAGATAAGAAAGAGGGCTTGACATTGCAGCATGTGCAGCCCCAGCACTTCCAGGACTCACAGACCTAGAAAGTGGACTCTTGTTCTCTGACCTGGAGGCACACAAGGGCCTGTCCCTGGACTGGGCAACTGTATCCAGTGTGGGTGAGGCAGCCAGCGACAGTGTGCAGTGGTACTGACTCAGTACATATTCACCTTCAAGTTAGAAAGATAGGCAGCAAGATCAAGAACATGGAGATGAGAATCTGTACAAACCCATGGATGTCCAGTGAATATTGCTATTTGCTCACAACTAATGAAACCAAAGTAGCTTGGATACCCAAGAAATAACTGATCAAGAATCTGCTGTACATGTCAAAATAATACCAGAATTCCAGAAAACTTGAGTCAAGAACCCTATAAATTTGAAGAAATTATCTGTAGTCTTATCAAAGAAAGAACTGCCAGACTTCAGAGAATTATAGATTTTTATATGGTGCCAAGTAGATTTTCCTACAAAGGGAAAACATATCTAACATGTCATAATGTCACTAACAAAATGATGAATGTTCAAAAAATTGAGTTCAACTAAAGGAACAGTATTATGCCATAGACGTTGATCCTGTTCTTAACTGTGGAAAAGACATACCCTTATATGGAAGAATGGTATATCAAATCACACTGTTTGAACAAGTCACACCAAAATCTAAACTTCAGAAATTCTGGTAGAATCTGATGTTATACTGAAAGAAGGATATGAGAATTTCTTAGCTAAGTTCCAAAAGCACAGAATCCCTGTGTTCACTTATGTATAAAAATGCATTAGATTTATGTGCATTAATCTTATATCCCGCTACTTTACTGAATTCACTTATGAGTTCTAAAAGTTTTCTGGTGGAATTTCCTGGTTCCTCTAAGTATATAATCATGTCATCAGCAAATAGGGATAGTTTGAGTTCTTCTTTTCCTATTTGTATCCCTTTAATTTCTTTGGTCTGTCTAATTGCTCGGGCTAGAGTTTCAAGGACGATATGGAATAGAAGTGGTGAAAGAGGGCATCCCTGCCTTGTTCCAGTTTTCAGGCGGAATGCTTTCAGTTCTTCACCATTTAGAATGATATTGGCCATGGGCTTAGCATAAATGGCCTTTACAATGTTAAGGAATGTTCCCACTATCCCTATTTTTTCTAGTGTTTTGAGCATGAAGGGGTGCTGTATTCTATCAAATGCTTTTTCTTCTTCTATTGAAATTATCATGTGATTCTTGACTTTAAGTCTATTGATATGGTGAATTACATTTATTGATTTCCTGATGTTGAACCAATCTTGCATCCCTGGGATGAAACCCACTTGATCATGGTGCAGTATCTTTTTAATATGTTTTTGTATGCGATTTGCTAAAATTTTATTGAGAATTTTTGTGTCGATGTTCATTAAGGATATTGGTCTGAAGTTTTCTTTCCTTGATGTGTCTCTGTCTGGTTTAGGTATCAGTGTGATATTGGCTTCACAGAATTAGTTTGGGAGGGTTCCCTCCTCTTCTGTTTTATGGAATACTTTGAGAAATATTGGAATGAGCTCTTCTTTAAAGGTTTTGTAGAACTCGGTTGAGAACCCATCTGGTCCCGGACTTTTCTTTGTTGGTAGGCTTTTGATGACTTCTTCTATTTCATTACTTGAAATTGGTCTATTTAGATTATGTATGTCCTCCTCGTTCAGTTTAGGCAATTCATGTGTCTCTAGAAACCTGTTGATGTCTTCGACATTTTCTATTTTGTTGGAGTATAGATTTTCAAAATAGCTTCTAATTATATTTTGTATTTCAATCGTGTCTGTTGTGATATTTCCTTGTTCATTCCGAATTTTAGTGATTTGGGTTTTCTCTTGTCTTCTCTTCGTTAGTGTGGCTAAAGGTTTATCAATTTTGTTTATTTTTTCGAAGAACCAACTATTTATTTTGTCAGTTTTTTGTATTGTTTCTTTTGTTTCAATTTCGTTGATTTCAGCTCTGATTTTAACTATTTTCTGTCTTCTACTACTTTTGGTGCTGGTCTGTTCTTCTTTTTCTAGGGCTTTGAGCCGTAGTGTTAGGTCGTTTATTTGTTGAGTTTACTTCTTTTATTAAATATGCTCCATGAAATAAATTTTCCTCTAAGTACTACTTTCATAGTGTCCCAGAGATTTTGATATGATGTTTCTTTGTTCTCATTTACCTCTAAGAATTTTTTAATTTCCTTCCTAATATCTTCTGTTATCCATTCATCATATAAGAGCATATTGTTTAATCTCCAGGTGTTGGAGTAGTTTCTGTTTTTTACTCTTTCATTTATTTCTAACTTCAATCCATTATGATCTGATAGAATACAAGGTAGTGTCTCTATTTTCTTGTATTTGCTAACATTACCTTTGTGGCATAATATATGGTCTATTTTAGAGAAGGATCCATGTGCTGCTGAGAAGAAAGTATATTCGCTCTTGGTTGGATGGTATACTCTATAAATGTCTGTTAAGTCTAAATTATTGATTGTGTTATTGAGATCTATGGTTTCTTTGTTCAATTTTTGTTTGGAAGATCTATCCAATGGTGAGAGAAGCATGTTAAAATCACCTAGTATTATTGTGTTATGGTCTATTTGGTTTCTGAAATTGAGAAGGATTTGTTTGACATACATGGATGAGCCACTGTTTGGGGCATAGATGTTTATGAATCTTTGGAAAGAATAATTAGGAAAACTACCCCATTCACAATAGCATCAAAAAAAATAAAATACTTGGGAATCAATCTCACAAAAGAAATGAAAGACCTCTACAATGAGAACTACAGAACACTAAAGAAAGAAATTAAAGAAAACCTTAGAAGATGGAAAGATCTCCCATGTTCTTGGATAGGAAGAATTAATATTGTCAAAATGGCCATACTACCAAAAGTGCTATACAGATTCAATGCAATTCCAATTAAAATCCCAATGACACACCATACAGAAATAGAGCAAGCAATTATGAAATTCATCTGGAAGAATAAGAAACCCAGAATAGCTAAAGCAATCCTTAGCAGGAAGAGTGAAATAGGGGGTATTGCAATACCAGATCTTCAACTCTACTACAAAGCAATAGTAACAAAAACAGCATGGTATCGGTACCAAAATAGAAAGGTAGATCAATGGTACAGAATAGAGGACACGGACACAAACCCAAATAAATACAATTTTCTCATACTAGACAAAGGTGCCAAAAATATGCAATGGAGAAAAGATAGCCTCTTCAACAAATGGTGCTGGGAGAATTGGAAATCCACATGCAACAGAATGAAACTAAACCCATATCTCTCACCATGCATGAAACTAAACTCAAAATGGATTAAGGACCTCAGAATCAGACCAGACACCTTGCAGATTATAGAAGAAAAAGTAGGTCCTGATCTTCAACATGTCGGCTTAGGACCAGACTTCCTCAACAGGACTACCATAGCACAACAAATAAAAGCAAGAATCAATAACTGGGATAGATCCAAACTAAAAAGCTTTCTCTCAGCAAAGGAAACTATCAGCAATGTGAAGAAAGAGCCTACAGAGTGAGAGAAAATTTTTGCCAATCATACTTCAGATAGAGCACTAATCTCCAGAATCTATAAAGAACTCAAAAAACTCTACACCAAGAATACAAATAATCCAATTGACAAATGGGCTAAGGAAATGAGTAGACACTTCACAGAAGAAGATCTACAAGCAATCAACAAATATATGGAAAAATGCTCAACATCTCTAGTAATAAGAGAAATGCAAATCAAAACCACCCTGAGATTCCATCTCACTCCAATTAGAATGTCGATTATCAAGAATACAAGCAACAACAGGTGTTGGCGAGGATGTGGGGAGAAAGGTACACTCATACATTGCTGGTGGGGTTGCAAATTAGTGCAGCCACTCTGGAAAGCAGTGTGGAGATTCCTTAGAAAACTTGGAATGGACCCACCATTTGACCCAGCTATCCCACTCCTTGGCCTATACCCAAAGGACTTAAAATCAGCATACTACAGAGATACAGCCACATCAATGTTCATAGCTGCTCAATTCACAATAGTCAGATTGTGGAACCAACCTAGATGTCCTTCAATTGATGAGTGGATAAAGAAACTGTGGTATATATATACAATGGAATATTACTCAGCCATAAAGAATGATAAAATTATGACATTTGCAAGCAAATGGATGAAACTGGAGAATATCATGCTAAGTGAGATAAGCCAATCTCAAAACACCAAAGGACGAATTATATCGCTAATAAGTGGATGATGACGACACATAATGGGGGGAGGGAGGGGTTAGTGTTAGGGTTAGAGTTAGGGTTAGGAAGGGGGGCAAGAATGAAGGAAGGAAGGACTGTATAGAGGGAAAAGAGGGGTGGGAGGGGTGGGGGGAAGGGGAAAAAACAGAATGAATCTAACAACATTACCCTATGTAAATTTATGATTACACAAATGGTATGCCTTTACGCCATGTACAAACAGAGAAACATGTATCCCATTTGTTTACAATAAAAAAAAAAGAATCCCTGTGTTCATACTTTTGACTGGTATTGGTGATACACTAGAGGAACTTATCCATCAAGCTGTGGTTTATCATACAAATATCAAAGTGGTATCCAGCCTCATGGATTTTGATGAAAATGGGGTAGTGAAAGGATTTAAAGAAGAACTAATTCATGTATTTAAAAACACAACATGGTATCATGAAGAAAACAGGATATTTCAGTCAACAAAAAGATAAGAGCAACATAATTCTGGTAGTAGAATATAAAACAGATTTAAGAATGTAAGATGGGGTAGCCAATGCTGAACACATTCTGAAAATTGGACATCTAAATGATAGAGCACATGTGCTTTTAGACAAACACATGGACTCTTATGATGTTGTTTTAGTAAAAGATTAATTGGAGGTACCAACTCTATTTTACAGAAGATTCTATAAATAAGAATTTTTCAAGAAGTCCTTTCTCTTCTGGGTATGGTTGACACAATAGCTACTCATTTGTCCATCTTGCTGAAAGACTATTATTTATAATATATTCTTGCTCTTGAAAATTTCCCTTTACATAACTAAAATATTTTCAGACATGTTGAATTTATCAACTGGAAGTTCCTTTTCCCCACCTTTTTAAATACATTCCTCACTATAGTCTTAACAACTTTTTATAAATCTTAAAGCCAAGTTTAGAAAAGAAAACTCCTTTATTTTCCAAAGTGAATTTTCTAGCTTAATGTTATCATGCAGTTTTTGAAGAATTTTTTTTGCACCAGGAATGTTTGTGAAAGTTTTAAGAAGGTTTATGAAATGGAGAAATAATGTGCATGATTTTAAGTATTGCCATTTGTATAATTTGGGAGCATTATGCTAATGGTATCACCATCTCCTGAAACTGTGTAATATTTAGTTTTCTGTGTGGGGAAAACCAATATTTACCCAAAACAACTGACACTTAATATTTGAAAAGACCTTTTGTGTTTTTGTTACTAATCATTACAAGATATTCTATATGAAATGCTGATAATAAACATGAAATGCAAAGTCTTCTAAAAGAGAGAATGCTAACAAAAACTACACACACGCACACACACACACACACACACATATACATATAAATTGATAATTTAGATGCAGTGAACCAGTTCCTTAAAAAAATACAACTTATCCAATATAAAAGAGATCATTTAATATCTCAATAACTATTTTTAAAACTCAAGTATGCTATTTTAACACTCTCATCAACCAAATGTCCAGGCCCAGATGGCTGCACTGGAGAATGCTAATACACGTTAAATAAATATTTACATGAACTCTAGTCTCTTCAGACAATAGAAAAAACAGAACACTTCCTAATCAGTTTCATTAAACTAGTATTACTCAAATATCAAAACCAGACAAAGAAAACTATACATCAATATTTCTAAAGAGTATAGACAAAAATTCATTCATAAGACAGTAGAAAATAGAATTTAGTAAAACGAATTATATGCCATGATCAAATAGAGTTATTTCAAGTACACAAGACTAGTTCAGCATTCAAAATTCAATATGTGATTCTCCATAAAAATGCAGTTTAAAAGGAAAAATTCACATGAGCATATTGACTGGTACAGAAAAAGGTTTTGATAAAATTCAACATCCATTCCTGATTTAAATCTGTCAAAAATTAGAAGGGAACTTTCTAACTTGATAAAGCTACAAAAACAACAGAGATAACATAATATTTACTGCTGAAAGACTGAATGCTTATCCCTAAGGGTCAGAAACAACATACTATTGGAAGTTCTAGAAAATGTAATATGGCAAGAAAAAGTAAATATAAGGAATACAGATCCAAAAGGAAGAAGGGAAACTTCCCATATTTGCAGGTCTTCTCATTATTCATATTGTAAATCCTAAAGAAACTAAAAAATCAAACAAGAACTCCTAGAATAAGTGAATTCAACAAAGACACAGGATACAAGATAAACATACACAGATATTTACATTTTTACTTGTTAACAATGAACAAGTGGACACACAAAATATAATAGAAAGACAGGTCTAGGGCATATGCCTGTAATCCCAGCAACTGGGACAGTAGAATTGCATGTTTGAAGTTAGCCTCACCAATTTAGTGAGGCTTTAAGTAATTTAGCAAAACCTTATCTCAAAAAAAAATTTTTTTTTTAAAGGCAGGGATGTAGCTCAGTGGGAAAGCACCCCTGGGTTCAATCCCAATACCCCTTTCCCCCAAATCACTCAGCATTTATAGCCCCTAAAAAAGTGAAATAATTACATGCAAATGTAACAAAATAGGCACAGTATTTTTTCCCCTGAAAACCACCAACTCTTCTTAAAAGAAAGATCTAAATATATGAATAGACATACTATGTTCATAGACTCGTGACTCAATATAGGAAATATACCAATTCTCTCTTAATGAATGTATAGAGTTTAATGGAATGTCTATAAAAATCCCAGAAAAAAGTTTGATATAAGCAAGATTATTCTAAAATTTATACAAAAAGGTAAAAAGGCTCCAATAATATGGAAACAAAAAAATAAAGCAAGATAAATGATTTTACCCAATTCCAAGATTTATATAGCAAAAATAATAAAACCTGGATGGGGTCAATAGAAATATAGACACAGACCAATGAAGCAGAAGAGACTACAGGGAAAGAGATGCACACAAAAATATGCCTAATATATTTTTGATAAAGGTACAAAAGCAATTTCAATGGAAAGAGAGAAAAGATAACCATCTTAACAAGTGGTTCCAGAAACAACGAGACATTGTAAGCAAAAATATGATCTTGATGTAAACCTAATGCTTTATACAAAAAAAAAAAAAAAAACTCAAAATGGATCCCAGATTTAAATGTAAAATATAAAACTAAAACTTGTAGAAAATATCATTGGAGAAAAATCTTTGAGTTCTAGGGTTAAAAAAAGATTCTACACATGACATCAAAAGCTGGAACAAAAGCAACAATTGATAAACTAGGTCTCAAATTTTATTACTTTTGTTCTGTGAAAGGACCTAAAAAAGAGTATGAAAAATAAGTTAAAGACTGGGATAAAATATATGAAGACTACATATTGGATAGAGTAATATTTGGATATATAAACAACTCTTAAAACTCAACCATTAAAAATACAATTAGAAGCTGGTTGCAGTGGCACACACCTGTAATCCCAGTGGTTTGGGAGGCTGAGGCAGGAGGATTTTGAGTTCAAAGTCATCCTCAGCAATAGGGAGGCACTAAGCAACTTAGTGATACCTGTCTCTGAACAAAAAACACAAAATAGGGCTGGGTATGTGGCTCAGTGGTCAAGTGCCCCTGAGTTCAATCCCGGGTACCAAAAAAAAAAAAAAAAAATATATATATATATATATATATATGATAGGCAAAGACATAAAGGAACATTTCACTGAATATTATTATGTATAGATTTTAACTAAGAATATAAGGATATGCAATGAGATTTAATGCTATCATTCATATTAGGGAAATGAAGATTAAAACCACAAATATAACTATATAATATATGTCATATTTAATATGTATAATTACTTACTTCATACTTCATACATATTATATATTAAATGTATATATAATACATACTTTTAATTATGTATGTATT
Organism: Sciurus vulgaris; assembly: GCF_902686455.1. Lineage (NCBI taxonomy): Eukaryota > Metazoa > Chordata > Mammalia > Rodentia > Sciuridae > Sciurus > Sciurus vulgaris. The sequence goes on from NC_136465.1 coordinate 146,017,105, forward strand.
ATATATACTTACATTTCTACATATGTATTATATATATACATTTCTACATATATATTATATATACACATACCAGAATGTCTAAATATAGAACATAGTAAGTCATATTCTAGTAAGGATACTGAGAAAATCGGTCATTAATTTATTGTTGGTGAGAATCTAACATGGTACGGCTACCATGGAAAACAATTTGGCAGTTTCTTTAAAAACTAAACACACAACTAGTAAATAACCCAGAAATCACACTCCTAAGCATTTATCCCATATAAATTTAAATGTATGTTCCATAAAAACCTGTAATGATGTGTCCATTATTCACAATAACTCTTAACTGGAAATAACCCATATATCTTTCTATAGGTGAATGGTTATACAAATCTGGTATATGTATATCATGGAGAAGTAAAAACAATGTACTAGTATACATAAGAAATTGAATGAATCTATAGGGAATTGTGCTGAGTGAAAAAAGTCCATTTCAAAGATTGTATACTATATGATTCTATTTATATAACATTCTTGAAATGACTTAATAAACATGAAGAAGAGATTATAGAGGTTGTCAGGAGTTGAGAGGTTGGGGACAGGAGTGAAGTACTGTGGTTATAAAAGGGCACCAGAGGGAATCCTGTGACTGAACTGTTCTGTAACTTGACTGTATCAATGTCAATATTGTGATTATGAGGTTGTAGCCAGGTTTTTGCAAGATGCTACACTTGCAAAAAAAATTTGTAAAAGCTGATGAAACTGTTACTCCTTAATCAGTTACATGTGATTCTGAAGCTACAAAACTAAATTTAAAAACAAAGTTACTTTAGTTCATTCACTAAAAAGAGAAGTGTTTTTATGCAGATGTAATGGCTAAATTAGTTGAAGCCACTAAATCTGATGCTACAAATAATTTCATTACTCAAAATGTTGAAGGAACAACAAGAAACAACAAGAAAAATTATGGAGCCAAAATGCCTATATTTGTACCTTATTTATAGGAATAGACTGGACTAGCCAAAGGATAATGAAGGGAAGGGAGGGGGAGAGGAATAGGAAAGAGTAGAATTAATTGGTTGATCATAACTTTCCTAGTCTTGTATTTGTATATACAACCAGGGTAACTCCACATCATGTATGACCACAAGAGTGGGAACCTAATGGAATAAGTTATATTTTATGTATTCTTAGCTTGCCAAAATACATTCTATTGTCATGTATAACTAAAAATAAAAAACAATAATTTGTACCTTATTAATTTGAGGACAGCTGATGTTTGAATACCGCTCCAACAAAGGAATATTTTTGCTATTTTCAGTTCATAATTTTTAAATTTATAGTTTGAATAAAAACACAATAAAGTAGTACTAGAAGGGTCCAAGGTGAAACATATCTTCCAATCCTTTCTCCCCAGGATATCTCGTACCACCTCTAACTCCCTTTCATCAAAGTAGTCAAAGACTTCCTAGCTTTCTGTGGTGTATTCAAGATTATATGTGTGCATGTATACATTCTGATTCTGATTATGTTGTATGTTTTTTGACAAGATGTTACTTCAGCAGAAAATTTTGTAAAATGCTCACAATAACTTTGTGTCATTCTTTAATAATACCTGATTCTGTAACTACCTCAAAACTAAAAAAAAACAAAAAAAAACAAAAACAAAAAAAAAAACTTCATTCAGAGAGATCATTGCCAATTTTTCTTACAGTAGTAAGGATTCACTAAAATTAGAGCAGGGAATGAAGCAAGAACAAAAGTCAGGCAGTTAGTGTAGACAGATGAATCTAGTTAGGTAGGGAATGGAATGTTAATACCTTCAGGACACTTCTTCCTCCCCTAACCAATAACCAAAATGTCACCTGCCTCAGGGGAGTACATCCCTCCCAGCAGAGAATTATTAATGAGTATTCCCTGAGAGGCTCCCCTGAATTGCCCCTCTCCAGCCTTTCACTGCATGGGGACGGGGAAGGGGGAATAAAAGGAGGGGACATGAGAAGTAAGAAACCTTGGAATTATAAAAAGGACAAGATTCACCCCCTCCCACAGGCACCCAACTCTGGGTCCCCTTCTCTGTGAAGAATCTGTATTAACATTCTTCAAATAAAACTTGTTTTCTACAATTAAAAAAAAAAAAAGTTCAGTGCATTCACTGAAAAAAGAGTCAATATGTATTTTCTCCCCAACACTCCAACCTATATCTTCTCATACAATTATTTCTATTCTGCATCTTGGTTTTTCATTTTTAAAATTTTCAAAAACTTTTGATATTAATAAACTAGCTTAATTTTAAAATTAAGTATGATTTGGATGTACAATATATGTGTTATTTCTTACAATTTCTTATTATATGTTCCAAAAAAATCTGTATACTTTGTTTTTCATGTCTGTAAATTCCTAGAAGTGAAAGCACTTGATCAAAAGGTATATGTTTTTACAATTATGATAAATATTGCCAAGTGGTTCTTTACAAAATTATCTCAATTTTCACTACCACAAGCAATAGATGAGAGTGACTTGTCTTTGATCACTTCAATATTAGTAATGTTTTTGATCTTTGCCAATGTGATAGGTGAAAAAGCTCCCAAGGTAAGCATTCTATTCAAAGACAATTATCAGTCATATGTGAAAGGATACCTTAATGCATTAATTGCAAGGAAATAAAGTGACCATCAAGACTAAAAACAACTTTATCCTATATCAAGTAATATTGTGTATTTATTCCAGTCTATCATTGGGACCTGTTATTCACAGAGAAAGAGAACATAATTATTAATCAAAATTAATATTTTTGGCTTATGATTCATTCCACAATTTAAAGGCAATATTTAAATACTTAAATTGATCAAAAATTATTTAGTGAACACTACCAGAAGAGTAATGTAGTAAGTAAATTGCTACTATATCCAAAGATTCCTGCCATCTAACCTTGAATGTTTTTCATGCATCAGACTATGCCCGTGGATTTTTGTTAATAATGCCATCTGCTCAGAAATCATTTCAAAATCTACTCTGCATAGGAATACATTAACTATCCAATCATGCATATGTATGCAGCAATAAAGAATTAACATAGTCTTAAAAAAAGTTGAGAGGCAAATTGAGAAGTAAAAGAAAAACTAGGGAGCTTTTGATAAGTACTCAGGTCTCTTTCAGATCTGCCATATTAAGTAAATGATTTTTTAAATTGCTAGGATGAAAACCCCAGAATATAAAATAATACAAATTTTTTAGCTATTCACACACAAGTTTTATTTTAATGATAGGAGAAGCCTATTTTCTAACATGTACATAGTAAAATTTGAACTATGATCACTGGATAAATTAATGGTTATAAATAGAGTTTAAGTTTCTGTAACTAGTCTGACTTATTCTAAATGTTTCAATAATGGACAAGGCATCTCATCAGCATACTGGTATCTCAAATATCAGTTATCCAATATAAAAATTTCTAGTATTTCTCATTTTTTGGGTGACAAAGTACATATGTTCTAGAAATACGTATATATCTTCCTCAATTCCATTAAGATACTACATTTTGAGACTGAAATTGTAGTAATTCTTGAATTCACTATATAACATGCATTCTGAAAAATTGGAGAGAAAATAGTCAATGAATTAAATTTTAAAGTTGGTGGAATGATATTAAACGGTCGGTCTCATTCTTACGGTTGAATGCCCCGAATTTAACTTGAGAGAAATACACAACCTCTTCAAAGAACATTCAGTTCAAAATCAAGTATTTATTAAGTTTTTACAACCTGTCAAGTCTAGTGCTGGGTTTGGAAGAGACAAGTAGGTCTGTATCTCAACACCTTTCTTGCAGAAATGGGGGCGGGTGGAGTCAGGGAGTCTCAGGGGACTGTGTGGGCTGAGAATGGTAAGTCCCCAAAGCAAACACTTTGTACCTGATAGTTCAAAAAAGCAACCATGCACTGACAAGGATAAAAATCCTTTTACAGAATGGGCAATGAAAAGCCCAAATGCAGCACATAAGGCAACCCTTCATTCTTCCCATACTGCTCGGTAGTGAACCACTGGCACGAATGGTTCAGACCAAGATCGGGTCTACCTTTAAGACCTGGAGGGGGAAACCGCCTGACCAAAAGAAATGGTTGCAGTCTCATTTGCATAAGCACCCAAACACTGCCGACGTCACCACACCCCAGTCCAGACCCCGCCCTTACTCCAGCCATTCCCTGTGAGGGTGGAGGATGGCAAGGGAAAGGAGACACTAGAGAGCGCAAGCCTGGAGGCTTCTCTCTCTTCCAACAGACCCAATGTTGCTTCCTTACTAAAGAGAAAACGATCCCGTTCTGGCGGCCTCTGCGACTAGGTGGGTCACGTCTTTCGCGGGGACGCCTCGGGCATTTAGATTCATTCATATTTATAAAGCTGGAGCGCCAGTTAAGAGTGAAAGGCTTTCTCCCTGCTGCACTGTATTTAAAACTGTCTTCTGCCCCAACTACGCAAAGACCGAGTGAATAAAAGGTAAAAACAATCCGGGTTTCCCGTCTTTCCCATCGGTTCCTTAAAATCCCAGCGCCACCACCCTCGCCGCCACGCTGTCAAATTCCAGGATGCTCAGAAACGCTCAAAGTGTGCTTTCTTCAGCAACCACGTGCCTTTTGCGCGGCGAAAGGCCCACTTTGGGATCATTTATCGCAGGCTGCCTTAAGCAAAAGGGAATTGGGGTCACGTGAAAACACTCTGCCTTCCATAGTCCCCTTCTGCAGTTGCAAAAGAACCTCAAGCGAATGAGAAATGAGGCTCGAAGCTCTCCCCGCCCCACCGCCCACCGGCACGAGGATCAGCTTCCAATTCACCTCGGAAGTGCCTCTCCGCCCCGACCCTCCCAACTTTCCTCTCGGACTTTCTGATGTTTGACCCCATCCTTCAACCCCCAACTTGACTTGGAAACCAGTAGGTCTCCAGGGATGTTGAGGGCAATTTCCACCACAGGAAGGAAGGAAGGATGGCGGCACGTTTCGACCCATGTGCTTCTCCCTACAAGTGCCTCCTCTCCTCACCCCCACACCCCGGTTCCTCCCTCCCAATCTCAGACTTGCACAGGTGCAGGACGCAGAGCCTAAAGGGTTGCCAACTGAGCCTGGAAGAGCTTTCCCGGAGCTTTTAAGCCATTCTCCCCTCCTTCCACTCCAGGACCCAGCCTGAGTCCTTCCATCCATCAGTTCTGTGGCTCCTGGTCCCCGGACTCCAGGGCTACTAATGGCGAGCCCCACCCCATCCGCAGCAGTGCCTTAGCATAGGAGTGTGTCTTTACCGTTACTCTGTCTTGACCCAGCACCTCTTGCTGTTTCCACGTCCCAGCAGCAGTCCAGAAAGGGTCGGGTCCAGGCAGCTGTGACAGAGGCCACACAGGAGCTGTCTGGAGAGAAGCAGTTGCTTGCCAAGGGCGGGCTCTGGGACTGGGTTTAGAGGGTCGCTGCCCTGCGGACTGGCAAGGAAAGACTCGTGAGCGCCTGTGTGTCTGCCAGGGAAACAGCACGGGATACAGGCGCGCGGATCCGTATGCGCGCGCGCCCGCGTGGTGTATGTGAGTGTGTGTGAGTGAGGGTGTGACGGAGGTGCCACGTGCCCGGCCCGCCTGTGCTGCGGCCGCGGAAGGCTGCGGGGCGAGGGGAGGAGGCAGCGGGCGGCGACAGGGCTCTGAGGAGCCAGCCAGGTCTGCTGGCTGGGCGCCGCACCTCCCCGCCCCACCACCCCTTGACGCAGAGGCCACTGCGGCTGCCCGCTGCGTCCTCCCTGCGCTCGGGGGCTGGGCAGACTGGATGTAGGGTGGAACTGGGGAGCCCCAGGCAAAGCAAAACAAAACACAATTCTGCGCGCTCCACCCTGTCTTCCCCCAGCCCACTCAAGTGAAAGGATGGGCACCAGTTGCCCGCCACCTGCCTTTGTCTCAGGGAGGATAACAATCCTGTTCCAATGGTCCTACCTCGAACCTTCTGGCTATTCTCCTAAAGTCTTTAACAGGACCCTAAGCTTTTTAAGTAAGGGACCCTAGCTTTCTTTTCAGGCCAGCCATTTACATCTCCTGCAGAAGAAAAGCACTCTGGGCATTTGCTTTTCCATCAAGCGGTGGCCTGACAGTGCTCAGTGATTCTAATAAGGTTCTGAAAGGTTGTTTTAGGAAGCTGGTTCCCACCATATGTTGGTGCCTCACTATGCGACTCCTTTCCAAGGGGTCTCATTACCAGTTGAGGTCTGACTTTCCTCCTCTGATAATCAAGGCATGCTCACGATTAAACCACGTAATCTTAAACATAGTAAGTTTCTGAACACAAAGCTTAGCTTCCTTTTGAAAATGGCTGAACCGTCCCCTAAACAGGGAACGTGGTCTAGGGATTAAATTTATGATCTTTGAAACTCAAAATTTGAAAGAACTGCAAAATGATCATAGAACTATTATAGAAGAAAGGTTACTTGGCAAAGTCTCTTTTTCACTTCTAGATGATTAATATTATCATTTTAAAAAATGCCTTCTGCACTTTTAGACCTTACAACAATCCCTTAAATTTTAATGGATTGTATCTAATTAAGATTGAATTAAATAATAAGACCATTGCCGACAGGTTTTTAATGCAGTGAAAAAAATCTCCTGGAAAGAAATCACAAGACCTAAATTTCAGGTCAGAACATTGTTACTAATCCTTTTAAAGCAGCCAAGAGAGCTTTTTCTCAGCCTCTCTTCAAATCCCACCTTTAAAAATAAAAGAAATAATAATAATAAATTAATCCTTGAATTTCACTCCCCTGCCACTGGTAAATTAATGCTCTTTTATAGATGCACCACAGGAAAAACTTAAAAGTTACAATAAACTTCTTAGCACACACCTTGCTTTTACTTCACATAATGGTGACAAGCAAATATTTATGTTGATAAATATCATTTTTTTACATACTCAAACTGAAAGACAGGTACAAGTATTACCAATTACAACTAAAAAGAATTAATAATATAGGTAGGGCTATGTCCACCATAATCAGGATCGCATTTATCTATGGGAAACAAAGTTATTGATATACCTGCAGGAGTGGTTACAGTAGTACCAAGAAGTACTAAAATATTTCTCCTTTACACTTTTTCACTGGTGTTTGACACCTATTTCAGAAACATGTACAAAGTAGTGTATCACAAAATACTTCTAATGATGTCTTCAGTAATGACTGATATCTGATGCTGATTAAAAGAAATAGGAAAGCTTCTTACTACATGTCTGGGCTTATAATGTTAATCTCCTCAACTAATTAATAAGGTGACTTACTAATAAAGAGATTAGAGAGAGGTGATACACAGAAAAAAATGCAAAATGCTACACAGCTAGTTCAGTGACGGAATGGAGAATAAAACCCAAATCTACTTTTCTCAGAGTTACGTTTTAAAATAATATCCTGTAAGTTTTAATGAATTCATAGTTTTTCCTGGGAGAAATGTTTAGGAATCAATAAAAGTGTTAGCATCTTTGAAAGGAAGTGGAGAGTGGGTGGAAAGACCTCTCCACAAAAAGATGCTGGGAACGCCAATCATGGGTAAAGCATATCCATTTGAAAATTCTAGAAGCAAAAACTCTTCAAAAATTTAAAGTTCAACTTTTTTTTTTTTTTTTTTTTTTTTTTTTTGCAGTGCTGAGAATTGAACCCAGGGCCTTGTGCTTATGAGGCAAGCATTCTACCAACTGAGCTATATCCCCAAGCCCCTCTAATATCTTTTTGGCTGACAGTCATTCAGTGCTTCTCCTATCACACTGTGTAAAAAATGACCACATATGTTGTAGCAGGAGGAGGCAGGACACAGAAGGGGAATAGCAGTACTTGGAAGAATATTTCAACCCACAAAATGACAGGAGACTAGTATTTCTGACTACACTGTATTTTTAAAATTTTAGCAAGATATTGATTCAATTATAATCGTGTTACCTTTGCAATGTATAAAATAATTTATATATCTTATTTCTCTTAAAAATTACAATAGCTCTTTGATATAGTGTGGTAAGTAGCCAAGCAGTGTAGAAGAAAAACACTAAGAATTGGTTATTCAAGGTTACATGATCAAGAAGCATCTGCTAGATACTGTAAATAAATACTTGTCTCTACTCCCATCACTTTCCGAATTTGATATCTACTTTTAAACTATTATTACCATATATCTCAGATGAACACAGTTCTGATAAAAGATCATAAGAGAATTGAGCATTGTTTTTGACTGGAGGGGGGAAAAATCTGATTTATCAAGCTTTTCTACACTAGTATTTCTTAAAACAATCTCTCAGAATTATGATATAATGTAAAAATTCCAAAAGATGTAGCACCATAGTTCACAGAAATAATTCTTAGATTTACAAAAAAATTAAAACCACAATATTAAAGGGAAATATTGAAATCAATTCATATTGTGAGACTTTATTTATTTAGTTTCCCATATTGTTATTTGTGTAGTGTATTGTGGAAATTCCTTTTTGCATTCTAATAAAATGTTTTATTATAGTGTCCTCCATACCAAATGTAATTTGACATATGGTTTCAAAATGTTTATGAAAACCACAATCTGCACAGTCCCCAAATATCTACTGAATGCACTTGACCCTCCATATCCATAGGTTCAACCAATGCCCCTGGAGAATATTTAGAAAAAAATAACATCTGTACTGAACATGTACAGAATTTTTCATTGTTTCTGAAACAATACAGTACAAGAACTATTTATATAGCATTTGCATTGTATTCAGTATTATAAGTAATCTAAAGATGGTATAAATTAGAAGAATGTGCCTAGGTTATATGCCAATACTCCATTTATATAAGGGACTTAATGTTCCTTGGATTTTGGTATCCTCAGGGGTCCTGGAACCAATCCCCAATGGATTCCAATTACTATAGTGTGGATCAGGAATATCTGTCAAAGGCCCATGTGTTGAAATCTTGGCTCCTAGCCCATGATGCTACTGGGAGGTGATGAAATTTTTAAAAGGAAGAGCCTAATCTGAGGAAGTCGGATCATTGAGGGTATGCAGTTGACGTGGATAAGTGGATATTGGGATACTGCCCTATGATTGCCTCTCTCTCTCTCTCTTTCTCTCTCTCTCTCTCTCTCTCTCTGTCTCTCCCCCCCCCGCCACCCCACCACCCCCAACCTTTTCTACAGCAACAAGGTGAACTAGTTTTCTCTGTCACAGGCTTTACTGTGTTCCCCCTTGCCCCAGGTCCAAGTAACAGGACCAAGCAATCGTGGACTGGAACCTATGAAATGGTGAGCCAGAACACAGTTTCGTCTTATAAGTTGATTTTCCCAAGTGTTTTGTCACAGCAACAGAAAGCTGACTAACACACCAAAAGACAATTATATTCTATTCTTCCTACATTGTCATGACAGATGAAGGACTGCATGCTACAGACAAGGCAATAACTAGGTTATCTAATTCTCTTTGGATAAAGAATGTGTTAACTGAATTGACAAATGTCAAAGCAATTAAATTCACTTTTTAACTAATTGGCTGAATGGTGAAGCATTCACGACAATGTAAAAAAGGACTACATTTTGCTAATGTTTCTGCACTTTGTAGATAAAGCCTAAATGGCTCTGGCAAATTAAAATACCAACACAAGCTGTCACTTTGTTGATGCAGAAATGCACCCCCTGTTTCCGTGTATGGATCATGATCCCTAGTCCTTAAGTTACTCTTCAATTATAAATTATTTTTTGTAATAATAGAGTACATTTTTAAAACACTTTATATATATATTAGATATTGTGTTCAGAATTAATCGAGATCCAAAACCTAAATGTTTTGTGGTATTTGTTTTGTCTGCAATATTGTGAACTGCCTCTTCTTTCTTTTACTGCAAAAACTAAAACCAATAAATTCAGATTCTATAGACTTGTGGGTTTTTTTTTTTGTTTCTAAAGTTATTATTTTAATATTAAAAATACTTGCTATTTGAATAAATTCAAACCCATGGGCTTATTCATGGTGAAAAGTTAAAGCCCTTTATATATTCCTTATCTTGGGAAAGGAGCAGGGAGTTCAATTTTAAACAGAGTGGTCTTAATAGAGTCAATAGGGTGATCAGGGAATGTCTCACTGAGATCTTATTGGAGCAATGACTTGAAGAACTTATACAAGTTAGCCTTGTAGAAGCTAGGAAGCAGAGGTGCCTTTGCTGTAGAGGTCAATGAAAAGGGTCTTTTCTGTCACTCAGGGGTGAATGAAAATACCCTAAGGAAAAGGTTATCTGATACGTTTTGAAGAAGGGAGAGGAAGCCCAGAAGTAGCAAATGTTGATCTTTCTCCATAGAAACAAACTTATGGTTTTTAATATTTATTTTTTTAAAACTTACATTCATACATTTTCTATTATTGAAATACTTTTACATTTCCAGAAATAATCCTACTTAATGATGAGAGTGTTCTTTATATAAATTGATAGATTCAAAGTTATATATTTTATTTATAGGGTTTTTCATCTAATTACATAAAGGAAGTAGATTTGTAATTTGTTTATTTTGTTTTTTATAAAGTTTTTTGGTTAGTCATGGTTATTTGAGTTTCTTTGAGGATCCAAGGTTTACACTTCTTTCCTAGTCTTTCAAAAACTCTCATAAGACGGAGATTCTTTATCACTCATCTGGAAAATTAAGAGAGGGAGGAAGGGGGGTCAGATACAAATATTTTACAATTGACTCAGTTTCTTCTATCGATCTACTTCAGTGAGCTATTTCTTCTTAAGTAAATGAGTACATTTGGCAATTCATTTATTTTAATTATTCATTTTTTCCAATTTTGTTTCCATCAATTCATTTGTACTATTTTCTTTTGAGTTTTAAATCCTAGATTGTATTTGTAAACATATGCATTTCTGCATAATGTTGCATATCCTTTTAATCAGGTGCTAAACTTTTATCTATTATACTTCTCAAAAAGCCAACTTGTGATATTATTGCTCATGCATTTTTGCTTTTTTTGTTTTTTGTAAATTCTTTTGCTTGTGCTGTTTTGTATTTCTTCTACTTTCTTTGAATTTAATATATGTCTTTTCTAGCTTTTATATTTGGAATAACATTATTGTATTTATTTCTAAGTTGCTTCAAGGTTATGATTTACTTTATAAATATGGCTCCTACAGACTACAATTTTTGGTTATATATCACTTTAATTAAGCATTCCTTTAAAAAATTTCAATTTCTTTGCATGATTTATAAGCATACTTTGAATTTTATTTTTACTACTGATTATTTGCATAAGCTTTTTTTATGGTATAGATCCCGTTGGAATTGATGATGTGTACTTTGTGACCTAGTACTTGTTCAATTTTTTTTAGATCATGTATGTTCATTTCCAAAGATCATATATGTTTTGTTGTTGAATTCAGCTTATTAATTTTGAATTTTAAATCTTCACGTATGTTACATACACTTTTAAGTCCCATCTGACTACATAATCCTACTGTAGCTAGATTATAAAAACTGAAATGTGGAGTTTTTTTGGGTTGGTTTTTTTTTTTTTTTTTTTTTTCAGGAGGGGGTTGCATGTATTTTACTGTTTTGTTTGTGCTTGCTAGGGAAAAGCTTATCTGTGTTTCATCATACTTGTTCTTATACATTAGTGGGTTCAGAGATGAGGTTCATAACTCCTTAATGATCACATAGAGTGATAGAAATTTCTCCCAGTGACAAAAGGGCAATATAAACAGAAAAGGAACAAGAAGGAATTAAAATCTAAGTGACCAAAACTATGAGCCAATAAAAGAGCTGCTACTTGTCATGGTATGAAAATACCTTCTACAGGAAATATATGCATTGGACTCTAGGAACTGGGAGAATTTGAGTTGTTGAGAGAAAATATGAGAGTCTGGCAAGTAACACCGCTGGCAAATGATTGAAATTGAGGTCTGGCTTTCTCAGCTAATAGTGAGATTGTGAGTCATGAGGACCAAAGATGAGGGAAGATCATCATCTCTGAGTAATGGTGCAATCACTTGTCTCCTAGTGTTACTGCTGTACTTCACCCTTGGCTTCTACCTCATAAGCATTGAACTAGGGTTAGATTGTAGGTCACTTGTCTACTAATTCAGATATCGGTTTTAGGTCCGGGAGCCCTGGGTCATTGTGGTGCACATGGGTTCAGCATGTGTATACTTTGTTGCAGATAGAAATAGCTTCCCATGTCCATGCCCACATCCAAAAGTTGGCATACACTACACTCTTATTGGTAAATCTCCTGTATTTATCAAATCATATTCAGCAGTACCTGCATTTGTTATTTTCTGTAAATTGACTTAATTTCTCACTCTGAGCTCACATACAATTTAAATGGCAAAAATAAAAATGTATCTCAATCATTTAGGTGACTTCCTTACAATCTTCAAGCATCTTCTGTGTCCAATCTCACTCCTGTTATTTTTACATCAAGGATTTTAGAAACTCACGGCAGAAGGGTTTATATCCTTTCATTATTAGTTATCTGTCAACAGATATCATCACAAAGATATCAACTATTCCTGCTCACATTATCCCCTCAGTTTACTGCTGTTCCCATTCCAAACATAGGGCACAGGAATCTGCTAAGACCACTGTCCTCCTGCACAGGATTCTCCCAACCCTACAGTTAATCTTGGCTTTATCTTTGTTGCCTCTTTAGCTTATTAGATGCTAATAATAAGTCATAATTATAAGGGTATATTGCATATGCAGTTTGCCTACTATCAAATAAATACCTCTGTGTATTCTCCTCAAATACCCATACATTACCAGTGGTCTTTCGTCCAACTCCAGTATTTCTTCATTGGGGAGCACATATAAAAGAGAGGACACCTGGGAAATTAAACACCTTGGCTGTTCACTGCTGCCCCTCATTTGTCCTAACAAGGACAGTAAGTAAATAAACAGCTTTCTAACAGAATTGCCAAGAATCACAATGACAACCTTTAGATGAACAAACGTTATGATAATGTCTGTTGTATGAGGAACCCAAAAATAAACAAGACAAAGTTATTCACTGTAAGAGAATGAGTTATAAAGAATGGAAGCTTGTTCTAGGGAGAAAGGAACAGTACCAGTATGAGCATCTACCTGTGGAATCAAACAACAAGGGAGATCAAGATCAGATATCTACAAATGGGGTTCAGATATTACAAGCTTGTAGCCACTATAGCTTGAGTTCAGTTTTCCCACTCTTTCTTCATGGCCCTCTCGGAGATTTTTGTCACTGTTTTCTAATCTCTTTGCTAACATCAGAGAGGTTATCAGAATCTCATTTACCACAGTCATTAAGTCACTAAAGCCATGACACTTAAGCAGATTTTAGAATCAATTTCAAATTCTCTTCCTGTAGGTCTGTTGCCCATTCCATTCTGGTATGAACTTTTCTACTTCCTTGGTTTGTTCAGGAAAGCAGAGCTACTATAAAGGTTATAGGAATAACTATATTCCTATATTAAATATTTCCTATTTAATGTAGGAATAGAACTTTAAATATATAGAAGTAATTGGGCTAGAGAAGTAAAGGTCAAAATATTTAGATAGTTACAGAATATTCATTACAACTTCAGATTCAAGCAATGTAGCAGGTGGAGATTCTCAAGTGCAGAGGGTTCAATAAGCCTCTGCACCTGACTGTATGACCCACTGAGAATGGTGGCTTTCATTTCACTTCTATCTTTCAAAGTACATATATATATATATATATATATATATATATATATATATATGTTTAAGTAATCTCTGAGAACATACGGTGAGGTGGATTCATAGAAATAATAATGTCCACTGCACCAGGAGGAAGTAATGGGCAGTATCAAATAGCCAACAGTCAATTTAGCACAAAGTATTTTTATTTATAATTGAGATCTTCTTCAGGAGTGTGCTTTCTTGCTTTTTTCTTTTTCTTTGTGACCTATTTTGTTTACATGCTATTATTACTATACTGATTTGCAAAGTGAATTAGGAATATTTCTTTTACTAAATTGTTGAATAGTGTGTATATATATCTTTTTGAGTTGTCACAGAGAAGTTGAAATAAATTAGCTTGTAAAACCATCTGGGCCTAGTAGTCTTTGGGAGGTAATTTTTTCACATTTTTTTCCAAGATCTTTTTTAAAAATCTGCCTATTTAGATTTTCTTCCTCTTCTTTGGTAGTTTTGGAATTTTTTTCAGGAATTTTTTTTTTCAATTGAATATCAAACATAGAGTTGTGCATATGATTATTTTATACTTTAGAAATCAGTTTTCCCACTAAGCTTGTGTTTTAGTGAGTTTATGCTGCCTATAACAAATTACTATAAACTGGGTGGCTTAAACAATCAGCATTTAATTCCTGTGATTCTGATTGCTGGAATTCAAAAAACAAGGTGCCAGCAGATCTGGTGTCTACCGAGGTCTGCTTCCTGGATTGCAGATGGCCAACTTCTTGCTGTGTCCTCATATGACAGAGAGAAGAGAAGCAAGTTCTTTGAGTAATTTTCTTACAGGGACTGTTGCCTATTGTCTTAAGTTTTAAGTCTCAGCTGCTTCAAAATGTACACTCTTCCACAGTGTAAAAATTAAAAAGACAAAATGATATCTCTGTCCATAGTTCCTAGAAAACTTGATGCTTGCTCTACAAGTCACAATGCATTAAAGATGGACTATTATTCGAAGTAATACAGATTTTCAAGGAGAAAAAGAATCCTCTTTGTACCTCCCTTCCTACCTTAAAATTCTTCACAGTTCTTTTAAACATCATTCTTGTAGTTTTCAGTTTGTATTCAGAAACTCCTTTAAAATTCCATTTGATCATTGCAGTCAGAATCCAAGGAGGAGTAATTGCCTGTGCTCTACATCATCATCTTGATTATACAATATAGCATCTTATAGGTTTGAATAATGTACAATACACGGATGTTGGAAGGCAGTGTTTTTTACTGGTGAAGAAGCATAATAAAATATGCAATGAAGGATGCCAAAGAAGGAAACTATCCAAAGAAGCATCCCCTATTGTTGAAGTGCAGTTTCAGGTATCAGAATAAACTCATTAATTTAAATATATATATTCAACATATTCAGTATGAAATTTATATATATTTAAACTCTAGAAGCAAACACACACCTACCAATGAGCTTTTCTAGCTGACAGGTTTTGGATACTAAATTACCATTTTGCACTCAAAAGAATCCAGGTTTCTGAAAGGAATGGCTGCATCTAGATGTAGTGCAAAGACAGATAGGCGAGCTTGGAAAAATCTTGTGCCGGAAGTGATCCAAAAAGAGACACTACGATGGAACCAGACAACAGCTTAAAAAGACTTCCCACTTATTAACTATGGAGAATCAATAATTCAGAGGAAGAAGTTAAAACACTTTGTTATAGTAAAATGCCAACTAATAAAGGTGGATGAATTTGGAATTTAACTACCAGAACAGTAATTGATTTGCGTAATATAAACTATGATTTCTAAAATTGGTATTTAAAAATGTTTTCCAAAATTTATTATGAAAAGTTATAAACATACAGATAACTTTGAATTATTTTCTAGAAAACACTGATCTTTACCCACTACTTAGTCTACCATTAACATCTTGCTACATGTGGCTTATCGGACATTAAGATATAATAAAAAAATTATACATATGTATATATATACACATTGTTCTCTGACCCCAGGGCCTGACACAGAGCTTTAAAATCCCTTGGAATTTCCTGAATGATGTAAGCATCCTGTGTTCTAAAGAGCCAGCTCTTTATGTGCTCCTGTCTAGATTCTGACTAGCAAAAAGACCATGTGGTTATTAAAAGTTTGGAGCTTCCAAACCTTATCTTTCATTCTTTGGGAAGGGGAGAGAGGCTGGACTATGATTTAATAATTGCTTATGCCGATGTGATGACATACGTATGAATATCCCTAAACTGTGGTGAGTGAGGAGCGTCCAGGTTGGAAATACATCCGTGTGCCCAGTGGTGGCACACCCCAACCGTTTGAAGACAGAAGCTCCAGTGGCTGGGGCCCTGTAGTACCTCACGCTATGTGCAGTTTATCTGGCCATTCACTGTACTTTTATAATATCCTTTAATAAACAATAAAGTATCCTCCCTGAGTGCTGGGATTTATTATGTCAATTATCAAATATGGAAGGGAATCATAGGAACCCCGAGTCGGTAGCCAAGAGGGATAGAAGTGTGAGTGACCACTACTTGTGACCAGGGGCTGAATGGGGCAAGTCTGTTGGTACTGAGCCCTTATCCTGAGGTTACTTAGCAATCCACATTGGATTAATTGTAGGAACCCAGTTGGTGTCCACAGAGAAGTAGAAAAGTGCTTGGTGTAGAAAATCCACACATTTGACATCAGAAGTGTTGTGTATGAACAGAAACAAAGTTCCTTTATCTATCAATACATCTTTCTATCATTCCACTGTCCATCAATCCCATTTTATTTGAATCATTTTTTTTTAAGTTTACACGTCAATCCATTCACTCTCTAAGCACTTTCGGCATAGATATCATTCTCCTGATCCATATACGTTTATAGTTTCTTTTTCCCTTTGAAGTAAATTTACCTAAAACAAAATTACTAAACGTAAGTGTATCCTTGATGAGTTTTTCCAATAACTATGCAACCAAACCTATCAAGAGGTGAAACTCACCAATAGCACCTAAAATTTGCTTCCTCTTTCCAAGCAATACCTACACCATTCCCTCCAAGGCAATCACTTTTTGATTTTTCCCACAATACATTAGTTTTTACAACTCTAAAATTCATATAAGTAAAATCATGACAGTCTTGTTCTTTTATTAAGATACCTTACCTGGGGCTGGGAATAAGCTCAGTTGGTAAAAGTGCCTGCCTCATAAGCACTAATGCTCTAGGTTTGATCCCCAGTACCGCAAGAAAAAAAAAAAAAAAGATTACCTATATGTTTGATTTATGTGTGGTTTGAGTTATTATTTTTATTAATGTGCGGAATTTTTTACAAATATGCAATGATTACCCATACTTCTATGAAGGATAACTAGGATATTTGTAGTTTTGGCTGTTATTTTTTTTTTACAAATATTCCTTTTTTGCTATAATATTTTTGCTACAAATACTCTTGCACACTTCTTTTAATGGACACTTTTTTTTTTTCATTTATCTTGGGTAAAGTCCTAGGAATAGGATTCCTATGCCATAGAGTATATGTTTGGTTTTATAGAATCTGACAGAATTTTTTCCAAATGGGTCTATATTTGAAGTCTGTGATCTTAAGGACAATGCTAAAGAGTTGAAATGGGTCTTTCAGGAAAAAAAAAATAGATTTTTTTTTTTTTTTGCATAGAAAATCTAGAGAAAGGTATTTCAAATCCACTGAATATTATTAACAAAAGCATTAGCTTATAAGAGTGCATTTTGACCATAACAGAAAAATAAAGTTATTAGATATAGAGATGAAGTTGCAAAGGTAACTAAATCATCTTCTGGAGAGTTGTTTTATCACAAGGTTAAAGATTTGGAGTCTAATGCCATACAGAATGGGCAATGCTGAGAGGGTTTGAATGGGGAGATGGAAGAAGCAACCTATCCTTCATTCTCTACAGGAAACATTGGCTGAATGCTAAGTGTGAGCACCATAGAAGTCTTTCCAGTGGTTTAAAAAAGAGGTGCTTTGGGGAGCATTGAAGATACTACAAAATTGAATACGGTTAAGGTTACACATCTGAATAAACAAAATACACTTTTCTTTTTTTTTTTTTGTGGTGCTGGGGATTGAACTCAGGGCCTTTTGCTTGCAAGGCAAGCACTATACCAACTGAGCCATCCCCGGCCCACCACAAAATACACATTTTTTTTTCTTTTTTTTTTTTTATTGTAAACAAATGGGATACATGTTGTTTCTCTGTTTGTACATGGCGTAAAGGCATACCATTTGTGTAATAAATTTACATAGAGTAATGTTATTTGATTCATTCTGTTATTTTTTCCCCTTCCCCCCACCCCTCCCACCCCTCTTTACCCTCTATACAGTACTTCCTTCCTCCATACTTGCCCCCCTCCCTAACCCTAACTCTAACCCTAACACTAACCCTTCCTCCCCCATTATGTGTCATCCTCCACTTATTAGCGATATCATTCGTCCTTTGGCCTTTTGAGATTGGCTTATCTCACTTAGCATGATATTCTCCAATTTCATCCATTTGCCTGCAAATGCCATAATTTTATCATTCTTTATGGCTGAGTAATATTCCATTGTATATATATACCACAGTTTCTTTATCCACTCATCAATTGAAGGGCATCTAGGTTGGTTCCACAGTCTGGCTATTGTGAATTGAGCAGCTATGAACATTGATGTGGCTGTGTCTCTGTAGTATGCTGATTTTAAGTCCTTTGGGTATAGGCCAAGGAGTGGGATAGCTGGGTCAAATGGCGGGTCCATTCCAAGTTTTCTAAGGAATCTCCACACTGCTTTCCAGAGTGGCTGCACTAATTTGCAGCCCCACCAGCAATGTATGAGTGTACCTTTCTCCCCACATCCTCGCCAACACCTGTTGTTGCTCGTATTCTTGATAATCGCCATTCTAATTGGGGTGAGATGGAATCTTAGGGTGGTTTTGATTTGCATTTCTCTTATTACTAGAGATGTTGAACATTTTTCCATATGTTTGTTGATTGCTTGTAGATCTTCTTCTGTGAAGTGTCTATTCATTTCCTTAGCCCATTTGTCGACTGGATTATTTGAATCTTGGAGTAAAGTTTTTTGACCCACAATTTCTTTGTTCTCTCTAGGCCCTGGTCAAACTAATATACCTTCTGTCTGTATAGTAATGGGTATTCCAGACTTTTAACATAAATATGATGTGACAGTGAACATAATAAATACGGTTCATTGTGACTGCCTTCTTTCATTTGACATTTTTAATGTTGATCTTTGCTGGAGTATGTATCACTGCTTCATTTTTTACTGTCAGATATTATTCCATTTTCTTATGCCACATATCATTCCATTATTATTTATTCCATATTATATTATTGAATATACCCTATTTAATTTATCAATTATTGATTGGGAGACATTTAGGCCATTTATTTTTATATTGTTATTAATAATGCTGCTAATGACATTTGTCAGATAATTTATTTTTGAACTACCTCTTATTTGCTTTATTTTGTGATAATTGTATTGTGGTGTGGTAGAGTGGGATTAGCAGCAAAAATGCTTCTCCACCTTCTTTTTTTGGTACCATGGATTGAACCCAGCAGTGCTTAACCACTGAGCCACATACCCAGCCTGTTTTATTTGTCAGTATTTTTGTAATTGTGGATGGACAGCATGTCTTACTTTATTTGTTTCATTTTTATGTAGTGGTAAGGATTGAACTCAGTGCCTCGCATATGCTAGGTAAGTGTCACACCACTGAGCTACAGCCCCAGCTCCCCAGCCTCTTGTTTGCATTTTCAATTTTGAAATAGAGCCTTGCTAGGTTGTTTAGGACCTTGTTAAATTGCTGAGACTGACTTTCAACTTGCAATGAACCTACCTCAGTCTCCCAAACTGCTGGGAATACAGGAATGTGCTATTGCACCTGGCAACACTGCCCTTTGATAGATATAAAAATCATGTAATTGATTCAATTCTTGAGAAACTTTTACCAAGGTATACATTCCTGATTGTATTTGAAATAATTGTTTTTTACAAAAGTATTTGCCTCAGTTGTGTAAATAATTATATTTTCTGTAACACTGAGTAGTATTATAATTTTTTGATATTTTATATACTAAAATAAATTTCTTGATGCAGTTCTTAAAGCTTAATTTGCATCAAGAAGTGATAAATTATGCTGGCATGATTTAAAATTCCCTTAATTTGGGGGTACAAATCATGTTGTGATGAAGAGTAGATAATTGGAAAAGAATTCTAAATTCTCATTTTCCCAGTTCACTTTTGTGGGTTTTACTTTTAATGGAGGCTTCTCATTGTTAAGCCTAATGTATGAAAAAAACTAGCAGATGATATGCTTAAGCATAAAGTATCATTCTCTACTAAGCTAATTTAGCTTATACCACCCAATTTAAAAAAAAAAAAAAAACACTTAAAGTAGGTTCTCTTCTGTGTATTATGGACTATGGTCTATCTGCTTTAACATTTTGAAGCAATAATTTACTATTATCAATATAATTTCTCTGGTTGTTTCTGAATTTTCCACAAGTTTGATATATTTTAGAATTAACTGATTGCCCATTTTGCCATAAAGCTATTGTTCTAGGTGCCCATTTTATTACTATCTACCTAGTTTGCATTTATTAAAATGTGTTAATCTGAGTGATATAGCAGCGCATCAAATAAAAAAAAAAAACTTGTTACTGAATAAAATGGAAAAAAAAAAAAAAAAAAAAAAAAAGAGGTGCTAACAGTTTGAGACAGCAAAATATTAGGAAAAGAAAGACCTTTGAGAAACACTGAAAAGAACAATTACAAAGGAATTTGATGTTAACTGGATTTACTTTCCTGAAAAAAAGAGTGAGAGTTTGCTATTAGCCAAAGTCTGAATAATTGGCAAGTTGATATTGTCCATCACCAGAAAAGGTTTCTAAAAGATAAGCAAGAGCTCGGGAGCTGGAAGCAGCAAGTATTTTGAAAACACACGTTCAGGAAACATGGTAATTCTAAATAATACCAAGTATTTTATTAAAGAGGTTCTAATTGTAAGAGAGTTTAAGTGTTCAAGGTTTTACACAAGAAAACAAAAAAAAACTTTGTTTACAATGTAATAAACATAGGGTATTTTAGTTCTAAGTCTGAATACTGTCATCCAATCACAGCTGTAAGAATTTGTCAAATAATTTCTTAGAATCATTTTGTTTGTTGTAGGAAATGTAGCTAAGAAGATCAAATTTCCTTTGAAAATAATATTTTGGGCCTTTTGAAACTTAATAATGCGTAAGTATTGGTGCTTTGCTGGACTTTGGCCAAATTCATTTGCAGAATTCAGAGACAGAGGGAGGTAACAAATATATCTTTCAGGGAAAAGTAGTGTATAGTCATATTCAATAAGATGTTACTTTAATCTTCTGTTATGAAAGATTTGGGGATATGTGCAAAACAAGATAATTAGGATTAAGTCTCAGAAGAGTATCCATGAGCTTATGAAAACTCCAGCAAGAATTTTTCTCTTTTTTATTTCCACACACCCTTCCCCTGTGTCTGTCACACTGTAATCTCTTGGTTATTTTCACATGATTCTCTTACGAAGAATATTTGATCATTATATTTTCCACCCAGATAAAGTATATTCCCATATTAAGTTCTGGTCTTTGCCTAATTGAAAATTTCCCTATATTTCATAGTGTGTGGCTCACCACTGAGTGGTTCTTTTCACCTATCTGTGCAGCTCTGTAAATTTCTGATTATGAAAATTATGATAGAAGTGATGAATAGAAATAATATGATACAGCAGAAATACATAGGAGAAATGGAGATATTCATTTGGAAGATAATCCAATTCAAAAATAAAATTAGGTGCACAGAATAAGTCATTTATTGCCATGCTAATGCTGCAAAACAAATCATTCCTAAACTAGATATCTTAAAACTACAACTTTTATCTTCATTACCTTCTATGTGTGGATTGGGCAGTACTTTTCAAAACTGGTCTATCTCTATTGTTTTTAAGCTTCGCTTAGGACCACTCCCCATGTCCCTTACCCACTTTGAACCAGTGGCCTCCAAGGTGACTTCTTCTCATGCAAAAGATCAGAATGCAAAAAGGGTCAACAGAAACTTGATGAATCTGAAGGCCAGAACTGGAAATGTCAAATTATGTCAACTGCCTATATTCTACTGGCCAGAGCAAATCATTTGAACAAGTGTCACATAATGAAATAGTGAAACATATTTCTCCAATATGACAGAGGAAAAGAACAGAGTATTTGTGAGTGATAATCTAATACCACATGAGCACTTAGGCAATCAAATATTTTCTGGAGTCTAGACTTCTCTCTCCTCAGTTTCACACCTATAAATTTTTCCACCTAGCTCTCCCTCAGATACCTCAATTTATCTGTCTTTGATGAATCCAATTTTATCCAGTGGCAAGGTTTAATGATCTGCTATTTGTAGGCATAATCTCACCCAGTCCTTGAGTCATCAATAATGAAGAAAAGCAATGTATTAGTCATTTTATTTCTAGTAAATTTTGCTATAGAAGATAAATATTATTGTGCCTGGAATAGAACTTATATGTTTGTTGGGCATCTGCCTCTTTGTTTTCAGAAAATTCCTACACAGTGGTAAGAGTTTTGAAAACTAGAATTCTTCCTCATTTTTTCTAAATGCATACACCCAAATTGCCATGCAGCTAGAAGAATCTAATTTTTCTTCTAAAGCTTGGTCTGTATGCCCACAGTACCTAGATTTATTTCTTCTCCAACCTCAAAATTGTATCCACTTGGGTTGAGGTTGTAGTTCAGTGGTAGAGTGCTTGTCTGGCATGTGTGATGCTGGGTTTGATTCTTAGCACCACATATAAATAAGTAAAATAAAGGTCCATTGACATCTTAAAAAATATTTTTTAAAAATTGCACCCACTTGAATAAAATATTGACTCTGTAATAGTTCCTTTCTATGTACCATATGACAGAGAAGTCCTTTGTATGTTAACTTTATTCTGATTCAAGAGAGGTCCTTAGTGGGCTCCATCAAATGTCAAAGGAAAAACATCTAAGTCTATGGAGTCACCATTTTTCATCTTTTTTGTATAGCATGTGAAGAGATTCTATCTGTTACTTCATAAAATGTTGCTCAGACTGATCCCTTTTAATGTTTACTTCTGAGGCTACCAATCTCTCACAAACATTACCAAACATAGCTCTAGGCTCTAAGCCCCTATCTCTACCTATAAATCTCTCAAATATAGCCAGATATTTTGATTTGAACTACTGACTCCTCTTCTCAGGCATGTTAGCCTTTCTAATCTTGGTCCTACACCATCTAAAAGGCGACAACACAGTGGTTTAAGAGCCCAGAGTCAGCAGTCACCCTGATGGAATTTGATCCCAGCTCTGCATGTGCTATCTGTACTTTGGAAGCATACATAACATTTTTGTGTTTCAGTTTCCACTTCTATAAAATAGGGAAAAGTCACCTACCTTACAGAATGGTTCCGCGGATTAAGAAGTTATGTAAAGCTTTAGAAAGATGTCTGGTATATGAATGCTACACACTTGCTTCACTCTGTTTGTTCAATGCTGAAATTCCACATCTTATTGGGAAAATATAAAGAATCTATAGTGGAAAATAATAAAATTTTCCCTGCAAAAAAAAAAAAAAATAGTTACATAAAGCATGAAGTCAAGGGGCCATGTATAATATCAAATATAAGTGATAATGATAGAAAATATTTGCCATGTGCCTTGATTTCTCTTGGTTTTGCATGGACTATTTCACTTTCTTTCTTTCTCCTGCTAATGGAACACTGCTGATTCTTTGAAACCCAGATCAAAGTGAACTGGCATAATAAAAAAATGAAAAACAATGGGGTGAAGGAAGAATTGTGAAATATTCGTAGTCTAAAATGAAATAATGGGGCACAAATAAAAGACCCAAAGTTATTAAATGGGAAATCATTTTGAATAAAAGCATTTAGTCATATATCTTAGAAACTAACTAAAAGCTAAGAAAAAGCTTAACAATTATATAGAAGATATAGGTCTACATTTGATTGGAAGACTAGTCTGAAGACTAGAGAGATTAGATTATTGCTAATAGTCATAGGATTAGTTGATAGTCAACTTCAGGGGGAAAATATTCCCAAATATGTTTCCATCTACAGAATGCTGCCTTCTTGTAAGTAATATTTTTGAGATCAAAACTAGTCCATCAGTTTGACAATCCATCAGAGTACTAGGTAAAATGTCAGACTTGTACATTTAGATAAACAGTATGTTTCCAGGGTGAGAGATCATGAATACACAAGTAATGTGCATTCTATGATAGCTTAAGAAATAAATAATGCAAATTTTCAGAGGACCTTGAAAGAAATATTTGAATAGGAAATAGACTTCAAATCTTGGAAGAAGAAAAAATGATAGTATCTATAATAATATAATTATTTGTTTTGATTTTTTATCCTAATATACTGTGCTCTAGAATAAGTTATTTACTATACCACATTCAAATACAAAAAGTCAAAGAAGAGTTTTTAAAAATAACTACATACCAAAATATCTGCCAAATCTATCTTCTTTGTAAAACCTCAAGTTTTTTTATTTTTTATTTTTTAATTTTTACAGACTGCATTTTGATTCATTGTACACAAATGGGGTACATCTTTTCGTTTCTATGGTTGTACACGATATAGATTCATTCTATTCGTGTAATCACACATGTACATAGGGTAATGATGTCTGTCTCAGTCCACCATTTTTCATACCCTGGACCCCTCCTCCCTCTCATTTCACTCTACATAATCTAAAGTTCCTCCATTCAAATTTTAACAATAGGAATTCATGTATTTTTAAAAATTGATGAGAATAATATGACCCTACCTACTTAAACTTAGAATATTGATGTTTTGCAATATTCTAAATGTGCATTTGAATTGTTCATAATGTTGAATTATAAGTAGGTCTTGCTTAATCTTTAAATTTTTAAACTCAAAATTGTCCCTAATTATTGTTGAAATAACTGAATTCAAGTAGCTAGATACATTTAACTGTTGCTTAATTTATAGTTTGAAAAAGGTTGGGCCAGGCTACTAAAGTGAATAATTCACTTCTGGATCAAAAGTAGAATTTTTATTTTGCAGCTGTTATTTATTTACATATTCATATTAGCTTGTCCTATAAAATATGAGTTTGAAAGCTCTTAACATATTTTGTTATCTTCATCAAATACAAGTTTGACCTTTGGCAGTTACTTTGTAGTAGGTTATCTGCAAAAACAAACACTAACAGATCCTCCCAACTCTGTATATGTCTACTGTTCCTCCAATCAAGGTATGAAGTCTATTTGCTATTCTTTTAAATTGAGGCTAGCTCTGAATTTGGCCAGCAGAATGCAGGAGAAATGACACTATGAAAGTTCCAATAGCTGAACAAGCCTTTAATTTCTTTTTCGTCTTTTGGATGCCAGACACCATGGGAAAAAGTACATCATCATTGCTAGAAACCCCACATGGAAGGGAAAAAGAGAGAGAGAGAGAGAGAGAGAGAGAGAGATGCTCTCAACCATGCACCAAATTATTCTAGCATCTAAGCTGAAGCCCCAGGCACAATAACAAGACATTCTATCCCCAGCCAAACTGCCAGTTAATACCAACTAAAACAAATGAACCACACAACTGAGCCCAGCCAAGCCACAGAATAAAAATAAAATGTCATTCTTCTTGTTTTCAGCTACTATGTTTTAGAATGGTTTATTGTATATTAATAGATAACTGAGACATATGCTTATGAAACAGATAAATATTCACTAGACACAACTAAAAGTCTAAATACTTCATTAAATGTAAAATACTGTCCAAAAAAATCTTCACAATGGAGTTAGACCTGTATGGAACAAGTGTGGTGTAGATTTGTAAATCCACACAGTTACTTTCTTTTTATCACAAGATTCATAATAACTTCCAAAGTCATATTTAGTCTTATGTATATAAGCTCCATATGGTGGATCTCATTCATGCTCAAAGTAGAAATGAGACAGGGATTATGTCTGAAAATTCTGCAGACATCAAAATGATCATAAAAAACAGCAGCAGCAGATAAGAAAGAGGGCTTGACATTGCAGCATGTGCAGCCCCAGCACTTCCAGGACTCACAGACCTAGAAAGTGGACTCTTGTTCTCTGACCTGGAGGCACACAAGGGCCTGTCCCTGGACTGGGCAACTGTATCCAGTGTGGGTGAGGCAGCCAGCGACAGTGTGCAGTGGTACTGACTCAGTACATATTCACCTTCAAGTTAGAAAGATAGGCAGCAAGATCAAGAACATGGAGATGAGAATCTGTACAAACCCATGGATGTCCAGTGAATATTGCTATTTGCTCACAACTAATGAAACCAAAGTAGCTTGGATACCCAAGAAATAACTGATCAAGAATCTGCTGTACATGTCAAAATAATACCAGAATTCCAGAAAACTTGAGTCAAGAACCCTATAAATTTGAAGAAATTATCTGTAGTCTTATCAAAGAAAGAACTGCCAGACTTCAGAGAATTATAGATTTTTATATGGTGCCAAGTAGATTTTCCTACAAAGGGAAAACATATCTAACATGTCATAATGTCACTAACAAAATGATGAATGTTCAAAAAATTGAGTTCAACTAAAGGAACAGTATTATGCCATAGACGTTGATCCTGTTCTTAACTGTGGAAAAGACATACCCTTATATGGAAGAATGGTATATCAAATCACACTGTTTGAACAAGTCACACCAAAATCTAAACTTCAGAAATTCTGGTAGAATCTGATGTTATACTGAAAGAAGGATATGAGAATTTCTTAGCTAAGTTCCAAAAGCACAGAATCCCTGTGTTCACTTATGTATAAAAATGCATTAGATTTATGTGCATTAATCTTATATCCCGCTACTTTACTGAATTCACTTATGAGTTCTAAAAGTTTTCTGGTGGAATTTCCTGGTTCCTCTAAGTATATAATCATATCATCAGCAAATAGGGATAGTTTGAGTTCTTCTTTTCCTATTTGTATCCCTTTAATTTCTTTGGTCTGTCTAAATGCTCTGGCTAGAGTCTCAAGAACGATGTTGAATAGAAGTGGTGAAAGAGGGCATCCCTGCCTTGTTCCAGTTTTTAGGGGGGATGCTTTCAGTTTTTCACCATTTAGAATGATATTAGCCATGGGCTTAGCATAGATGGCCTTCACAATGTTAAGGAATGTTCCCACTATCCCTATTTTTTCTAGTGTTTTGAGCATGAAGGGGTGCTGTATTTTATCAAATGCTTTTTCTTCTTCTATTGAAATTATCATGTGATTCTTGACTTTAAGTCTATTGATATGGTGAATGACATTTATTGATTTCCTGATGTTGAACCAACCTTGCATCCCTGGGATGAAACCCACTTGATCAGGGTGCACTATCTTTTTAATATGTTTTTGTATGCGATTTGCTAAAATTTTATTGAGAATTTTTGTGTTGATGTTCATTAAGGATATTGGTCTGAAGTTTTCTTTCCTTGATGTGTCTCTGTCTGGTTTAGGTATCAGTGTGATATTGGCTTCATAGAATTAGTTTGGGAGGGTTCCCTCCTCTTCTGTTTTATGGAATACTTTGAGAAGTATTGGAATGAGCTCTTCTTTAAAGGTTTTGTAGAACTCGGTTGAGAACCCATCTGGTCCCGGACTTTTCTTTGTTGGTAGGCTTTTGATGACTTCTTCTATTTCATTACTTGAAATTGGTCTATTTAGATTATGTATGTCCTCCTCGTTCAGTTTAGGCAATTCATGTGTCTCTAGAAACCTGTTGATGTCTTCGACATTTTCTATTTTGTTGCAGTATAGATTTTCAAAATAGCTTCTAATTATATTTTGTATTTCAATCGTGTCTGTTGTGATATTTCCTTGTTCATTCCGAATTTTAGTGATTTGGGTTTTCTCTTGTCTTCTCTTCGTTAGTGTGGCTAAAGGTTTATCAATTTTGTTTATTTTTTCGAAGAACCAACTATTTATTTTGTCAGTTTTTTGTATTGTTTCTTTTGCTTCAATTTCGTTGATTTCAGCTCTGATTTTAACTATTTTCTGTCTTCTACTACTTTTGGTGCTGGTCTGTTCTTCTTTTTCTAGGGCTTTGAGCCGTAGTGTTAGGTCGTTTATTTGTTGAGTTTACTTCTTTTATTAAATACGCTCCATGAAATAAATTTTCCTCTAAGTACTACTTTCATAGTGTCCCAGAGATTTTGATATGATGTTTCTTTGTTCTCATTTACCTCTAAGAATTTTTTAATTTCCTTCCTAATATCTTCTGTTATCCATTCATAATATAAGAGCATATTGTTTAATCTCCAGGTGTTGGAGTAGTTTCTGTTTTTTACTCTTTCATTTTTTCTAACTTCAATCCATTATGATCTGATAGAATACAAGGTAGTGTCTCTATTTTCTTGTATTTGCTAACATTACCTTTGTGGCATAATATATGGTCTATTTTAGAGAAGGATCCATGTGCTGCTGAGAAGAAAGTATATTCGCTCTTGGTTGGATGGTATACTCTATAAATGTCTGTTAAGTCTAAATTATTGATTGTGTTATTGAGATCTATGGTTTCTTTGTTCAATTTTTGTTTGGAAGATCTATCCAATGGTGAGAGAAGCATGTTAAAATCACCTAGTATTATTGTGTTATGGTCTATTTGGTTTCTGAAATTGAGAAGGATTTGTTTGACATACATGGATGAGCCACTGTTTGGGGCATAGATGTTTATGAATCTTTGGAAAGAATAATTAGGAAAACTACCCCATTCACAATAGCATCAAAAAAAAAAATACTTGGGAATCAATCTCACAAAAGAAATGAAAGACCTCTACAATGAGAACTACAGAACACTAAAGAAAGAAATTAAAGAAAACCTTAGAAGATGGAAAGATCTCCCATGTTCTTGGATAGGAAGAATTAATATTGTCAAAATGGCCATACTACCAAAAGTGCTATACAGATTCAATGCAATTCCAATTAAAATCCCAATGACACACCATACAGAAATAGAGCAAGCAATTATGAAATTCATCTGGAAGAATAAGAAACCCAGAATAGCTAAAGCAATCCTTAGCAGGAAGAGTGAAACAGGGGGTATCGCAATACCAGATCTTCAACTCTACTACAAAGCAATAGTAACAAAACAGCATGGTATCGGTACCAAAATAGAAAGGTAGATCAATGGTACAGAATAGAGGACACGGACACAAACCCAAATAAATACAATTTTCTCATACTAGACAAAGGTGCCAAAAATATGCAATGGAGAAAAGATAGCCTCTTCAACAAATGGGGCTGGGAGAATTGGAAATCCACATGCAACAGAATGAAACTAAACCCATATCTCTCACCATGCATGAAACTAAACTCAAAATGGATTAAGGACCTCAGAATCAGACCAGACACCTTGCAGATTATAGAAGAAAAAGTAGGTCCAGATCTTCAACATGTCGGCTTAGGACCAGACTTCCTCAACAGGACTACCATAGCACAACAAATAAAAGCAAGAATCAATAACTGGGATAGATCCAAACTAAAAAGCTTTCTCTCAGCAAAGGAAACTATCAGCAATGTGAAGAAAAGCCTACAGAGTGAGAGAAAATTTTTGCCAATCATACTTCAGATAGAGCACTAATCTCCAGAATCTATAAAGAACTCAAAAAACTCTACACCAAGAATACAAATAATCCAATTGACAAATGGGCTAAGGAAATGAGTAGACACTTCACAGAAGAAGATCTACAAGCAATCAACAAACATATGGAAAAATGCTCAACATCTCTAGTAATAGAGAAATGCAAATCAAAACCACCCTAGATTCCATCTCACTCCAATTAGAATGTCGATTATCAAGAATACAAGCAACAACAGGTGTTGGCGAGGATGTGGGGAGAAAGGTACACTCATACATTGCTGGTGGGGTTGCAAATTAGTGCAGCCACTCTGGAAAGCAGTGTGGAGATTCCTTAGAAAACTTGGAATGGACCCACCATTTGACCCAGCTATCCCACTCCTTGGCCTATACCCAAAGGACTTAAAATCAGCATACTACAGAGATACAGCTCCATCAATGTTCATAGCTGCTCAATTCACAATAGTCAGATTGTGGAACCAACCTAGATGTCCTTCAATTGATGAGTGGATAAAGAAACTGTGGTATATATATACAATGGAATATTACTCAGCCATAAAGAATGATAAAATTATGACATTTGCAAGCAAATGGATGAAACTGGAGAATATCATGCTAAGTGAGATAAGCCAATCTCAAAAAACCAAAGGACGAATTATATCGCTAATAAGTGGATGATGACGACACATAATGGGGGGAGGGAGGGGTTAGTGTTAGGGTTAGAGTTAGGGTTAGGAAGGGGGGCAAGAATGAAGGAAGGACTGTATAGAGGGAAAAGAGGGGTGGGAGGGGTGGGGGGAAGGGGAAAAAACAGAATGAATCAAACAACATTACCCTATGTAAATTTATGATTACACAAATGGTATGCCTTTACGCCATGTACAGAGAAACATGTATCCCATTTGTTTACAATAAAAAAAAAAGAATCCCTGTGTTCATACTTTTGACTGGTATTGGTGATACACTAGAGGAACTTATCCATCAAGCTGTGGTTTATCATTCAAATATCAAAGTGGTATCCAGCCTCATGGATTTTGATGAAAATGGGGTAGTGAAAGGATTTAAAGAAGAACTAATTCATGTATTTAAAAACACAACATGGTATCATGAAGAAAACAGGATATTTCAGTCAACAAAAAGATAAGAGCAACATAATTCTGGTAGTAGAATATAAAACAGATTTAAGAATGTAAGATGGGGTAGCCAATGCTGAACACATTCTGAAAATTGGACATCTAAATGATAGAGCACATGTGCTTTTAGACAAACACATGGACTCTTATGATGTTGTTTTAGTAAAAGATTAATTGGAGGTACCAACTCTATTTTACAGAAGATTCTATAAATAAGAATTTTTCAAGAAGTCCTTTCTCTTCTGGGTATGGTTGACACAATAGCTACTCATTTGTCCATCTTGCTGAAAGACTATTATTTATAATATATTCTTGCTCTTGAAAATTTCCCTTTACATAACTAAAATATTTTCAGACATGTTGAATTTATCAACTGGAAGTTCCTTTTCCCCACCTTTTTAAATACATTCCTCACTATAGTCTTAACAACTTTTTATAAATCTTAAAGCCAAGTTTAGAAAAGAAAACTCCTTTATTTTCCAAAGTGAATTTTCTAGCTTAATGTTATCATGCAGTTTTTGAAGAATTTTTTTTGCACCAGGAATGTTTGTGAAAGTTTTAAGAAGGTTTATGAAATGGAGAAATAATGTGCATGATTTTAAGTATTGCCATTTGTATAATTTGGGTGCATTATGCTAATGGTATCACCATCTCCTGAAACTGTGTAATATTTAGTTTTCTGTGTGGGGAAAACCAATATTTACCCAAAACAACTGACACTTAATATTTGAAAAGACCTTTTGTGTTTTTGTTACTAATCATTACAAGATATTCTATATGAAATGCTGATAATAAACATGAAATGCAAAGTCTTCTAAAAGAGAGAATGCTAACAAAAACTACACACACGCACACACACACACACACACACTATACATATAAATTGATAATTTAGATGCAGTGAACCAGTTCCTTAAAAAAATACAACTTATCCAATATAAAAGAGATCATTTAATATCTCATAACTATTTTTAAAACTCAAGTATGCTATTTTAACACTCTCATCAACCAAATGTCCAGGCCCAGATGGCTGCACTGGAGAATGCTAATACACGTTAAATAAATATTTACATGAACTCTAGTCTCTTCAGACAATAGAAAAAACAGAACACTTCCTAATCAGTTTCATTAAACTAGTATTACTCAAATATCAAAACCAGACAAAGAAAACTATACATCAATATTTCTAAAGAGTATAGACAAAAATTCATTCATAAGACAGTAGAAAATAGAATTTAGTAAAACGAATTATATGCCATGATCAAATAGAGTTATTTCAAGTACACAAGACTAGTTCAGCATTCAAAATTCAATATGTGATTCTCCATAAAAATGCAGTTTAAAAGGAAAAATTCACATGAGCATATTGACTGGTACAGAAAAGGTTTTGATAAAATTCAACATCCATTCCTGATTTAAATCTGTCAAAAATTAGAAGGGAACTTTCTAACTTGATAAAGCTACAAAAACAACAGAGATAACATAATATTTACTGCTGAAAGACTGAATGCTTATCCCTAAGGGTCAGAAACAACATACTATTGGAAGTTCTAGAAAATGTAATATGGCAAGAAAAAGTAAATATAAGGAATACAGATCCAAAAGGAAGAAGGGAAACTTCCCATATTTGCAGGTCTTCTCATTATTCATATTGTAAATCCTAAAGAAACTAAAAAATCAAACAAGAACTCCTAGAATAAGTGAATTCAACAAAGACACAGGATACAAGATAAACATACACAGATATTTACATTTTTACTTGTTAACAATGAACAAGTGGACACACAAAATATAATAGAAAGACAGGTCTAGGGCATATGCCTGTAATCCCAGCAACTGGGACAGTAGAATTGCATGTTTGAAGTTAGCCTCACCAATTTAGTGAGGCTTTAAGTAATTTAGCAAAACCTTATCTCAAAAAAAAATTTTTTTTTTAAAGGCAGGGATGTAGCTCAGTGGGAAAGCACCCCTGGGTTCAATCCCAATACCCCTTTCCCCCAAATCACTCAGCATTTATAGCCCCTAAAAAAGTGAAATAATTACATGCAAATGTAACAAAATAGGCGCAGTATTTTTTCCCCTGAAAACCACCAACTCTTCTTAAAAGAAAGATCTAAATATATGAATAGACATACTATGTTCATAGACTCGTGACTCAATATAGGAAATATACCAATTCTCTCTTAATGAATGTATAGAGTTTAATGGAATGTCTATAAAAATCCCAGAAAAAAGTTTGATATAAGCAAGATTATTCTAAAATTTATACAAAAAGGTAAAAAAGGCTCCAATACTATGGAAACAAAAAAATAAAGGCAAGATAAATGATTTTACCCAATTCCAAGATTTATATAGCAAAAATAATAAAACCTGGATGGGGTCAATAGAAATATAGACACAGACCAATGAAGCAGAAGAGACTACAGGGAAAGAGATGCACACAAAAATATGCCTAATTATATTTTTGATAAAGGTACAAAAGCAATTTCAATGGAAAGAGAGAAAAGATAACCATCTTAACAAGTGGTTCCAGAGAACAACGAGACATTGTAAGCAAAAATATGATCTTGATGTAAACCTAATGCTTATTACAAAAAAAAAAAAAAAACTCAAAATGGATCCCAGATTTAATGTAAAATATAAAACTAAAACTTGTAGAAAATATCATTGGAGAAAAATCTTTGAGTTCTAGGGTTAAAAAAAGATTCTACACATGACATCAAAGCTGGAACAAAAGCAACAATTGATAAACTAGGTCTCAATTTTATTACTTTTGTTCTGTGAAAGGACCTAAAAAGAGTATGAAAAATAAGTTAAAGACTGGGAATAAAATATATGAAGACTACATATTGGATAGAGTAATATTTGGATATATAAACAACTCTTAAAACTCAACCATTAAAATACAATTAGAAGCTGGTTGCAGTGGCACACACCTGTAATCCCAGTGGTTTGGGAGGCTGAGGCAGGAGGATTTTGAGTTCAAAGGTCATCCTCAGCAATAGGGAGGCACTAAGCAACTTAGTGATACCTGTCTCTGAACAAAAAACACAAAATAGGGCTGGGTATGTGGCTCAGTGGTCAAGTGCCCCTGAGTTCAATCCCGGGTACCAAAAAAAAAAAAAAAAATATATATATCTATATATACTATATATGATAGGCAAAGACATAAAGGAACATTTCAATGAATATTATTATGTATAGATTTTAACTAAGATATAAGGATATGCAATGAGATTTAATGCTATCATTCATATTAGGGAAATGAAGATTAAAACCACAATATAACTATATAATATATGTCATATTTAATATGTATAATTACTTACTTCCATACTTCATACATATTATATATTAAATGTATATATAATACATACTTTTAATTATGTATGTATATATATACTTACATTTCTACATATGTATTATATATATACATTTCTACTATATATATTATATATACACATACCAGAATGTCTAAATATAGAACATAGTAAGTCATCTTCTAGTAAGGATACTGAGAAAATCGGTCATTAATTATTGTTGGTGAGAATCTAACCATGGTACGGCTACCATGGAAAACAATTTGGCAGTTTCTTTAAAACTAAACACACAACTAGTAAATAACCCAGAAATCACACTCCTAAGCATTTATCCCATATAAATTTAAATGTATGTTCCATAAAACCTGTAATGATGTGTCCATTATTCACAATAACTCTTAACTGGAAATAACCCATATATCTTTCTATAGGTGAATGGTTATACAAATCTGGTATATGTATATCATGGAGAAGTAAAAACAATGTACTAGTATACATAAGAAATTGAATGAATCTATAGGGAATTGTGCTGAGTGAAAAAAGTCCATTTCAAAGATTGTATACTATATGATTCTATTTATATAACATTCTTGAAATGACTTAATAACATGAAGAAGAGATTATAGAGGTTGTCAGGAGTTGAGAGGTTGGGGACAGGAGTGAAGTACTGTGGTTATAAAAGGGCACCAGAGGGAATCCTGTGACTGAACTGTTCTGTAACTTGACTGTATCAATGTCCAATATTGTGATTATGAGGTTGTAGCCAGGTTTTTGCAAGATGCTACACTTGCAAAAAAAATTTGTAAAAGCTGATGAAACTGTTACTCCTTAATCAGTTACATGTGATTCTGAAGCTACAAAACTAAATTTAAAAACAAAGTTACTTTAGTTCATTCACTAAAAAGAGAAGTGTTTTTATGCTAGATGTAATGGCTAAATTAGTTGAAGCCACTAAATCTGATGCTACAAATAATTTCATTACTCAAAATGTTGAAGGAACAACAAGAAACAACAAGAAAAATATGGAGCCAAAATGCCTATATTTGTACCTTATTTATAGGAATAGACTGGACTAGCCAAAGGATAATGAAGGGAAGGGAGGGGGAGAGGAATAGGAAAGAGTAGAATTAATTGGTGATCATAACTTTCCTAGTCTTGTATTTGTATATACAACCAGGGGTAACTCCACATCATGTATGACCACAAGAGTGGGAACCTAATGGAATAAGTTATATTTTATGTATTCTTAGCTTGCCAAAATACATTCTATTGTCATGTATAACTAAAATAAAAAACAATAATTTGTACCTTATTAATTGAGGACAGCTGATGTTTGAATACCGCTCCAACAAAGGAATATTTTTGCTATTTTCAGTTTCATAATTTTTAAATTTATAGTTTGAATAAAAAACACAATAAAGTAGTACTAGAAGGGTCCAAGGTGAACATATCTTCCAATCCTTTCTCCCCAGGATATCTCGTACCACCTCTAACTCCCTTTCATCAAAGTAGTCAAAGACTTCCTAGCTTTCTGTGGTGTATTCAAGATTATATGTGTGCATGTATACATTCTGATTCTGATTATGTTGTATGTTTTTGACAAGATGTTACTTCAGCAGAAAATTTTTGTAAAATGCTCACAATACTTTGTGTCATTCTTTAATAATACCTGATTCTGTAACTACCTCAAAACTAAAAAAAAAACAAAAAAAAACAAAAACAAAAAAAAAACTTCATTCAGAGAGATCATTGCCAATTTTTCTACAGTAGTAAGGATTCACTAAAATTAGAGCAGGGAATGAAGCAAGAACAAAAGTCAGGCAGTTAGTGTAGACAGATGAATCTAGTTAGGTAGGGAATGGAATGTTAATACCTTCAGGACACTTCTTCCTCCCCCTAACCAATAACCAAAATGTCACCTGCCTCAGGGGAGTACATCCCTCCCAGCAGAGAATTATTAATGAGTATTCCCTGAGAGGCTCCCCTGAATTGCCCCTCTCCAGCCTTTCACTGCATGGGGACGGGGAAGGGGGAATAAAAGGAGGGGACATGAAGTAAGAAACCTTGGAATTATAAAAAGGACAAGATTCACCCCCTCCCACAGGCACCCAACTCTGGGTCCCCTTCTCTGTGAAGAATCTGTATTAACATTCTTCAAATAAAACTTGTTTTCTACAATTAAAAAAAAAAAAGTTCAGTGCATTCACTGAAAAAAGAGTCAATATGTATTTTTCTCCCCAACACTCCAACCTATATCTTCTCATACAATATTTCTATTCTGCATCTTGGTTTTTCATTTTTAAAATTTTCAAAAACTTTTGATATTAATAAACTAGCTTAATTTTAAAATTAAGTATGATTGGATGTACAATATATGTGTTATTTCTTACAATTTCTTATTATATGTTCCAAAAAAATCTGTATACTTTGTTTTTCATGTCTGTAAATTCCTAGAAGTGAAAGCACTTGATCAAAAGGTATATGTTTTTACAATTATGATAATATTGCCAAGTGGTTCTTTACAAAATTATCTCAATTTTCACTACCACAAGCAATAGATGAGAGTGACTTGTCTTTGATCACTTCAATATTAGTAATGTTTTTGATCTTTGCCAATGTGATAGGTGAAAAAGCTCCCAAGGTAAGCCATTCTATTCAAAGACAATTATCAGTCATATGTGAAAGGATACCTTAATGCATTAATTGCAAGGAAATAAAGTGACCATCAAGACTAAAAACAACTTTATCCTATATCAAGTAATATTGTGTATTTATTCCAGTCTATCATTGGGACCTGTTATTCACAGAGAAAGAGAACATAATTATTAATCAAAATTAATATTTTTGGCTTATGATTCATTCCACAATTTAAAGGCAATATTTAAATACTTAAATTGATCAAAATTATTTAGTGAACACTACCAGAAGAGTAATGTAGTAAGTAAATTGCTACTATATCCAAAGATTCCTGCCATCTAACCTGAATGTTTTTCATGCATCAGACTATGCCTGTGGATTTTTGTTAATAATGCCATCTGCTCAGAAATCATTTCAAAATCTACTCTGCATAGGAATACATTAACTATCCAATCATGCATATGTATGCAGCAATAAAGAATTAACATAGTCTTAAAAAAAGTTGAGAGGCAAATTGAGAAGTAAAAGAAAAACTAGGGAGCTTTTGATAAGTACTCAGGTCTCTTTCAGATCTGCCATATTAAGTAAATGATTTTTTTAAATTGCTAGGATGAAAACCCCAGAATATAAAATAATACAAATTTTTTAGCTATTCACACACAAGTTTTATTTTAATGATAGGAGAAGCCTATTTTCTAACATGTACATAGTAAAATTTGAACTATGATCACTGGATAAATTAATGGTTATAAATAGAGTTTAAGTTTCTGTAACTAGTCTGACTTATTCTAAATGTTTCAATAATGGACAAGGCATCTCATCAGCATACTGGTATCTCAAATATCAGTTATCCAATATAAAAATTTCTAGTATTTCTCATTTTTTGGGTGACAAAGTACATATGTTCTAGAAATACGTATATATCTTCCTCAATTCCATTAAGATACTACATTTTGAGACTGAAATTGTAGTAATTCTTGAATTCACTATATAACATGCATTCTGAAAATTGGAGAGAAAATAGTCAATGAATTAAATTTTAAAGTTGGTGGAATGATATTAAACGGTCGGTCTCATTCTTACGGTTGAATGCCCCGAATTTAACTTGAGAGAAATACACAACCTCTTCAAAGAACATTCAGTTCAAAATCAAGTATTTATTAAGTTTTTACAACCTGTCAAGTCTAGTGCTGGGTTTGGAAGAGACAAGTAGGTCTGTATCTCAACACCTTTCTTGCAGAAATGGGGGCGGGTGGAGTCAGGGAGTCTCAGGGGACTGTGTGGGCTGAGAATGGTAAGTCCCCAAAGCAAACACTTTGTACCTGATAGTTCAAAAAAGCAACCATGCACTGACAAGGATAAAAATCCTTTTACAGAATGGGCAATGAAAAGCCCAAATGCAGCACATAAGGCAACCCTTCATTCTTCCCATACTGCTCGGTAGTGAACCACTGGCACGAATGGTTCAGACCAAGATCGGGTCTACCTTTAAGACCTGGAGGGGGAAACCGCCTGACCAAAAGAAATGGTTGCAGTCTCATTTGCATAAGCACCCAAACACTGCCGACGTCACCACACCCCAGTCCAGACCCCGCCCTTACTCCAGCCATTCCCTGTGAGGGTGGAGGATGGCAAGGGAAAGGAGACACTAGAGAGCGCAAGCCTGGAGGCTTCTCTCTCTTCCAACAGACCCAATGTTGCTTCCTTACTAAAGAGAAAACGATCCCGTTCTGGCGGCCTCTGCGACTAGGTGGGTCACGTCTTTCGCGGGGACGCCTCGGGCATTTAGATTCATTCATATTTATAAAGCTGGAGCGCCAGTTAAGAGTGAAAGGCTTTCTCCCTGCTGCACTGTATTTAAAACTGTCTTCTGCCCCAACTACGCAAAGACCGAGTGAATAAAAGGTAAAAACAATCCGGGTTTCCCGTCTTTCCCATCGGTTCCTTAAAATCCCAGCGCCACCACCCTCGCCGCCACGCTGTCAAATTCCTGGATGCTCAGAAACGCTCAAAGTGTGCTTTCTTCAGCAACCACGTGCCTTTTGCGCGGCGAAAGGCCCACTTTGGGATCATTTATCGCAGGCTGCCTTAAGCAAAAGGGAATTGGGGTCACGTGAAAACACTCTGCCTTCCACAGTCCCCTTCTGCAGTTGCAAAAGAACCTCAAGCGAATGAGAAATGAGGCTCGAAGCTCTCCCCGCCCCACCGCCCACCGGCACGAGGATCAGCTTCCAATTCACCTCGGAAGTGCCTCTCCGCCCCGACCCTCCCAACTTTCCTCTCGGACTTTCTGATGTTTGACCCCATCCTTCAACCCCCAACTTGACTTGGAAAACCAGTAGGTCTCCGGGGATGTTGAGGGCAATTTCCACCACAGGAAGGAAGGAAGGATGGCGGCACGTTTCGACCCATGTGCTTCTCCCTACAAGTGCCTCCTCTCCTCACCCCCACACCCCGGTTCCTCCCTCCCAATCTCAGACTTGCACAGGTGCAGGACGCAGAGCCTAAAGGGTTGCCAACTGAGCCTGGAAGAGCTTTCCCGGAGCTTTTAAGCCATTCTCCCTCCTTCCACTCCAGGACCCAGCCTGAGTCCTTCCATCCATCAGTTCTGTGGCTCCTGGTCCCCGGACTCCAGGGCTACTAATGGCGAGCCCCACCCCATCCGCAGCAGTGCCTTAGCATAGGAGTGTGTCTTTACCGTTACTCTGTCTTGACCCAGCACCTCTTGCTGTTTCCACGTCCCAGCAGCAGTCCAGAAAGGGTCGGGTCCAGGCAGCTGTGACAGAGGCCACACAGGAGCTGTCTGGAGAGAAGCAGTTGCTTGCCAAGGGCGGGCTCTGGGACTGGGTTTAGAGGGTCGCTGCCCTGCGGACTGGCAAGGAAAGACTCGTGAGCGCCTGTGTGTCTGCCAGGGAAACAGCACGGGATACAGGCGCGCGGATCCGTATGCGCGCGCGCCCGCGTGTGTATGTGAGTGTGTGTGAGTGAGGGTGTGACGGAGGTGCCCACGTGCCCGGCCCGCCTGTGCTGCGGCCGCGGAAAGGCTGCGGGCGAGGGGAGGAGGCAGCGGGCGGCGACAGGGCTCTGAGGAGCCAGCCAGGTCTGCTGGCTGGGCGCCGCACCTCCCCGCCCCACCACCCCTTGACGCAGAGGCCACTGCGGCTGCCCGCTGCGTCCTCCCTGCGCTCGGGGGCTGGGCAGACTGGATGTAGGGTGGAACTGGGGAGCCCCAGGCAAAGCAAAACAAAACAAATTCTGCGCGCTCCACCCTGTCTTCCCCCAGCCCACTCAAGTGAAAGGATGGGCACCAGTTGCCCGCCACCTGCCTTTGTCTCAGGGAGGATAACAATCCTGTTCCAATGGTCCTACCTCGAACCTTCTGGCTATTCTCCTAAAGTCTTTAACAGGACCCTAAGCTTTTTAAGTAAGGGACCCTAGCTTTCTTTTCAGGCCAGCCATTTACATCTCCTGCAGAAGAAAAGCACTCTGGGCATTTGCTTTTCCATCAAGCGGTGGCCTGACAGTGCTCAGTGATTCTAATAAGGTTCTGAAAGGTTGTTTTAGGAAGCTGGTTCCCACCATATGTTGGTGCCTCACTATGCGACTCCTTTCCAAGGGGTCTCATTACCAGTTGAGGTCTGACTTTCCTCCTCTGATAATCAAGGCATGCTCACGATTAAACCACGTAATCTTAAACATAGTAAGTTTCTGAACACAAAGCTTAGCTTCCTTTTGAAATGGCTGAACCGTCCCCTAAACAGGGAACGTGGTCTAGGGATTAAATTTATGATCTTTGAAACTCAAAATTTGAAAGAACTGCAAAATGATCATAGAACTATTATAGAAGAAAGGTTACTTGGCAAAGTCTCTTTTTCACTTCTAGATGATTAATATTATCATTTTAAAAAATGCCTTCTGCACTTTTAGACCTTACAACAATCCCTTAAATTTAATGGATTGTATCTAATTAAGATTGAATTAATAATAAGACCATTGCCGACAGGTTTTTAATGCAGTGAAAAAAATCTCCTGGAAAGAAATCACAAGACCTAAATTTCAGGTCAGAACATTGTTACTAATCCTTTTAAAGCAGCCAAGAGAGCTTTTTCTCAGCCTCTCTTCAAATCCCACCTTTAAAAATAAAAGAAATAATAATAATAAATTAATCCTTGAATTTCACTCCCCTGCCACTGGTAAATTAATGCTCTTTTATAGATGCACCACAGGAAAAACTTAAAAGTTACAATAAACTTCTTAGCACACACCTTGCTTTTACTTCACATAATGGTGACAAGCAAATATTTATGTTGATAAATATCATTTTTTTACATACTCAAACTGAAAGACAGGTACAAGTATTACCAATTACAACTAAAAAGAATTTAATAATATAGGTAGGGCTATGTCCACCATAATCAGGATCGCATTTATCTATGGGAAACAAAGTTATTGATATACCTGCAGGAGTGGTTTACAGTAGTACCAAGAAGTACTAAAAATATTTCTCCTTTACACTTTTTCACTGGTGTTTGACACCTATTTCAGAAACATGTACAAAGTAGTGTATCACAAAATACTTCTAATGATGTCTTCAGTAATGACTGATATCTGATGCTGATTAAAAGAAATAGGAAAGCTTCTTACTACATGTCTGGGGCTTATAATGTTTAATCTCCTCAACTAATTAATAAGGTGACTTACTAATAAAGAGATTAGAGAGAGGTGATACACAGAAAAAAATGCAAAATGCTACACAGCTAGTTCAGTGACGGAATGGAGAATAAAACCCAAATCTACTTTTCTCAGAGTTACGTTTTAAAATAATATCCTGTAAGTTTTTAATGAATTCATAGTTTTTCCTGGGAGAAATGTTTAGGAATCAATAAAAGTGTTAAGCATCTTTGAAAGGAAGTGGAGAGTGGGTGGAAAGACCTCTCCACAAAAAGATGCTGGGAACGCCAATCATGGGTAAAGCATATCCATTTGAAAATTCTAGAAGCAAAAACTCTTCAAAAATTTAAAGTTCAACTTTTTTTTTTTTTTTTTTTTTTTTTTTTTTGCAGTGCTGAGAATTGAACCCAGGGCCTTGTGCTTATGAGGCAAGCATTCTACCAACTGAGCTATATCCCCAGCCCCTCTAATATCTTTTTGGCTGACAGTCATTCAGTGCTTTCTCTATCACACTGTGTAAAAATGACCACATAGTGTTGTAGCAGGAGGAGGCAGGACACAGAAGGGGAATAGCAGTACTTGGAAGAATATTTCAACCCACAAAATGACAGGAGACTAGTATTTCTGACTACACTGTATTTTTAAAATTTTAGCAGATATTGATTCAATTATAATCGTGTACCTTTGCAATGTATAAAATAATTTATATATCTTATTTCTCTTAAAAATTACAATAGCTCTTTGATATAAGTGTGGTAAGTAGCCAAGCAGTGTAGAAGAAAAACACTAAGAATTTGGTTATTCAAGGTTACATGATCAAGAAGCATCTGCTAGATACTGTAAATAAATACTTGTCTCTACTCACATCACTTTCCGAATTTGATATCTACTTTTAAACTATTATTACCATATATCTCAGATGAACACAGTTCTGATAAAAGATCATAAGAGAATTGAGCATTGTTTTTGACTGGAGGGGGGAAAAATCTGATTTATCAAGCTTTTCTACACTAGTATTTCTTAAAACAATCTCTCAGAATTATGATATAATGTAAAAATTCCAAAAGATGTAGCACCATAGTTCACAGAAATAATTCTTAGATTTACAAAAAAATTAAAACCACAATATTAAAGGGAAATATTGAAATCAATTCATATTGTGAGACTTTATTTATTTAGTTTCCCATATTGTTATTTGTGTAGTGTATTGTGGAAATTCCTTTTTGCATTCTAATAAAATGTTTTATTATAGTGTCCTCCATACCAAATGTAATTTGACATATGGTTTCAAAATGTTTATGAAACCACAATCTGCACAGTCCCCAAATATCTACTGAATGCACTTGACCCTCCATATCCATAGGTTCAACCAATGCCCCTGGAGAATATTTAGAAAAAAAATAACATCTGTACTGAACATGTACAGAATTTTTCATTGTTTCTGAAACAATACAGTACAAGAACTATTTATATAGCATTTGCATTGTATTCAGTATTATAAGTAATCTAAAGATGGTATAAATTAGAAGAATGTGCCTAGGTTATATGCCAATACTCCATTTATATAAGGGACTTAATGTTCCTTGGATTTTGGTATCCTCAGGGGTCCTGGAACCAATCCCCAATGGATTCCAATTACTATAGTGTGGATCAGGAATATCTGTCAAAGGCCCATGTGTTGAAATCTTGGCTCCTAGCCCATGATGCTACTGGGAGGTGATGAAATTTTTAAAAGGAAGAGCCTAATCTGAGGAAGTCGGATCATTGAGGGTATGCAGTTGACGTGGATAAGTGGATATTAGGATACTGCCCTATGATTGCCTCTCTCTCTCTCTCTTTCTCTCTCTCTCTGTCTCTCCCCCCCCCCGCCACCCCACCACCCCCAACCTTTTCTACAGCAACAAGGTGAACTAGTTTTCTCTGTCACAGGCTTTACTGTGTTCCCCCTTGCCCCAGGTCCAAGTAACAGGACCAAGCAATCGTGGACTGGAACCTATGAAATGGTGAGCCAGAACACAGTTTTCGTCTTATAAGTTGATTTTCCCAAGTGTTTTGTCACAGCAACAGAAAGCTGACTAACACACCAAAAGACAATTATATTCTATTCTTCCTACATTGTCATGACAGATGAAGGACTGCATGCTACAGACAAGGCAAATAACTAGGTTATCTAATTTCTCTTTGGATAAAGAATGTGTTAACTGAATTGACAAATGTCAAAGCAATTAAATTCACTTTTTAACTAATTGGCTGAAATGGTGAAGCATTCACGACAATGTAAAAAATGATTACATTTTGCTAATGTTTCTGCACTTTGTAGATAAAGCCTAAATGGCTCTGGCAAATTAAAATACCAACACAAGCTGTCACTTTGTTGATGCAGAAATGCACCCCCTGTTTCCGTGTATGGATCATGATCCCTAGTCCTTAAGTTACTCTTCAATTATAAATTTATTTTTTGTAATAATAGAGTACATTTTTAAAACACTTTATATATATTAGATATTGTGTTCAGAATTAATCGAGATCCAAAACCTAAATGTTTTGTGGTATTTGTTTTGTCTGCAATATGTGAACTGCCTCTTCTTTCTTTTACTGCAAAAACTAAAACCAATAAATTCAGATTCTATAGACTTTGTGGTTTTTTTTTTTTGTTTCTAAAGTTATTATTTTAATATTAAAAATACTTGCTATTTGAATAAATTTCAAACCCATGGGCTTATTCATGGTGAAAAGTTAAAGCCCTTTTATATATTCCTTATCTTGGGAAAGGAGCAGGGAGTTCAATTTTAAACAGAGTGGTCTTAATAGATTCAATAGGGTGATCAGGGAATGTCTCACTGAGATCTTATTGGAGCAATGACTTGAAGAACTTATACAAGTTAGCCTTGTAGAAGCTAGGAAGCAGAGGTGCCTTTGCTGTAGAGGTCAATGAAAAGGGTCTTTTCTGTCACTCAGGGTGAATGAAAATACCCTAAGGAAAAGGTTTATCTGATACGTTTTGAAGAAGGGAGAGGAAGCCCAGAAGTAGCAAATGTTGATCTTTCTCCATAGAAACAAACTTATGGTTTTTAATATTTATTTTTTAAAACTTACATTCATACATTTTCTATTATTGAAATACTTTTACATTTCCAGAAATAATCCTACTTAATGATGAGAGTGTTCTTTATATAAATTGATAGATTCAAATGTTATATATTTTATTTATAGGGTTTTTCATCTAATATACATAAAGGAAGTAGATTTGTAATTTGTTTATTTTGTTTTTTATAAAGTTTTTGGTTAGTCATGGTTATTTGAGTATCTTTGAGGATCCAAGGTTTACACTTCTTTCCTAGTCTTTCAAAAACTCTCATAAGACGGAGATTCTTTATCACTCATCTGGAAAATTAAGAGAGGGAGGAAGGGGGGTCAGATACAAATATTTTACAATTGATTCAGTTTCTTCTATCGATCTACTTCAGTGAGCTATTTCTTCTTA
The DNA here is from genome assembly GCF_902686455.1 of Sciurus vulgaris. Classification (NCBI taxonomy): domain Eukaryota; kingdom Metazoa; phylum Chordata; class Mammalia; order Rodentia; family Sciuridae; genus Sciurus; species Sciurus vulgaris. The sequence goes on from NC_136465.1 coordinate 146,061,644, forward strand.
AGTAAATGAGTACATTTGGCAATTCATTTATTTTAATTATTCATTTTTTCCAATTTTGTTTCCATCAATTCATTTGTACTATTTTCTTTTGAGTTTTAAATCCTAGATTGTATTTGTAAACATATGCATTTCTGCATAATGTTGCATATCCTTTTAATCAGGTGCTAAACTTTTATCTATTATACTTCTCAAAAAGCCAACTTGTGATATTATTGCTCATGCATTTTTGCTTTTTTTTTTTTTGTAAATTTCTTTGCTTGTGCTGTTTTTGTATTTCTTCTACTTTCTTTGAGTTTAAATATTGTCTTTTTCTAGCTTTTATATTTGAATAACCATTATTGTATTTTATTTCTAAGTTGCTTCAAGGTTATGATTTACTTTATAAATATGGCTCCTACAGACTACAATTTTTGGTTATATATCACTTTAATTAAGCATTCCTTTAAAAAATTTCAATATTTCTTTGCATGATTTATAAGCATACTTTGAATTTTATTTTTACTACTGATTATTTGCATAAGCTTATTTTTTATGGTATAGATCCCGTTGGAATTGATGATGTGTACTTTGTGACCTAGTACTTGTTCAATTTTTTTTTAGATCATGTATGTTCATTTCCAAAGATCATATATGTTTTGTTGTTGAATTCAGCTTATTAATTTTGAATTTTAAATCTTCACGTATGTAACATACACTTTTAAGTCCCATCTGACTACATAATCCTACTGTAGCTAGATTATAAAAACTGAAATGTGGAGTTTTTTTGGGTTGGTTTTTTTTTTTTTTTTTTTTTTTCAGGAGGGGGTTGCATGTATTTTACTGTTTTGTTTGTGCTTGCTAGGGAAAAGCTTATCTGTGTTTCATCATACTTGTTCTTATACATTAGTGGGTTCAGAGATGAGGTTCATAACTCCTTAATGATCACATAGAGTGATAGAAATTTCTCCCAGTGACAAAAGGGCAATATAAACAGAAAAGGAACAAGAAGGAATTAAAATCTCAAGTGACCAAAACTATGAGCCAATAAAAGAGCTGCTACTTGTCATGGTATGAAAATACCTTCTACAGGAAATATATGCATTGGACTCTAGGAACTGGGAGAATTTGAGTTGTTGAGAGAAAATATGAGAGTCTGGCAAGTAACACCGCTGGCAAATGATTGAAATTGAGGTCTGGCTTTCTCAGCTAATAGTGAGATTGTGAGTCATGAGGACCAAAGATGAGGGAAGATCATCATCTCTGAGTAATGGTGCAATCACTTGTCTCCTAGTGTTACTGCTGTACTTCACCCTTGGCTTCTACCTCATAAGCATTGAACTAGGGTTAGATTGTAGGTCACTTGTCTACTAATTCAGATATCGGTTTTAGGTCCGGGAGCCCTGGGTCATTGTGGTGCACATGGGTTCAGCATGTGTATACTTTGTTGCAGATAGAAATAGCTTCCCATGTCCATGCCCACATCCAAAGTTGGCATACACTACAATCTTATTGGTAAATCTCCTGTATTTATCAAATCATATTCAGCAGTACCTGCATTTGTTATTTTCTGTAAATTGACTTAATTTCTCACTCTGAGCTCACATACAATTTAAATGGCAAAAATAAAAATGTATCTCAATCATTTAGGTGACTTCCTTACAATCTTCAAGCATCTTCTGTGTCCAATCTCACTCCTGTATTTTTACATCAAGGATTTTAGAAACTCACGGCAGAAGGGTTTATATCCTTTCATTATTAGTTATCTGTCAACAGATATCATCACAAAGATATCAACTATTCCTGCTCACATTATCCCCTCAGGTTACTGCTGTTCCCATTCCAAACATAGGGCACAGGAATCTGCTAAGACCACTGTCTCCTGCCCAGGATTCTCCCAACCCTACAGTTAATCTTGGCTTTATCTTTGTTGCCTCTTTAGCTTATTAGATGCTAATAATAAGTCATAATTATAAGGGTATATTGCATATGCAGTTTGCCTACTATCAAATAAATACCTCTGTGTATTCCTCCTCAAATACCCATACATTACCAGTGGTCTTTCGTCTCAACTCCAGTATTTCTTCATTGGGGAGCACATATAAAAGAGAGACACCTGGGAAATTAAAACACCTTGGCTGTTCACTGCTGCCCCTCATTTGTCCTAACAAGGACAGTAAGTAAATAAAACAGCTTTCTAACAGAATTGCCAAGAATCACAATGACAACATTTAGATGAACAAAACGTTTATGATAATGTCTGTTGTATGAGGAACCCAAAAATAAACAAGACAAAGTTATTCACTGTAAGAGAATGAGTTATAAAGAATGGAAGCTTGTTCTAGGGAGAAAGGAACAGTACCAGTTATGAGCATCTACCTGTGGATCAAACAACAAGGGAGATCAAGATCAGATATCTACAAATGGGGTTCAGATATTACAAGCTTGTAGCCACTATAGCTTGAGTTCAGTTTTCCCACTCTTTCTTCATTGGCCCTCTCGGAGATTTTTGTCACTGTTTTCTACTCTCTTTGCTAACATCAGAGAGGTTATCAGAATCTCATTTACCACAGTCATTAAGTCACTAAAGCCATGACACTTAAGCAGATTTTAGAATCAATTTCAAATTCTCTTCCTGTAGGTCTGTTGCCCATTCCATTCTGGTATGAACTTTTCTACTTATCCTTGGTTTGTTCAGGAAAGCAGAGCTACTATAAAGGTTATAGGAATAACTATATTCCTATATTAAATATTTCCTACTTAATGTAGGAAATAGAACTTTAAATATATAGAAGTAATTGGGCTAGAGAAGTAAAGGTCCAAAATATTAGTTACAGAATATTCATTTACAACTTCAGATTCAAGCAATGTAGCAGGTGGAGATTCTCAAGTGCAGAGGGTTCAATAAGCCTCTGCACCTGACTGTATGACCCACTGAGAATGGTGGCTTTCATTTCACTTCTATCTTTCAAAGTATATATATATATATATATGTTTAAGTAATCTCTGAGAACATACGGTGAGGTGGATTCATAGAAATAATAATGTCCACTGCACCAGGAGGAAGTAATGGCAGTATCAAATAGCCAACAGTCAATTTAGCACAAAGTATTTTTATTTATAATTGAGATCTTCTTCAGGAGTGTGCTTTCTTTCTTTTTTCTTTTTCTTTTGTGACCTATTTTGTTTACATGCTATTATTACTATACTGATTTTGCAAAGTGAATTAGGAATATTTTCTTTTACTAAATTGTTGAATAGTGTGTATATATATCTTTTTTGAGTTGTCACAGAGAAGTTGAAATAAATTAGCTTGTAAAACCATCTGGGCCTAGTAGTCTTTGGGAGGTAATTTTTTCACATTTTTTTCCAAGATCTTTTTTAAAAATCTGCCTATTTAGATTTTCTTCCTCTTCTTTGGTAGTTTTGGAATTTTTTTCAGGAATTTTTTTTTCAATTGAATATCAAACATAGAGTTGTGCATATGATTATTTTATACTTTAGAAATCAGTTTTCCCACTAAGCTTGTGTTTTAGTGAGTTTATGCTGCTATAACAAATTACTATAAACTGGGTGGCTTAAACAATCAGCATTTAATTCCTGTGATTCTGATTGCTGGAATTCAAAAAACAAGGTGCCAGCAGATCTGGTGTCTACCGAGGTCTGCTTCCTGGATTGCAGATGGCCAACTTCTTGCTGTGTCCTCATATGACAGAGAGAAGAGAAGCAAGTTCTTGAGTATTTTCTTACAGGGACTGTTGCCTATTGTCTTAAGTTTTAAGTCCAGCTGCTTCAAAATGTACACTCTTCCACAGTGTAAAAATTAAAAAGACAAATGATATCTCTGTCCCATAGTTCCTAGAAAACTTGATGCTTGCTCTACAAGTCACAATGCATTAAAGATGGACTATTATTTCGAAGTAATACAGATTTTCAAGGAGAAAAAGAATCCTCTTTGTACCTCCCTTCTACCTAAAATTCTTCACAGTTCTTTTTAAACATCATTCTTTAGTTTTCAGTTTGTATTCAGAAACTCCTTTAAAATTCCATTTGATCATTGCAGTCAGAATCCAAGGAGGAGTTAATTGCCTGTGCTCACATCATCATCTTGAATTATACATATATAGCATATTATATGGTTTGAATAATGTACAAATACACGGATGTTGGAAGGCAGTGTTTTTTACTGGTGAAGAAGCATAATAAAAATATGCAATGAAGGATGCCAAAGAAGGAAACTATCCAAAGAAGAATCCCCTATTGTTGAAGTGCAGTTTCAGGTATCAGAATAAACTCATTATTTAAATATATATATTCAACATAATTCAGTATGAAATTTATATATATTTAAACTCTAGAAGCAAACACACACCTACCAATGAGCTTTTCTAGCTGACAGGTTTTGGATACTAAATACCATTTTGCACTCAAAAGAATCCAGGTTTCTGAAAGGAATGGCTGCATCTAGATGTAGTGCAAAGAAAGTATAAGGCGAGCTTGGAAAAATCTTGTGCCGGAAGTGATCCAAAAAGAGACATACGATGGAAACAGACAACAGCTTAAAAAGACTTCCCACTTATTAACTATGGAGAATCAATAATTCAGAGGAGAAGTTAAAACACTTTGTTATAGTAAAATGCCAACTAATAAAGGTGGATGAATTTGGAAATTTAACTACCAGAACAGTAATTGATTTGAGTAATAATAAACTATGATTTCTAAAATTGGTATTTAAAATGTTTTCCAAAATTTATTATGAAAAGTTATAAACATACAGATAACTTTGAATTATTTTCTAGAAAACACTGATCTTTACCCACTACTTAGTCTACCATTAACATCTTGCTACATGTGGCTTATCGGACATTAAGATATAATAAAAAAAATTATACATATGTATATATATACACATTGTTCTCTGACCCCAGGGCCTGACACAGAGCTTTAAAATCCCTTGGAATTTCCTGAATGATGTAAGCATCCTGTGTTCTAAAGAGCCAGCTCTTTATGTGCTCCTGTCTAGATTCTGACTAGCAAAAAGACCATGTGGTTATTAAAAGTTTGGAGCTTCCAAACCTTATCTTTCATTCTTTGGGAAGGGGAGAGAGGCTGGACTATGATTTAATAATTGCTTATGCCGATGTGATGACATACGTATGAATATCCCTAAACTGTGGTGAGTGAGGAGCGTCCAGGTTGGAAATACATCCGTGTGCCCAGTGGTGGCACACCCCAACCGTTTGAAGACAGAAGCTCCAGTGGCTGGGGCCCTGTAGTACCTCACGCTATGTGCAGTTTCATCTGGCCATTCACTTGTACTTTTATAATATCCTTTATAATAAACAATAAAGTATCTCCCTGAGTGCTGGGATTTATTATGTCAAATTATCAAATATGGGAAGGGAATCATAGGAACCCCGAGTCGGTAGCCAAGAGGGATAGAAGTGTGAGTGACCACTACTTGTGACCAGGGGCTGAATGGGGCAAGTCTGTTGGTACTGAGCCCTTATCCTGAGGTTACTTAGCATCCACATTGGATTAAATTGTAGGAACCCAGTTGGTGTCCACAGAGAAGTAGAAAAGTGCTTGGTGTAGAAAATCCACACATTTGACATCAGAAGTGTTGTGTATGAACAGAAACAAAGTTCCTTTATCTATCAATACATCTTTCTATCATTCCACCTGTCCATCAATCCCCATTTTATTTGAATCATTTTTTTTTTAAGTTTACACGTCAATCCATTCACTCTCTAAGCACTTTCGGCATAGATATCATTCTCCTGAATTCCATATACGTTTATAGTTTTCTTTCCCTTTGAAGTAAAATTTACCTAAAACAAAATTAATAAATCGTAAGTGTATCCTTTGATGAGTTTTTCCATAACTATGCAACCAAAACCTATCAAGAGGTGAAACTTCACCATAGCACCATAAAATTTGCTTCCTCTTTCCAAGCAATACCTACACCATTCCTCCAAGGCAATCACTTTTCTGATTTTTCCCACCATACATTAGTTTTTACAACTCTAAAATTCCATATAAGTAAAATCATGAAGTCTTGTTCTTTTATTAAGATTACCTTACCTGGGGCTGGGGATATAGCTCAGTTGGTACAGTGCCTGCCTCATAAGCACTAATGCTCTAGGTTTGATCCCCAGTACCTGCAAGAAAAAAAAAAAAAAAAGATTACCTATATGTTTGATTTATGTGTGGTTTGAGTTTATTTATTTTTATTAATGTGAGGAATTTTTTACAAATATGCAATGATTACCCATACTTCTACTGAAGGATAACTAGGATATTTGTAGTTTTGGCTGTTATTTTTTTTTTACAAATATTCCTTTTTTGCTATAATATTTTTGCTACAAATACTCTTGCACACTTCTTTTAATGGACACTTTTTTTTTTTTTCATTTATCTTGGGTAAAGTCCTAGGAATAGGATTCCTATGCCATAGAGTATATGTTTGGTTTTATAGAATCTGACAGAATTTTTTCCAAATGGGTCTATATTTGAAGTCTGTGATCTTAAGGACAATGCTAAAGAGTTGAAATGGGTCTTTCAGGAAAAAAAAAAATAGATTTTTTTTTTTTTTGCATAGAAAATCTAGAGAAAGGTATTTCAAATCCACTGAATATTATTAACAAAAGCATTAGCTTATAAGAGTGCATTTTGACCATAACAGAAAAATAAAGTTATTAGATATAGAGATGAAGTTGCAAAGGTAACTAAATCATCTTCTGGAGAGTTGTTTTATCACAAGGTTAAAGATTTGAAGTCTAATGCCATACAGAATGGGCAATGCTGAGAGGGTTTGAATGGGGAGATGGAAGAAGCAACCTATCCTTCATTCTCTACAGGAAACATTGGCTGAATGCTAAGTGTGAGCACCATAGAAGTCTTTCCAGTGGTTTAAAAAAGAGGTGCTTTGGGGAGCATTGAAGATACTACAAAATTGAATACGGTTAAGGTTACACATCTGAATAAACAAAATACACTTTTCTTTTTTTTTTTTTTGTGGTGCTGGGGATTGAACTCAGGGCCTTTTGCTTGCAAGGCAAGCACTATACCAACTGAGCCATCTCCCCGGCCCACCACAAAATACACATTTTTTTTTCTTTTTTTTTTTTTTATTGTAAACAAATGGGATACATGTTGTTTCTCTGTTTGTACATGGCGTAAAGGCATACCATTTGTGTAATCATAAGTTTACATAGAGTAATGTTATTTGATTCATTCTGTTATTTTTTCCCCTTCCCCCCACCCCTCCCACCCCTCTTTACCCTCTATACAGTACTTCCTTCCTCCATACTTGCCCCCCTCCCTAACCCTAACTCTAACCCTAACACTAACCCTTCCTCCCCCCATTATGTGTCATCCTCCACTTATTAGCGATATCATTCGTCCTTTGGCCTTTTGAGATTGGCTTATCTCACTTAGCATGATATTCTCCAATTTCATCCATTTGCCTGCAAATGCCATAATTTTATCATTCTTTATGGCTGAGTAATATTCCATTGTATATATATACCACAGTTTCTTTATCCACTCATCAATTGAAGGGCATCTAGGTTGGTTCCACAGTCTGGCTATTGTGAATTGAGCAGCTATGAACATTGATGTGGCTGTGTCTCTGTAGTATGCTGATTTTAAGTCCTTTGGGTATAGGCCAAGGAGTGGGATAGCTGGGTCAAATGGCGGGTCCATTCCAAGTTTTCTAAGGAATCTCCACACTGCTTTCCAGAGTGGCTGCACTAATTTGCAGCCCCACCAGCAATGTATGAGTGTACCTTTCTCCCCACATCCTCGCCAACACCTGTTGTTGCTCGTATTCTTGATAATCGCCATTCTAATTGGGGTGAGATGGAATCTTAGGGTGGTTTTGATTTGCATTTCTCTTATTACTAGAGATGTTGAACATTTTTCCATATGTTTGTTGATTGCTTGTAGATCTTCTTCTGTGAAGTGTCTATTCATTTCCTTAGCCCATTTGTCGACTGGATTATTTGAATTCTTGGAGTAAAGTTTTTTGACCCACAAATTTCTTTGTTCTCTCTAGGCCCTGGTCAAACTAATATACCTTCTGTCTGTATAGTAATGGGTATTCCAGACTTTTAACATAAATATGATCATGTGACAGTGAACATAATAAATACGGTTCATTGTGACTGCCTTCTTTCATTTGACATTTTTAATGTTGATCTTTGCTGGAGTATGTATCACTGCTTCATTTTTTACTGTCAGATATTATTCCATTTTCTTATGCCACATATCATTCCATTATTATTATTATTCCATATTATATTATTGAATATACCCTATTTAATTTATCAATTATTGATTGGGAGACATTTAGGCCATTTATTTTTATATTGTTATTAATAATGCTGCTAATGACATTTGTCAGATAATTTATTTTTGAACTACCTCTTATTTGCTTTATTTTGTGATAATTGTATTGTGGTGTGGTAGAGTGGGATTAGCAGCAAAAATGCTTCTCCACCTTCTTTTTTTGGTACCATGGATTGAACCCAGCAGTGCTTAACCACTGAGCCACATACCCAGCCTGTTTTATTTGTCAGTATTTTTGTAATTGTGGATGGACAGCATGTCTTACTTTATTTGTTTCATTTTTATGTAGTGGTAAGGATTGAACTCAGTGCCTCGCATATGCTAGGTAAGTGTCACACCACTGAGCTACAGCCCCAGCTCCCCAGCCTCTTGTTTGCATTTTCAATTTTGAAATAGAGCCTTGCTAGGTTGTTTAGGACCTTGTTAAATTGCTGAGACTGACTTTCAACTTGCAATGAACCTACCTCAGTCTCCCAAACTGCTGGGAATACAGGAATGTGCTATTGCACCTGGCAACACTGCCCTTTGATAGATATAAAAATCATGTAATGGATTCAATTCTTGAGAAACTTTTACCAAGGTATACATTCCTGATTGTATTTGAAATAATTGTTTTTTACAAAAGTATTTGCCTCAGTTGTGTAAATAATTATATTTTCTGTAACACTGAGTAGTATTATAATTTTTTGATATTTTATATACTAAAATAAATTTCTTGATGCAGTTCTTAAAGCTTAATTTGCATCAAGAAGTGATAAATTATGCTGGCATGATTTAAAATTCCCTTAATTTGGGGGTACAAATCATGTTGTTGATGAAGAGTAGATAATTGGAAAAGAATTCTAAATTCTCATTTTCCCAGTTCACTTTTGTGGGTTTTACTTTTAATGGAGGCTTCTCATTGTTAAGCCTAATGTATGAAAAAAACTAGCAGATGATATGCTTAAGCATAAAAGTATCATTCTCTACTAAGCTAATTTAGCTTATACCACCCAATTTAAAAAAAAAAAAAAAAACACTTAAAGTAGGTTCTCTTCTGTGTATTATGGACTATGGTCTATCTGCTTTAACATTTTGAAGCAATAATTTACTATTATCAATATAATTTCTCTGGTTGTTTCTGAATTTTCCACAAGTTTGATATATTTTAGAATTAACTGATTGCCCATTTTGCCATAAAGCTATTGTTCTAGGTGCCCATTTTATTACTATCTACCTAGTTTGCATTTATTAAAATGTGTTAATCTGAGTGATATAGCAGCGCATCAAATTAAAAAAAAAAAACTTGTTACTGAATAAAATGGAAAAAAAAAATAAAAAAAATAAAAAAGAGGTGCTAACAGTTTGAGACAGCAAAATATTAGGAAAAGAAAGACCTTTGAGAAACACTGAAAAGAACAATTACAAAGGAATTTGATGTTAACTGGATTTACTTTCCTGAAAAAAAGAGTGAGAGTTTGCTATTAGCCAAAGTCTGAATAATTGGCAAGTTGATATTGTCCATCACCAGAAAAGGTTTCTAAAAGATGAGCAAGAGCTCGGGAGCTGGAAGCAGCAAGTATTTTGAAAACACACGTTCTAGGAAACATGGTAATTCTAAATAATACCAAGTATTTTATTAAAGAGGTTCTAATTGTAAGAGAGTTTAAGTGTTCAAGGTTTTACACAAGAAAACAAAAAAAAACTTTGTTTACAATGTAATAAACATAGGGTATTTTAGTTCTAAGTCTGAATACTGTCATCCAATCACAGCTGTAAGAATTTGTCAAATAATTTCTTAGAATCATTTTGTTTGTTGTAGGAAATGTAGCTAAGAAGATCAAATTTCCTTTGAAAATAATATTTTGGGCCTTTTGAAACTTAATAATGCGTAAGTATTGGTGCTTTGCTGGACTTTGGCCAAATTCATTTGCAGAATTCAGAGACAGAGGGAGGTAACAATAATATATCTTTCAGGGAAAAGTAGTGTATAGTCATATTCAATAAGATGTTACTTTAATCTTCTGTTATGAAAGATTTGGGGATATGTGCAAAACAAGATAATTAGGATTAAGTCTCAGAAGAGTATCCATGAGCTTATGAAAACTCCAGCAAGAATTTTTCTCTTCTTTTATTTCCACACACCCTTCCCCTGTGTCTGTCACACTGTAATCTCTTGGTTATTTTCACATGATTCTCTTACGAAGAATATTTGATCATTATATTTTCCACCCAGATAAAGTATATTCCCATATTAAGTTCTGGTCTTTGCCTAATTGAAAATTTCCCTATATTTCATAGTGTGTGGCTCACCACTGAGTGGTTCTTTTCACCTATCTGTGCAGCTCTGTAAATTTCTGATTATGAAAATTATGATAGAAGTGATGAATAGAAATAATATGATACAGCAGAAATACATAGGAGAAATGGAGATATTCATTTGGAAGATAATCCAATTCAAAAATAAAATTAGGTGCACAGAATAAGTCATTTATTGCCATGCTAATGCTGCAAAACAAATCATTCCTAAACTAGATATCTTAAAACTACCACTTTTATCTTCATTACCTTCTATGTGTGGATTGGGCAGTACTTTTCAAAACTGGTCTATCTCTATTGTTTTTAAGCTTCGCTTAGGACCACTCCCCATGTCCCTTACCCACTTTGAACCAGTGGCCTCCAAGGTGACTTCTTCTCATGCAAAAGATCAGAATGCAAAAAGGGTCAACAGAAACTTGATGAATCTGAAGGCCAGAACTGGAAATGTCAAATTATGTCAACTGCCTATATTCTACTGGCCAGAGCAAATCATTTGAACAAGTGTCACATAATGAAATAGTGAAACATATTTCTCCAATATGACAGAGGAAAAGAACAGAGTATTTGTGAGTGATAATCTAATACCACATGAGCACTTAGGCAATCAAATATTTTCTGGAGTCTAGACTTCTCTCTCCTCAGTTTCACACCTATAAATTTTTCCACCTAGCTCTCCCTCAGATACCTCAATTTATCTGTCTTTGATGAATCCAATTTTATCCAGTGGCAAGGTTTAATGATCTGCTATTTGTAGGCATAATCTCACCCAGTCCTTGAGTCATCAATAATGAAGAAAAGCAATGTATTAGTCATTTTATTTCTAGTAAATTTTGCTATAGAAGATAAATATTATTGTGCCTGGAATAGAACTTATATGTTTGTTGGGCATCTGCCTCTTTGTTTTCAGAAAATTCCTACACAGTGGTAAGAGGTTTGAAAACTAGAATTCTTCCTCATTTTTTCTAAATGCATACACCCAAATTGCCATGCAGCTAGAAGAATCTAATTTTTCTTCTAAAGCTTGGTCTGTATGCCCATAGTACCTAGATTTATTTCTTCTCCAACCTCAAAATTGTATCCACTTGGGTTGAGGTTGTAGTTCAGTGGTAGAGTGCTTGTCTGGCATGTGTGATGCTGGGTTTGATTCTTAGCACCACATATAAATAAGTAAAATAAAGGTCCATTGACATCTTAAAAAATATTTTTTAAAAATTGCACCCACTTGAATAAAATATTGACTCTGTAATAGTTCCTTTCTATGTACCATATGACAGAGAAGTCCTTTGTATGTTAACTTTATTCTGATTCAAGAGAGGTCCTTAGTGGGCTCCATCAAATGTCAAAGGAAAAACATCTAAGTCTATGGAGTCACCATTTTTCATCTTTCTCTATGTATAGCATGTGAAGAGATTCTATCTGTTACTTCATAAAATGTTGCTCAGACTGATCCCTCTTTAATGTTTACTTCTGAGGCTACCAATCTCTCACAAACATTACCAAACATAGCTCTAGGCTCTAAGCCCCTATCTCTAACCTATAAATCTCTCAAATATAGCCAGATATTTTGATTTGAACTACTGACTCCTCTTCTCAGGCATGTTAGCCTTTCTAATCTTGGTCCTACACCATCTCAAAAGGCGACAACACAGTGGTTTAAGAGCCCAGAGTCAGCAGTCACCCTGATGGAATTTGATCCCAGCTCTGCATGTGCTATCTGTACTTTGGAAGCATACATAACATTTTTGTGTTTCAGTTTCCACTTCTATAAAATAGGGAAAAGTCACCTACCTTACAGAATGGTTCCATGGATTAAGAAGTTATGTAAAGCTTTAGAAAGATGTCTGGTATATGAATGCTACACACTTGCTTCACTCTGTTTGTTCAATGCTGAAATTCCACATCTTATTGGGAAAATATAAAGAATCTATAGTGGAAAATAATAAAATTTTCCCTGCAAAAAAAAAAAAAAAAAATAGTTACATAAAGCATAAAGTCAAGGGGCCATGTATAATATCAAATATAAGTGATAATGATAGAAAATATTTGCCATGTGCCTTGATTTCTCTTGGTTTTGCATGGACTATTTCACTTTCTTTCTCCTGCTAATGGAACACTGCTGGTTCTTTGAAACCCAGATCAAAGTGAACTGGCATAATGAAAAAATGAAAAACAATGGGGTGAAGGAAGACTTGTGAAATATTCATAGTCTAAAATGAAATAATGGGGCACAAATAAAAGACCCAAAGTTATTAAATGGGAAATCATTTTGAATAAAAGCATTTAGTCATATATCTTAGAAACTAACTAAAAGCTAAGAAAAAGCTTAACAATTATATAGAAGATATAGGTCTACATTTGATTAGAAGACTAGTCTGAAGACTAGAGAGATTAGATTATTGCTAATAGTCACAGGATTAGTTGATAGTCAACTTCAGGGGGAAAATATTCCCAAATATGTTTCCATCTACAGAATGCTGCCTTCTTGTAAGTAATATTTTTGAGATCAAAACTAGTCCATCAGTTTGACAATCCATCAGAGTACTAGGTAAAATGTCAGACTTGTACATTTAGATAAACAGTATGTTTCCAGGGTGAGAGATCATGAATACACAAGTAATGTGCATTCTATGATAGCTTAAGAAATAAATAATGCAAATTTTCAGAGGACCTTGAAAGAAATATTTGAATAGGAAATAGACTTCAAATCTTGGAAGAAGAAAAAATGATAGTATCTATAATAATATAATTATTTGTTTTGATTTTTTATCCTAATATACTATGCTCTAGAATAAGTTATTTACTACACCACATTCAAATACAAAAAGTCAAAGAAGAGTTTTTAAAAATAACTACATACCAAAATATCTGCCAAATCTATCTTCTTTGTAAAACCTCAAGTTTTTTATTTTTTATTTTTTAATTTTTACAGACTGCATTTTGATTCATTGTACACAAATGGGGTACATCTTTTCGTTTCTATGGTTGTACACGATATAGATTCATTCTATTCGTGTAATCACACATGTACATAGGGTAATGATGTCTGTCTCAGTCCACCATTTTTCATACCCTGGACCCCTCCTCCCTCTCATTTCACTCTACATAATCTAAAGTTCCTCCATTCAAATTATAACAATAGGAATTCATGTATTTTTAAAAAATTGATGAGAATAATATGACCCTACCTACTTAAACTTAGAATATTGATGTTTTGCAATATTCTAAATGTGCATTTGAATTGTTCATAATGTTGAATTATAAGTAGGTCTTGCTTAATCTTTAAATTTTTAAACTCAAAATTGTCCCTAATTATTGTTGAAATAACTGAATTCAAGTAGCTAGATACATTTAACTGTTGCTTAATTTATAGTTTGAAAAAGGTTGGGCCAGGCTACTAAAGTGAATAATTCACTTCTGGATCAAAAGTAGAATTTTTATTTTGCAGCTGTTTGCCTTTTTAAAGAAATGATTGATGTGAACATACTGCCTTAAAGCAGTAGTGCAAAAATATGCCAACCTCATTTTATTTGAATTAGTAAAAATATAGTTTGATAAGAATACTAGCACAAAGAAAGGTAAAAAGAACCTTTTAACAAAAATAAACTGCATTACACTTTTAACAACTAATATTATGGAAAACTTTCTTCAGCATCATCAAAATATTCCTTAAAATCAAAGACAATAGCATGTGAATCAAACTAAGGATATAGATTTGATAAAATATTTTCATCTCTTAAAATAATTTACTCAAAAATCTTTAAAATTTTAATTTTGTAGTTAAAAATTGATTAGGAAGATCACTAATTTACATAAAACTGGCTTATTATCATACCAGCTGCTGAAAATTTTGTGAAACAAGTTTCAGGTTGGCAAGCAGAACTGCAGGCTGTCTTAGAAGTAAAAATATCTACAGGCATGAAAGATGTCTGTGCAATTAGAGAAAGCAAACCCATGTTTTGAGTTTCAGAGGTTTTTTTTTTTGTTTTTTTTTTTTTTTTGTGGGTGATTTTCATTCTCAGTGGGGATGGAAAGTTGGAAGAGAATGTTACCTGGTAAAGGTGCATATCTAACCCTCCTCCCATTCAAAGCTACCCTTATAGATAAGGATGCAGGATTCTGTAACCTTAATGAATCAGTCTGCTACCCAATGTAGATGTGCATCAAACACTTTTTCTTAATACACCGGATTTGATGGGTCTTTTAATTTTTATTCAAAGCCTTTATTTGTTTTATTTCTGAGAGACTTAAGAGTTTTAAAACATCTCCATGTGGTTCCACTTGAATTATCCTCCACTTGATAGTAAAAGAATCAGAGATTAAAATAGCTTCCTCAACAAAACTGATTTCTTAGATTTGGTTTTTTTTTTTTTTTTTTTTTTTGCCTCTGAATTGTTGATAGACCAAACAAAAAACAAATATCCCCAGAGTGATGGTTCTGAAATAGTTTGGTTTCCTAGTGTTATTATCTGTTCTGTGGAATCTATTCAACGTGAATTATAAAAGTATCCAATGGACTCAGAGTTTGAGAGAGCAGATGCTTCAAAAGTATTTTATACTGAATTCCTGTGTTACCTAAAATTCCATCAAGACACATATTAATAATTTTGTCCAAAGCCCTAAATATTACCAATTTGTAGTTATTAATTATATATTTATTATATTTTAACTAGAAAACTGGTTGTAAGCACTTTGAAATTTAAATATCAACTTAAAAGTATAGGTAGTCTTAGTCTATATAGGCAACATATGGTTAACCCAATAGTGCAAGCAAGATCATTTGATTCTTTGTTGACTGGACATGTTCTCAAATTTCTTGGATGAATTACTTCCACTTATACTATGGGCTTTTAATCAAAGTAATAAAAAGTTAAATTAGGCTAATATAATTAAATGAATTTGCACTTTATAAATCCATGTCACAATTCTTGTCCAATACTCTTACTTTAGAGCAAAATATGTTCTCCCATATCAAGATTAAAATACACATTGGAATTTATAGAAAGTAAAATCAGGGCATTTATTTTCCACTTGTATCAGATTTGGGAGCTTGATCATTTGGTTCTTCTTAAATTTACAGAAGTTATTGGATATTTCTGTTCACTTTGTGCTAAAAGTAGCATAAATTTTAAAAACTGTAAGACCATTCATCTATTGAAAGGCACCTAGATTGGTTCCAAAGTTTAGCTTTTGTAAGTTGCACTGCTGTAAACATTGATGCAGCTGTGTCACTGTAATATGCTGATTTTAAATCCTTTGAATATAAACAGAGAAGTGGGATAGATAGGTCAAAGAGTGTTTCCATTCCAAGTTTTCTGAGGAATCTCCATACTGCTTTCCATAATGGTTGCACCAATTTGCAGTCCCTCCAGCAATGTATAAGTGTACCTTTCTCCCCACATTCTTACCAACATTTTTTGTTTGTAATCTTGAAAATTGCCATTCTGATGGGGTAAGATGAAATCTTAGAGTAGTTTTGATTTGCATTTCTCTAATTGCTAAAGATGTTGAACATTCTTTCATGTATTTGTTGATCAATTGTATTTCTTCTTCTGTGCAGTGTCTGAACAGTTCCTTAGCCCATGTATTGATTGGGTTATTTGTTTTTCTGGTGTTAAGTTTTTTGAGTTTCTTATATATTCTGGAGATTAATGCCCTATCTGAAGTACATGTGGTAAAGATTTTCTCCATTCTCTAGACTCTCTCTTCACATTTTTTATTGTTTTCTTTGTGGAGAATGGATTTTAAAAATGTGTTCTTGATAGTAGCCATTCTGATTGGAGTAAGATGAAATCTTAGAGTTGTAGTACTCTAATTACTAGAGATGTTGAACACTTTTTCATATATTTATTAATTGCCTGTATGTCTTCTTCTGTAAAGTGTCTGTCCAGTTCCTTGGCACATTTATTGATTGGGTTCTTTGTATTTTTGGTGTAAAGTTTTGTAAGTTCTTTATAAATTTTGGAGATAAGTGCTCTATCTGAAGTACATGTGGAAAAGATTTTCTCCCACTTTGTAAGCTCTCTTTTCACATTATTGATTGTATCCTTTGCTGAGGAAAACACAAACAATAATAGATGTTGGCGTGGATGTAGGAAAAAAGGCACACTTTTACATTGCTGGTGGAGTTACAAATTGGTGCAGCCACTCTGGAAAGCAGTGGAGAATCCTCAGAAAACTTGGAATGGACCTACCTGTTGACCCAATTATCCCACTCCTTCGTTTATACCCAAAGGGCTTAAAATTAGCATACTACAGTAACTCTGCCACATCAATGTTTATAGCAGGTCAATTCACAATATCTAGATTGTGGAACCAACTTAGATGCCCTTCAATAGATGAATGGATAAAGAAACTGTGGTAAATATACACAATGGAATATTATTCAGCTATAAAGAAGAATAATATTATGGCATTTGCAAATAAATGGATGGAATTGGAGAATATCATGCTAAGTGAAATAAGCCAATCCTCAAAAGCCAAAGGCTGAATGTTTTCCCTGATAAGTGGATGATGATATGTAATGGGGGTGAGGAGTGGGGGGTGAGAGAAGAATGAAGGAATTTTATGTAGAAGGAAATGAGAGGGAGAGGGTTATGAAAAATGGTGGAATGAGACAGACATCTTTACCCTATGTACATATATGATTACACAAATGGTATGAATCTACATCATGTACAAACATAGAAACAAAATGATGTATCCCATGTATGTACAAGGAATCGAAATGTAGTCTGTAAAAAATTTAAAAAAAAAATTAAAAAATTATATATGTGTGTGTGTGTGTGTGTGTGTGTGTGTGTGTGTATGTAATATTACTTAGCCTTAAAGAAGCATGAAATTATGACATTTGCCTGCAAATTTCAGAGCTGGAGAATATCATGCTAAGTGAAATAAGCCAATCCCAAAAAAACTGAAGGCTGAATGTTTTCTCTGATAGACAGATGCTAATTCACAATGAGGGGACAGTGCTAAGGAAGAATAGAATTACTTTAGGTAGAGGGGAGTATATAGAGGGGAGGGGTGTGGGGGGTAGAAGGATAGTAGAATGAATCAGATATTATTACCCTATGTACGTATATAAATATATGACCAGTGGGATTCTACATCATGTATAACCAGAAGAATGAGAAATTACACTCCATTATATATGATGTATTAAAGTGCATTCTACTGTCATGTATAACTAATTAAAACAAATTTAAAAATGCAAAAATAACACACTGAGATAAAATGTAATTATATTTATGTACACTAATTTTTGTTTCTTTATGCAAAAAAACAAAATTCAAGCATACTGTGTTAATTGATCTCAAGGATATTCTATTGGCATAAATCTACATCTCCTTTCTAGGAAGAATTTTGACTTAAACTAGTACCAGTCTTTTTGTTTTTGTTTTTTTTTTTTCTCTTTCACTGATATTATTTACTTCTCAAATGCATATTTTTGTCAAGAATACAAAATTAAATTCTCTCATTATAATTAAGCTATAATCAATGAAAGAATTAAGTGAATCAACCTTTAACCTTTGCAATCATACTATTTTATTAAAATAATCAAGAATAGCTAATCTCCTAACACATATCCTCAGTTATCTCATAAATTTTTATTACAGTAGTCTTAATAAATACCGCTAAACAATTGGAAACTTTTAGGAAGTTTCTCCAATCATTTAAATTAAGAAACCCTAATCCAAAAATATTTACTAGGTACCTAACAAAGTTAAGGCATAGTGACACATAAAATACACACCCCATCTTTAAGCAACTCAGCACCACATAGGAGACAGCACCAACATGCTGAAAAGGGACAATAAATACAATATTGTAGGTAAGTGTTTTAGCATTAGATTATCATTTTAAGACTTTAATAGTAGGCTAAATTACTATACAGGACAAATAAATTAGCTCATCATATACTACTGCTCAGTCACTTTCTTTGCACTATTGCAGTATGAGTTCCATGTATCTCTCACTTAAATTACTTCATTGTACTCTTAACTGGTTGACCTGATTCTTCCCTTATCCCTCTACACTTTGGCTAAAATAGCAACCAAAGTAATATTGTGAAAATTGAAGTCATATCCTGTCACTGTCATGCTTAAAATGTTACAATGACTTTTGATTTTGGAGTAAAACCGAATTCCACAAAATGACCTACAAGGACTTCTGTGGTTCTACCTCTATCCCTTAACACAAGGCATATGCAGACTTACATAGAATGCTCATTCGACATCACTTTTGCTCACCCAGCCCTTGCCACATTGGATTTCTTCCTGTTCTTGAGCACTTAAGACATACTCCAAATTTAAGTAAAACTTTTACAATGACTTTTTCCTCACTCTTGCTCCAAACACTAATGTTCTTTTGTCTTTTGGCTCAGTTTAATATCTGAAAAAATATCATTTTATTTTATTGTATTTGACTTATTTTTGTGGTGTTGGAGATCAACCCCAGGGTCTTGTACATGCTAGGCAAACTCTCTACATTGAGATACATCTTCACAGTCCTAAGTCATCCTATCTTAAATTATATCCTTCTCCTTCTCATTGGTGTGTTAATTGGATTCTCATGGCTATGACCTAAATACCTGACAAGAACAACTTAGAGAGGGAAAAGTTCATTTTGACTCACAGTTTCAGGGGTTCATCTAGTTGATTTTTTTTGTTTTGTTTTGTTTTGTTTTGTTTTGTTTAAGCTCTGCAGTCTCTATTGCTCTGGGACCAAGGTGAGGCAGAATTTCATGGCAAAAGGTCATGATGGAGGATAGCTGCTTAGCTAATGGCAGGTGGGAAGCCATGTTGGCAGAAAACATGAACACTTCTAGGATATGATCCCCCAGTGAGTCACTTTCTACAATCATGCCCCACTTGCCTACAGTTTGCACCCAGTTGGTCCATTCAAACTTGGATGAATCATTAGGTTATAGCTCTTATAATCTAATCTTTTTACCTCTAAATATTTCTGTATTAACACAGAAAAATTGGGGGGACACTTCCTATTCAAATCATAGCATCTGTACCTGGCCCTACTAAAGTTTATGCCCATCTTAAAATACAAATTACATTAAGTCCATCTTCAAGAATCCCTATAGTCAACAGTTCCAGCATTGCCCAAAAGTTCAAGTCCAAAATCTTATCTGAGAAAAGACAAACTCTTGCCTGTGAGCCCACATTGTGATTAAAAACAAGTTACATGCAACCAATATATAATTTCACAAATTAAATATTCTCATTCCAAAAGGGAGAAACAGAGGCATAGAAAGAAGGGATGGGAACAAAACAAAATCAAAACTCAGGCGGGCAAACAGGTTTGTAGTTCTGATACAGTGTCTAGGACACATGGCAGCGAGATGTGCTCTCTAAAGGGGTTGGGCAGTCCTATTCCCTTGGCCTTGCCAGTTCCAGACCATATGGCCTCTCTTTTAGCATGGCTCACTCTGCAGTAATCACTTTTCCTTGGAAGACAATTCACATTACTGACATCTCTTAATTCCTGGGTTCTTCATTCCATCTTTGGTTTCACCTTTAGCTTCATGCATTGCCCTTTTAGGCTCAAACCATAAGCATTTTGGCTCTGTTACACTTTACCTGGCCTCCCAGACCTTCCTTTGAATTCTTGGTGGAAACCTCCATGATCCCCTAATTTCAACATCCTGCATTTCTGCAGAACCAGCACCACAGGTCTGATGCCAAGGTCTGCTGTCATCTTGCGGAGTAGCTGGACCTCCTGGGACTATGGCAGCAGCAGACTTTTAGTGCCTGGGCACCTGAACTTGGTGAAATAACTTCCTAACACCCTATTCCGTGTAAGCAAGGTGCCCCCCAAGTTCTCTTCTCAAAGCAAAGTATAAGCCCTAGATGGCTGTGGTCTTATAAATTTCAGAGATGCCCTTAAGCCATTTTTCTATTGTCTCTTTGCAAAGTACTTAATTTCTCTTTAGTTGTGGTAATCTCTTTAACAACCACAACTTCCTTGGCTTCAGGTTTTTGTATGCTTTTCTGACCAAACTGCAAGTTTTTAAAATCCTTCTGGTCTGCTTTCTGTTCCCAATTATCACTGTAAACTTGTTGCCAGCAAATCCATTCCACAGCCTGAATACTGTGCTGTCTTTAAATCTACTCCACCAGATTAATTAGTACATCACCTTTAAATATGAACACACACAAAGTCTCAGAACGTGTACACAAATTCTTTGCCACCATACAACATGAATGTCCTCAATTCCAATTCCCAGGAGAATCTTTGTTCCCTCTGAAACCTCATGAGCACGGTCTTTGCTGCCTGTATGTCTCTTGGAATTCTGGTCTTCTGAGGTTCCACCATCCTCTTACAACATTCTAAGATGACTCCAGCATACATCTTCAAACTTTTCCAAATTCCTCATACAAACCATTTCCTAAAGTTTCTGAATCACATTTACCATGTTAACCACAGCAATGTTACCTCTCCTGTTACCAATTTTTGCATTAGTTGAAATATCTGACAAGAAAACTTAAAAAAGAAGTTTATTTTGGTTCATGGTTTCAGAGGTTCAATCCATGGTTAGCTAATTGCATGACTCTGGGACCAAGGTGGGTGGAGCACCATGGCCAAAGGGAATGACAGAGGAAAGCTACTCAGCTCATGGCAACTAGAAAGTGGGGGTGATGGGGAGGGGACACAGGGAAGATGAACTCCTAGAGAACACCACCAGTGGTCCACTTCCTCCAGTCACACTCTACCTGCCTACAGTTACTACCTATTTAATCCATTAAAACTAAGATGAACTGTTTAGGTTATCACTTTATTGATCTAATCATTTCACTGCTGAATATTTCTGCATTAACAAAGGAACTTTGGGAGGATACCTCACATCCAAATGAAAACACCTGACACTCTCAATTATCCTACTTTTCCTATAGAATTATTGTATTATGAACTATGTTTAATTATTAATTATTCTTATAGAATTATGCTTATAGACTAGCTCCCTTAATCCCATAGAGCTAAGGGTATTTCTATTACATATATATCTTAAATAAGTAGAGTGATAAACTCAAAGAGGGTACGTAATAAATATGTATAAAGTACAGGAACAAATTATTTTATAAAAAATAGAAAATATTAGAAATTTTTCCTAAAAAGTGCACTCTGTTCAAGTGGAAACTACCTACGTTGTGTTTAAATTTTTATTTTCCTTACTCTTTCATTTCTAATCATGAATTTTTGCTAGAATGTTCAATACAATACCAACCATATATATAGGAGGGATAAGAAAAAATAATTAAAAATTAACTCCTTTTCTTATTATCAATAAATTATAGAATTTTGAAGTGAAGGTCTACTCATTTTTTCTATTTGTCATTCAACAGTAAATATCTTTTGTGAAGCTATGTTAGATAATTAGTCTGATATTCCAACAGGCAGTTCAAAACCTGGGCTTTGGGCCACTTTCAGAGTGGGCTGCCTTATGTAGGTTTACGGAAAGAACAGACTGGAAAACTTCTCCCCTTTGATGAGAACAGACCTCTGCCCACCTGTTTTGTTCCCATTCTCTGTTCATTTGGTGCTGGCACTTTTTTTTTAATCACTGCCAAAATGCATACCATGGATAACTACTCCAGTATAAAAAAGAATTATGTGAAATTCCCCTCTATATTAACTATAGCTTCTACCTCTTTTTCTCCTTATCCACACCCTATATCAGAATGCTAGTTAAGTAACTAGCATTATAGTAACCAGTTATGTTATATATAATTGGTATTTCCAAAATAATTTAAAATTAATAAACATTCTTGCTTTGCTACCTATAAATACAAGTGGTGATATAGACATGTGACAAAGCAGCAGAGGGTTTTAAAATTTTTTTAATTTGTTCTAATTAGTTGTACATAACAGTAGAATGCATTTATGTACTTTGATATATCATACACAAATGGGATATAATTTCGCCTTTTTCTGATTATACATGTTATAGAATCACATTGGTCATGCAGTCATATATATATATATATATATATATATATATGGTAATAATGTCAGTTTCATTCTACTATTCTTCCTTCCTCCATATCCCCTCCCCTCCTTTTACTCCCCTCTACTTAAAGTAACTCTGTTCTTCTATAGTACCACCCCCTCCCCTATTATGAATTATCATCCACATATCAGAGAAAACATTTGGCCTTTGATTTTTTGGGATTGGCTTATTTCACTTGGCATGACATTCTCTAACTCCATCCATTTACCAGCAAATGCCATAATTTTATTCTTCTTTAAAGCTGAGTAATATTTCATTGTGCATATGAACACATGTTCTTTATCCATTCATTTGTTGAAGAGTATCTAGGTTGGTTCCATAGTTTAGCTATTGTGAATTGAACTGCTATAAACATTGATGTGTCTGCATCACTGTAGTATGCTGACTTAAATCCTTTGGGTATAAACTAAGGAGTGGGTTAACTGGGTCCAATGGTGGTTCCATTCTAAGTTTTCTGAGGAATCTCCATACTGCTTTACATAGTGGTTGCACCAATTTGCAGTTCCACCAGCAATGTATTTTCCCCACATCCTCACCAACATTTATTGTTGTTTGTATTCTTGGTAATTGCCATTCTGACTAGAGTAAGATGAAATCTTAGAGCAGGAGAAGGTTTTGACACTGAATGAAGGACCACTCTCTGGTAATTTTTTGAGCAAGTTTTTCAGAAGAACATGAGGTATTAGATATTACTGTTACATACTGACAGCTGGCTAGAAATTTGTTTGATTTATTGGGTTATTAGTTTGTTCCACATCACTTTTATCAGAGATATGATAGAGTATGTAATAGGGCAAGAACATGAGACATGGTCCTTACTTTAATAAAAGAAAGAAATCATAACTAGGAGCAGAGGAAATGATAAAAGCACAGAGTACGATATGCTAATTTTTCTAGGCAAAAATTCCATAGAATAAATAAAATGAAAATTTCTCCCTTCTGAAATTAAAAAGCCAATATTCGCTAAAACTTAGATCTCTATCAGTGCCATATACTGAGCATTCCATGATTTTGATTGTGATAACTTCTTTGCCTAAACATTACACGCAGGTATGCATTTATAAACTAAACCCCCCAGGCTGATACGAAGATGTAATTTCTACAATAGACATGTAATTTTATCTGTGTTTAAGCCCTCCAATACCTTCTGTGTTTGTCCATCCTCTATTGGCATAACATATTATCTGAGGCCAGGTGCTGTATAAATAAAACAGATTTCTTTAACTCTTAGTTTTTGAAGGACCAAGGTATAAGATTGGGTGGCTCCATTGGGGTGATAGGCCCCTTGACTGTTTCACAACATAGCAGAGAGGTAGAAAGTGAAAAATGCCTTATGAAGGAAAGATAACATGGTGAGAAAAGAAGCCAGAATGTTGGAAGTGGCTTGTATCGCTCTTTATAACAACCTGTTCTTGCAGGATTAATGTACTCCAAAAAAATCAGCATTAAAACCTTCTGAGGATAGTGACTCCAAAAACCTAATTACCTTCCATAGGTACCGCCTCATAAGATTTGCACCATCTCTTAATACTGCCACATTGTGTACCAAGCTTGCATCAGATGAACCCCTAGGGACACTCTGAAACCAACCCAAACCATTGCACCCTCTGTTCCTCCCAGCAACACATAGCCTTTCATAACTTGGTCCTCGACCTTTCCTCTTTGTGTTCTGCCCATATCTTACTATTCTTAGACATACTGTCTTCCCTTTCTAAGAACTATGTACCCTTTTAAGTCAATGATGCAGAACCATACTTAGATTCCTCAAAACAAATCATGCTTTTTCATACTTCTGAACTTGGGTTTCTTTCATTGTGTTTTCATCATGGAAGCAGTTTTTCAAATAATCAGCATTTACCTATCTTTCATTCCCAATTCTGAACTAAAGTATATATCCTTGTTAGTAGGTGAAGTACCTTCTGATTCTCTTGGAAAACATGCAATTTTCAAATGATGAACCGTTACTCAATATGGCAAAGAAAATCTATTACTCTAAAAGACTACATATTAATCTTTCTATTAGTACAAAGGAGAGAATGATAACTGCCTAAATTGTATGGATTATTATTATTTCAGATGGAGAGCAAAAGATAAATAATGTCATGTCATAATAAAAATTGATCTGAGTAACTTTTTTCACATTTCTCTTATCTCAGAGTCAACACATTGGTCTAGGTTTATGTATCCCGATCTCTTGACAAATGGTACCATATTGGTTGTCTGGAAATATGTTTGAACCATATCTTAAAATTAGGATAATTTATTTTCTACAGAAAAGTGTTTTTATTCAACAGATCATACAAGGAAAACAACAGGATTAATTTGAAGGTTTATTTCTAAGCGAGAATGTTTCCCTCATTATTGTGGTGATTTGCCTTGAGTGACATTGGGGAGGATATGTTTTGAAGAACTTATTAATGATCTATATTTTAAATTTTTTGGGAAAATACTAATATTTCTACACCTTAGGTTAATTTTATTCCAAATAAATTAGCTCAGAATACAAGGTGACATAAGAAGTCTGTAGGTGGATAATAATGCCAACCAGCATCCAGACATAAAGCAATAGGAATCAAGTCTAGAATAAAATTTAAGAGTTGACCCAAAGGACTTAAAATCAGCATACTACAGTAAAGCAGCCACATCAATGTCTATAGCAGCTCAATTCACAATAGTTAGATTGTGAAACCAACCTAGATGCCCTTCAACAGATGAATGGATAAAGAAACTGTAGTATATATATATACAATAGAATATTATTCAGCCATAAAGAAGAATAAAATTATGGCATTTGCAGGTAAATGGATGAAACTGTAGAATATCATGCTCAGTGAAATAAGCCACTATTAAAAAATACATAGATATTCTCATGCATATAACAGAACTTTCTACATACACTGCTGCAAATATATAGATCATATTCTGGTAGAAAAATGTCCTATTCATTAGAAGTAAAACACTGTGTATAACATTTAGTGAAAACAAATTAGGTAACATAATTAGCTGGGAAAAGAAGGTAGGGGAAAAATTGCTAAAAGTTTGTTCCAAGTCTGGTATGTAATAAAAATGATGAATTTATTAACAATGCTCCCTAGTGCTTTTTGACAAAATTTGTGTAGCTATAGTCTCCAGGCATATTTAAGTGATCTACCTTGGTTACTGGGAGCTGGGGCTGCACCTTTTCAGCAACCAAATGCATTGTAACTATAAAGAAATGCTGAAAGTAACCTGAGGCAATGAACAACGAAGGTTTAATATCCTTCTGATAGAATCACAAAAGATTAACAAATACGATTATAATTTTTATTTTGAAAATTAGCCACTTTTTAATTACTTGAGTTAAGAGTTCATTTGTATAGATATTAGTACTTACAGAATGCTCAAATCAATCAAATGAACATAATGTCACACCAAATGAAACAGTTCTATCTGCATATTTTCCATACGTAAGCTATTTGTGCTGCTGTGTAATATTTGAAATGATTGGCCACTTGAGGAAGTGAAAAAATATTACTGTAAAAAATTTTAATGTAAAGTCAATATAAAGCAATATTGTGTTTGTAAGAACATGCTTATATTTCTTAAAAATTTTATACTTCTCTTTTTTTCTATTTTGATTAAGCTATCTCCCAACCCAACAAAACTCATACACATTTCCTTTAAAACACAAAGCATCTATCCAGGCAAAATTTCACAAGGTCAAAATCTTTAATCAAATTTCAGAAAGGATTAAGGAAGCCATAGTAGGGCAAAATGAGTTTAATACCCATATCCTCTTATAAGGCACTTATGTGAAACAACATTGAAATTTCTAAATAGATTAAAATATTTAAACTTTCTTATGGTATGATTTGCTTTCTTCTAACACATGCCTTCATGACTTCCTTTCTGGTTCAGTGTATGTTTGATATTACAGAACAGTCATCCATATCTCAATAGGAATACATTCATTTATTTATTCATGTATTCAGCCAATATGTATTCATTACATTCTTTATGCTCTATATTTGTAAAGAATGAAATTTATAGGTGTTGTCTGATTATGTCTTTATCCAACATCAAGTCCCTTGAGAAAAAGAATCGTTTCTTAACCCACTATTTCTGGTAGAGATGACCTACCCCACCACAAAGGTGGGTAGATGACCCAGACTAACAGCAATAAAATCCATTCCTCTACGTATGATTCATCCTTGGGCGGACACATAATTCTGTAAGGTCAAACAACATTCTTTTTAGAATTTGATAGAGACACTGGGAAATAGAAAGTTGGGTGTTCTCCCCCTGTGAACTTCATGGCTTCATGGACATTGTGAACTTGAAATTGCTATTAGCTAAGAGGCTGCCTGGGAATAAGATCTACAAAGGGCCAAACTTAGATGAGGAAAAAACAGTCACATCTACTTGAGGATGAACAGACAAAAAACAGAATGAAAATTCGAAACTGATATCGAACAATAAACAGGATACCAACAAGTATCTTCTATCTTTTTTTCTATGTTGATTAAGCTATGACCCAACCCAACAAAACTCATACACATTTCCTTTAAAACACAAAGCATTTATCCAGGCAAAATTTCACAAGGTCAAAATCTTTAATCAAATTTCAGAAAGGATTAAGGAAGCCATAGTAGGCTTGGGCGAGAATATTTCAGGCTTGGGGCAGCATACCCTAGACTTTAGGCTTTGCCATTTGGAGAGGAAATAAGTGTTTGCTGTTTGCTTTCCTTCCTTCTTTCCCTCTCTTACTCCCCTCATTCCTCCTTCTTTCTCTTCCTTCTTTCTCTTCTCTTTTTCATCCTTCTTCCCTTTCTTCTTACCATAAGCACATTTTGCACAATAACAATAGACCATCACAGATACTGAGATTAAAAATGAAGAGTCCTGTCCTCTGGAACCATTTACCCCTTTATATTTGTTGACAGTGTTGCAAAACAACTTTTGTCAGCTCTTTTGGAAATTATTCAGGTAATAGATCAATTCCAAAAATAGAAATTAATGTCTTACAAAAAACGAATGTTTTTTGAAAGATGGTTTCAATAACCTTTGAGATATTGAAAGACCAAAAATTGTAAATTTCTGAGTCTATTTTCTTATCCAAAAAAAATTAGACAGGAAGATAAATTGACTTTTGCATGAACTATGTAAATTTCTTTGAAACTGTACAAAATAATTAATAAATATCATGTCTTTCTGATTCTGTTGCTATGCCATGTGATTTCCACGTTGAAAAGAATGTTTTGGGCTGTAGTGTTAAGTCGCTTATTTGTTGATTTCTACTTCTTTTGTTGAATGCGCCCCATGAAATAAATCTTCCTCTCAGTACTGCTTTCATAGTGTCCCAGAGATTTTGATATGATGTGTCTTTGTTCTCATTTACTTCTAAGAATTTTTTAATTTCCCTCCTGATGTCTTCTGTTATCCATTCATCATATAATAGTGTATTATTTAATCTCCAAGTATTGGAGAAGTTTCTGTTTTTTATTCTGTCATTTATTTCTAATTTCAGTCCATTATGATCTGATAGAGTACAAGGTAGTATCTCTATCTTCTTGTATTTGCTAACAGTAGCTTTGTGGCATAAAACATGGTCTATTTTAGAGAAGGATCCATGTGCTGCTGAGAAGAAAGTGTATTCGTTCTTTGTTGGATGGTATATTCTATATAAGTTGGTTAAGTCTAAATTGTTGATTGTGTTATTGAGATCTATGGTTTCTTTATTCAATTTTTTTTTGGACGATCTATCCAGTGGTGAGAGAGGTGTATTAAAATCGCCTAGTATTATTGTGTTGTGGTCTATTTGATTTCTGGAATTGAGAAGAATTTGTTTGACATACATGGATGAGCCAATGTTCGGGGCATAGATATTTATGATTGTTACATCTTGCTGATTTATATTTCCCTTAAGCAGTATGAAATGTCCTTCTTTATCCCTTCTGACTAGTTTTGGCTTGAAATCCACATTATCTGAAATGAGGATGGAGACTCCAGCTTTTTTGCTGTGTCCGTGTGCATGGTATGTTTTTTTCCCATCCTTTCACCTTTAGTCTATGGGTATCTCTTTCTATGAGATGGGTCTCTTGCAGGCAGCATATTGTTGGATTTTTCTTTTTAATCCAATCTGCCAGTCTATGTCTTTTGATTGATGAGTTCAGGCCATTAACATTCACAGTTATTATTATGATATGATTTGTATTCCTAGTCATTGGACTCATTTTTG
The DNA here is from genome assembly GCF_902686455.1 of Sciurus vulgaris. NCBI lineage: Eukaryota > Metazoa > Chordata > Mammalia > Rodentia > Sciuridae > Sciurus > Sciurus vulgaris. Next base: position 146,090,503 of record NC_136465.1, read on the forward strand.
TTTTTTGACATGATTTTGTTTCTCCTTTATTTGGCTATTCCTTTAGGCTAGTTCCTCCCGTTGCTGATTTACATCATTGTTTTTCATCTCTTCCTCATGGAATATTTTGCTGAGAATGTTCTGTAATGCCAGCTTTCTTTTAGTAAATTCCTTTAGCTTTTGTTTATCATGGAAGGATTTTATCTCATCGTCAAATCTGAAAGTAAGTTTTGCTGGGTATAAAATTCTTGGTTGGCATCCATTTTCTTTCAGTGCTTGGTAAATGTTGTTCCAGGCCCTTCTAGCTTTTAGGGTCTGGACTGAAAAATCTGCTGATATTCTTATTGGTTTCCCCCTGAATGTAATCTGATTCTTTTCTCTCGCGGCCTTTAAAATTCTGTCTTTATTTTGAATGTTAGGTATTTTCATTATAATGTGCCTTGGTGTGGGTCTGTTGTAATTTTGTGTTTGGAGTCCTATAAGCCTCTTGTACTTGGTTTTCCATTTCATTGTTGAGATTTGGGAAATTTTCTGATATTATTTCATTGAATAGATTGTTCATTCCTTTGGTTTGTTTCTCTAAGCCTTCCTCAATCCCAATAATTCTTAAATTTGGCCTCATCATGATATCCCATAATTCTTGTAGATTCTGTTCATGATTTCTTACCATCTTTTCCGTTTGGTCAACTTTGTTTTCAAGATTTAATATTTTGTCTTCAATATCTGAGGTTCTGTCTTCCAGGTGTTCTATCCTATTGGTTATGCTTTCTATGGAGTTTTTAACTTGGTTTATTGTTTCCTTCATTTCAAGAATTTCTGTTTGGTTTTTTTTTTCAGTATCTCTAACTCTTTATTGAAATGATCTCTTGCTTCCCGTATTTTCTCTTCATACCCTATATTGTCTATTTAGACAACTAGAATGCTTTTTGTCAGGTGAATACTAGGATATTTCCTATGAAAATTAAAAATAAAAACATATCTGATTATGGTAGAAATAAGCATTATTCATTTATTTCATGAAGTGCACACAATTATACATAAGCAGGCAGTCCATCCCCAAATTATAAACATAACTTTTTCCAAAGCTTTACTTATAAAAATGATACTCTTTCAGAAAGTGAAATTGGCACTGCTTCTTAGACAATCAAAAGAATGTTTGCTTCATCCATAAATCGGTTGTCCTAAATTCCACCTTGTCTAAGGCTAGCAGAAGTACCTAAGATGAAAAAGAAAAAAATATATATACTTGAAAAACAGGAAGTAGAAATTATTAATGGCAAAGAAATGGAAAGAAAACTTTATTTAGATTATTTTTCAGACATTTGTCACATAAATACATATCACTGAATCAAGGATTCTTTTAAAAGGACTATGATATATTGGGCATTGTAACTACCTTTCACTATATAACTTCCTTTCTGATGTTGCAATTCAGTGGTTTGTTTTATTTATCTCAGTTCCAGATAGAGATGTGAGTAATATAAGCAACTTTTTTTCACTGTTGACAGAATATTAGAATATGCAGGAAGGTGTTAAAAAAACTACTGATGATAGTATGAAATTTGTCCAATTATGTTATGTGCATACATGAATGTGCCACAGTGACACCCATTATTCTGTATAATTATGCACGAATAAAATTATATATAATTATATGTATTTATATATGATTATAAATGTATATATGTGTTGATGTGTGTGTATGCAATTCCATACTTAAAAAAAATACTGATGTTAGGGCCTAATTTCCATAGCCTCTGACCAGTATTTTTTGTTACTTGGGACATTTTAATATTCAGCCCTGAGTGAATTATTACATTAAATTAATAACAATGCAAGTTTATTGGTCCAGTAAGTATCTTAGAAACAAGGATTTGTTCAAGTCTAAAATTAAATCACAAGACCTGGTCAGGTTGTGGTCTTTGGTCTCTCCTGGAAAAATCAGAGACTTCAGGTGCATGGATGATTGTTAGCAATGATTGTATGCCCATTGAAAATACAAAAAAGTTCAAGCATTTTAAGAAAATACATCTTAGATTCACATTCTAGTTGCAGACTGAATGACTTATGAGAACTAAACATGGAAACTCTATAAATTAACATATTAGAACTGTGAGGGATATATATTGGTAAGCTCACTCTAAAGATTTGTCACAACCTGAAAGAACACATGGAATACTACTGTCAACAACATGACCAGGAAAACTAGTCATTCTTACATATTTCACTTAATACCCCTCAGTACCCTTTGCTGAAAATTTATGTTTTACATGTTTATTAAAGCAAGTTACAGAATTAGAGTGTTTTTTTAAATATCTTCACCCCATTCCTCGAGTGCATTACCATAGCACATAATATGAAATATGGATAGAAGTACATTGAGCCTTCTAGGAAAAAAAAAAAATCTCTCTCTGTACTGGGAATTGAACCAGGAGTGATTTGCCAGTGAGCTACATACATCTCCAGTCCTTTTGAAACAGTCTCACTAAATTGCTGAGGCTAGCCTGGAACTTGCCATCTTCCTGCCTCAGTTGCATGAATTGCTTGGATTACAGCATGAACCATTGCACCCAGTTTCTCACTATTAAAAAAGAACTAGGGGAACTAGTATTTCTTCTCAATTTGTGATATAACTTTGAACCTAGAACGTGTCAAATCCTTTTTGTTGTTGTTGTTGCTGTTTAACTTTTTATTTTGATTTTATTAGTGCATTATAGTCATAGGTAATAGTGGAGTTCATTCTGACATAATCATACATTCATGGAATTTAATTTGTTCGTTTGAGTTCCTAGTGCTTCCTCTTTCCATCCTTTCCCCTCCCCCCTTCCCTTTCATATTCTCCTTTTAAAAAAAAATGTTCTAATTAGTAGTAAATGACAGAATGCATTTTGAAATATTGTACACAAATGGAGCACAACTTCTCCTTCCTCTGGCTGAACATGGTGCAGAGTCACACCAGTAGTGTAATCATATATGTATATAGGGTAATAATATTATCTCATTCCACAGTCCTTCCCATCCACTCCCCCTCTTTCCCACCTCACTGCCCTCTGCATAATCCAAAATCCCTTCATCTGCCACCACCACATTATGGATTAGCATCTGTTTATCAGAGAAAACATTCAGCCTTTGGTTTTTTGGTTTGGCTTATTCACTTAGTATGATATTCTCCCACTCCATCCCTTTACCAGGAAATGCCATCATTTTATTCTTCTTTAAGGCTGAGGAATATTCCACTGTGTATATGTACCACATTTTCTTTATCCATTCATCTGTTGAAGGTCATCTACGTTGGTTCCATAGTTTAGCTATTGTGAATTGAGCTACTATAAACATTGATGTGTCTGTGTCATGATAGTATGCTGATTTTAAGTCCTTTGGGTATAAATCAAGGAGTGGGATAACTGGGTCAAATGGTGGTTCCATTCCAAGTTTTCTGAGAAATCTTCATATTGCTTTCTATAGTGGTTGCGCCAATTTGGAGTCCCACCAGCAATGCATGAGTGTACCTTTTTCCCCACATCCTCGCTAATTGAATTCTTGATCATTGCCATTCTAACTGGAGTGAGGTGAAATCTTAGTTTTAATTTGCATTTCTCTAACCACTAGAGATAATGAACATTTTTTCATGTTTGTTGATCAATTGCATTTCTTCTGTGAAGTGTCACATCCTTTTTTTAAGCTAAGTAGAGATTAAATTAGAGAAAGAAAGAGTGTTTTGGATTGCAGAGAAACACATTACATATATTTAACTACTGTAACCCTGAACCTGTTCTACTTCTGAATTTCTAGTTAGATAAAGCAGCAATAACTGCAGGGAAGAGCATGTTCACCTTTAAAGTTAGTACAATTCCTTTCAGAAAAAAGGACTCCAGTCAATTCAGGTCCACAATTCCTTATCCAAAATGCTTGGACTAACAAGTGATTCATAATCACTTTTTATAACTTTAGAAAGAATATATATATATGGCACACCCTGTGGTAACATTTGCAGAGGCTGGGACAACACAGTGTAAGTATTTCTGTAGCAAAACAATGTGTAGAGGGATGGTTGGCTAGGGAGGTAGATATAAATATGTTATTTTGTAGGTATGTGTACACACACACACACACACACACACACACACACACACACATATATATATACACATATTCACAGTGTTTTATTAAGACCACAAATAGTCTCCCTTCAGTTCACTTCAAGCTTTATCCCTAAATTCATTATAAGCCATTTTCAATTTTTTAACTTTAGATTTGTAGATAAGTGTTGTGGATCAGTTATAAAATATTTACAAGACTTTTTCTCCCTCCCTCTTTTTTATGTTCAATTAGCTTACAGCACTAGAGAGAATAATATGAACACCAAGGGTAATAATAATCAGTCCTATTGGCCATCTTGAAAACATTTTTGGTAATTTCAAAAACTAATTTTCTTCAAATTATTTTTATTCAGACACATTGATTCATAATTTGAGCAATTTCAAAAAAGCAATTTAATATTCATTGGAATGTTCAAGACTCAATAATGATATACTTATGAGACATAGATAGACACATAAAGAATGTAAATTAACAGCTATCTAATGCTCTTAAATAAGTATGTCACATCAAACACTGTCCAGAAACTGAATCTAATAAAAGCATGTGTAAAGTAGTTATTAGAAGTTGCTCAAAGATTTCCCTTAATCATTTGCCTTTTCTTTCTTGTCTTATTTTTCACCCTTTATTCATTTATAAATTAACGTCCATTCCAAAGCTCTTCATATTCTGAAAACAAGAAACTCAGAAGTGGTATACTTCTCTCTAGGTCTGCATATAGTGAAACACTGAACACATACCAAAATTTCTTTCCAGGTCTCATATACTATGTTTTGTATACTTGGTGTTATGTAAAAGTTTAAAATATCTTAGTCATAATTTAAATCAACCATGGTCCTTAGGTATCTTTTGTTATATTTCAGTTTCTATATTTTTCTACCATAATATAACAAAAAGCATATGAGTCATTTGCACTAGTTTATTTTTAAACATGTACCTGCATGAAAGGCCTAGATGACTTCTGTAGCTTCATGCCCTCTTCCTACTGAACATCTGCTCTGGACATTCTGTAGATACTTCCAATTCAACAAGGTCAAAAATGACCAGGGTTTCCTTCCAAAGCTAACTCTCCTATTCTTTTTATTAGGTACTACCCCATGCATACAGTCAGGAAGAGAGATACTTTGAGGGTCATACCTAACTCCTCTTCATTTTCGGTTTCCTCAACCAGTCCACTTGCAATGTCTAATAATTTACTTAAAAATTATCTATTTTCAATTTTCTTCCTGGTACCCATACTAACAAAGATCAAGACCAGGCATTCAGTGTCTCTTCCTGTAACCATGTACATACTGTGATGCTCCTCATGTCAGTCATGTGCCCTTCACATGCCTCTGTCCTAAATCAGTCAGTGATATTTCTAAAATGTAAATCTTGCCATATTGCTTCTGCTCAAAATTCTACAACACATCAGGTCCTACATGATCTGCCACTTAACTCCCTACTGATTCACCAACATATCCTGCATTGAATGTTACCCTTTGATTTGTGTTTCCCTCACATATATGTCACTGAGTTATCTGTTAGGGCCAGGCACTGAAGATACAAAATAAATAGTAATTGATCCCTGCTATTAAAATGGGAATGTAAACAAAAAACTTATAAAGCCATATGTAAGATTAAGGAGAAAACACAGGATGGGGTGAGCATAGCTAAATATATTTCATTCTTTTTCATTTATACCAAAATGATTACAATTTCACTTTCTGTCTTAAACACGTTAGCAAACATACATCCTTCAGGGTTGATGACATTTTTTATGTCTTATTTATCTGTAGTTTATGGCATGTCTACAAAATAGCCACTTAAAGCTATAATCCTTTGGTTTACATGGGAAAATAGACCCCATAACTCTCTTATATACTTAATAACTTTTTTTTGTCTTCTCTTAGAGTTCTTTCCTCTAAAACACAGTTACAATTTTCTTCCTTATAATGTTCTCTTTGAACAGTCTCATCTACTTCATACTTATCAATTGCTTATATGTCAATGTTGAACATTTGTTTAACATTGACCTTGTGAGATTTAGATTCCTACATCTCACTGCTTACTAGGACTATATGCTGTAAATCATATATACTTACTCCCTCAAGGCCTAATTGCCCTCACCCTACAGAGCACCATAATATATTCCAATTTCCAAAGGTATTATTATACTATTCTGATTGTATACCTAATCTGTCTCATCCATTTGCAAGATTCCAGGATACAAATGTTGCACTCTTTTTCCTATAAATTATTCCAAAGTATTTTATTTTTTGAACACAATGGTAACTGGAATTGTTTTATTCATTGGATCTTCATAATTTTCATTACCAGTCTATATGAAGAAAATAAACTTTTGTATATTAATCTCATATCCGTCATGTAATGCAACGTAGAAAGGAAATATGGGAGCAAAATCTTTGTCTTTAAAACAAAATCTTAGAGAGAAAGCACTCATTTGGCTTTCACATCAAACCTGATTTTAATTGCAGATTTCTCATAGATAGAGGAAAAACTGGGCTTGTCAAGTTGGAGATACTCCCATCTGTTCAGTAGGTCGGGTATTTTTCTCATGAAAGGTTCTGACCCCATTTCTTGGGGTGATCTGTTGGCCACTTGCTGACAAGTGGACATGGTCTATCCTGGAAGAGAAAGAGCAAGAGAGAAATGAGAGAGAGAGAGAGGGGGGGGGGGAGGGAGGGAGGGAGGGAGGGAGAGAGGGAGGGAGGGGGAGAGGGAGGGAGGGAGGGAGGGAGAGAGGGAGGGAGGGAGAAATAGAAGGGTGGGGGAGAGGAGAGAATGAGTTATACCATACTAAATGAAAGGATCCAAAAATAATAGTTGTATTACTGAGGATCCCCCAGAGAAATAAGAACAAACAGAATTTATTATAAGGAATTCCCTCACACAACTGGGCAGGCTGTTAAGTTACAAGATTTGCAGTAAGCAAGCTGGAGCCAAGGACTAGCTTATGAGTATTTTCAGTCTGAGTCTGAAGACATGAGATCCAGGAGAGCCAATAATACAAGTTCCAGGCTGCATAATTGTTAGGCTGAAAACCCTGGAATTGATGTGATTGTTGACATCTAAGAATAGAAAAGATGAATATCCCAGCTTCAGGCCAGACAGTTTCCTCTCCGACAGCATTTTTGTTCATGCAGGTCTTCATTTTTTTGCATGAGTACCTTCCATATTAGGGAGGGCAATCTATTCCACTCATACTAACTGGTTCAAATGTTACTCTCATCCAGTAACATCCTTACAGACACACCCATAACAATATTTGAATGGGTACCCAATGGCTGGAGACCCCAGTTTCTTGCCCCAAGCTTAACTGCATAGCAATCCAGAACAAGCAAGATATTGAGTAATCATTTTTTTTATTATCTAATCTTAAAAGAGATATTCAATTACTTTTGCTGTATTATAGTTCTTTTCAGGGAGTTGCTATGTCCAACCTAAAGACTCAATGGGAAGGACCACACAAGTGTGTGAACAATAGGAAAGGGGTTTGAAATCATTAGAGACCATTGGTGGGTCTAGCTCCCCTGAATAAACACTTGAGAATAGGCATGTTTTATCAGCACTTCTCATGGTATTTGGAAAATAAATCTGAATGAGTAAATGTTTTCTTGATCTGTGTGTTCCCCTCCTCAATCCAGTGTACTCTTGGCATGTAGCCTGAGCTCAGTATTCTTTGAATGGAGTTAAACTGATCTTCCCTTTGTGGACCCTTCGTTTGAATCAGCCTTTAAAATCCACCATCCTCTGAATACATGGTAGACTTTTTTCCTGTCCAATGGTTTTATTCATTCTTCATTTATCCACTGGGAATGACTTCTTCTATACTGTTTCAAATCTAATTCAAATTCAATTTCCATTAACTTTTAATAAAATCCTGTTGAAAATCAGTAATTATCATATTTGCATTCTACCTTTGTATTAACATTATTCAGATCTACTTCTGCCTTTCAATTTGTGCCATTTTCCTGTCTTTTCTCCCTAGCTGAATCATAAATTCATTGAACGCAAAGAGGTTCTTCTAAGCTTCTTTATGTTACTCATGCTACATATGGTACTGTATGTAATTTTGTGACTTCATGACAAAGATTGCAAAGCACTATTGAATATTAAATAGTAGAATGAAAACTTAATGTACTTGTTTTTTTCTTATGGGTCTATAATTCTTTTTAAATGGCATGACACCCTTTAATGGCATTTTCTTTCCACTTCAGGACAATGTATATTATGCCAATAAAAGTAATGAAGTCTTCCTGTGTTGGAAAGTTAATAAAAAATTCTAAATGTCACAAAACTCAACATATACCAAAAAAGTGTGTCTATTGACTTACATCTCAAATCATGATAAAAATTAAAATTTTATCAAAAACTCAACTTAACTTAGAGTATACATGAAAATACAGGTTATTTATATATTAACTATATAAAAGATGACCATATACTAACTATTTAAACCATATTATGACTGATAAAACTAGTATTTAAGTAAGAGTGTCCTATAAAATAAATATAAGTGCAGAGTCATTATTTAGGTATATCATTAGCAAACCATTCTTTGGCTTCTGTATTAGTTAAGCTGTCCAAAACTATTCAATAGTGCTAGTGAAGTTGATTACATCAGTGTATGACTCACAACAAAACAAAATAAAAATAAACTGGTTGGGCAGGTTTTCCCTTCTCGGTCACTAATTACTGAAACTTTTAAAATATCCATTTTTAAATGTTAGATTTTTTTTCTATATAAATCACTGAAATGAATACAATTATGTATCTAATTTTACACCATAAGAAAATTACAGAAATTAAATATGATTTTAAAGAAATTGTTAAAATAAAATAATATATGCTACACATTGTCATACCCCTTATAAAACTAATTTTTATCAAATTATCAATTTCTATTTGACCAAATCTAAATCTCTACACTTAAATATTTTAATTTTATTTTCTTTACCCTTGTAAATCTATAGGGTGATTTATATTCAGGTATAGTCAGGCCACATTCACAGATTATAATGCTAATTCATAAGATGTTTTTTTAATATGTTACTGCAGTAATAAGTAACATCAGTGAACATTGATTATGCTGGGCAGCTGTTGGAGACTCCATTTCATCTCAGTTTCATAGCTGCATTAAAACATGTTTACTTGATCTGAATTTTATTATTGACACAAGTCTGGACTACAGCATCAAAAAGGCATAGACTGCATCTTTTTTCAATGTTCCTATCATTTTTGTGTATATGCATGGTTCAGATATGGGGTACCTACAAATACAAAGAGTTAAATCTTATATTTTAAACTTATTGCCTTAAAAGTGAATGCCTGTATTTTAAAGTGATATCTTTCTTCCATTAAATTTGAAATCTGGACCAGGAATATTCTACCACTGAGCTATGTTCCCAGCCCCCTTTTTTGCTATTATTTTGAGATAGGGTCTTGCTAAATTTCCCAGGTTGACATTGAACTTGCAATCCTCCTGCCTCAGTCTCCCAAGTAACTGGGATCAAAGGAGTGTACTGCTGTGCAGGGCTATTTCTAACATTTATCATAGTGCCCAAAGTGCAAATTCATTCTGTAAATACTTGTTGAATAAATCAGTTTATATTAAATTAAGTGTGAATACCATACTGAGCTCTCTGCATAAAGTATGAGAGTCATTTCTCACTCTTTATCCCATTAATGAGCTAATGTACATACTCTTTTCAACTCCAAACTTCCTTCACCTCCTAACCTGACATTTGGCATCCATCTCAACGTGTCATGATCAGAAACCACAAATGTTCTGTGTAAAGGAGCACTAGTTTACGTGTATATCCTACTAGCTGTACAGGCACAGAATTTGATATACACTAGTTCACCTAATTTTCTGTGGAGTTGTTATTTTTGATGTGTTTATTGTACATACTGAAACTAAGCTACTTAGAGACTAGTAATATGCCTAGTGATGTACACCTAGTAAATAGTGACAGTGATAGTAAGATTTTCATTTAGCTTGTCAGACTCCAGAATGTACATCCTAACCCAACATTCTAGCCATTGTTATATATGCTGCCTCACTGCTATGCTGTGATTAAAACTATAATTTACTTTCATAATCAGCATAGATCTCCTTGATATAATGAGGGTCTTTCTTTGGAAAATTATCTACAAATAAAAAGAGTTGACATAAAGAATTGATATTTTAAGTTGATTGCCTTAAAGGTGAATGCTTATTGTTTTAAAGTTATATCTTTTTTCATGAAATTTGAAATCAGACTCAGTTTCAAATTTTATATCTGTCTTGTACCCACTATGCCCCTTTCAGTAAGTTAGTGCTTATTTACCTCTGCTAGCACAGTGGCTTAGTCTGGGACCTCATTAACTTGTATTACTGCTGTGAAGTTAAGTCAAACAAACAAAATGTTTTTAAGTACTTAGCACAGTGCCTGAAATATAACAGCAATTCAATAAATATAAGTAGTATTAATACTGCTTGTATGGATTATAACATAGTTATTGTTTTGCAATATTTGTGTTAAATCTCCCATGTTTAATTAAGGCTTGTTTTTCAATATCATCAGTATCATGTTATTAAATTTCAAAATTAAATAGATAGCATAGAAAGATTACTTATTGTCTTATTTTTTAATTGCAATGATACACTTATATTTCATGGAAAATTAATGAAAGACTTCATGTAGGTTTGTATTTAAATATAACTACATGAACTCCTAATGTTAAGTATACTGGATTGTTACATTGGACCTTAGATTATACTTAAGCATCAACTGTTCCTTTCCAGTTTTATCTCCATTGATAGTCAGAAACCTTGTTTAAAATAAGATCTCTTCATATTTTTCAATTTAAAAATGGGATATTAAAAAGCCTGAATTCTATTTTGCATTTGAAAAAAGTCAATAAAAAACTGTTTTACAGGAAGTAATATATGTTTAACTAATTAATGTCACAGGATTTATTCCAAAATTATAGACTAATGTTCAGTTATGAATGTACACTTTGAGGATTAGCCTGTGGGTACAGGAAACAACATGTTCAAAAGATCTCCTTTGAGAACAATAAAATACCAAGAGCATTATGAGGCTTAAGGCAATAAAATTTCACCATATACACATATTTATAAGCCTATAATTCTTGACAAGTTAAAGCTTCCTTAAGAATTCAACATCAAATAAAAAATTAATTTCTACTAGCAATGTGCATAAAACCATAACATACAGGATGACATTGGTAACATCTATAACCTTTTTCCAAGTCACAGTTGCCCCTAAGCTAATTTAAAAATATCTTTCAATTTTCTTCATTTCTTTGAAGGGAGTATCATAAATAACTGCTATCCTATTATCCCATTTGGGATAATATCCCAAAGAACAATACTTTTAAAATTCTATTTTCCTAGAAAGGAAGTAACTCATGATAGTAAAATGTCTAATATGTAGCTATAAAATATATTTAATTCTTCATAAATTAAAAGTAGAAATAACAATAACTACATTAGTGATATTAAAAATATATTTCATTTATACAAGTTCAGTACCTATTCAAAATGTCCTTGAACAAAGCATGGCTTATGACTTAGAGTGTCATTTAAATGTCAATTGTTTGCCTACTATGTGAAGGATGTATTTGGTTCCATGTCAATCCAAAATGAGGATAGTACATACTAAAATAGACCCAGTAAGTGTATTTGTTGTACATGTTGATCTCAAAGATTAAAGTTTCAAAACCTAAAGCAGTTTACTCAATTATATACTTAATTCTAAAAAGCATATCTACCTTATGTTGGATAATTATGAACTAAAATCAACAGTATCAGTATGGTTCTAATAAGTGAATAATGGGTCACTCAGATTATCATGAGACTGGTGACTTTAAATATATTTATGTTTTTACAAAGTGATTTTCCTTCTTCAACACTGTTTTGATTGTGCATTCAGCCTAAGGTGATGATATATGCTGAGAGAAAAGAGTTATTGTGACTTTACTTGTCTTACTTGTCAAATGATTTGGAGCTGACTTTAGGTCAACAATATTTAAAATTCCAGCGGAAGAGTGAACAGCTGAAGGAATTTTCCACAGAAAATGGAAAGGAATGAATAGACCTGTCATAGATCCAAACACAGAAAAAGCAAGCCATAAAAAATTTCCTTTGTCTTCCTCATACTCTTTCTTTTTCTCCTTTTCCATTGTAGAGCCTCTTCAAAAATACCATCCTTGCTCTGTTTCTAGGATTTTGAGAAAAAATTCTATGAACTTACCTAACAAGTTATTCAATTTCTTAGTGCCCCAATTTACTCATTTGCAAGATAAGGTGGTAGGATTGGAATATGTGGGTCACAAACTTTAAGAGCATGTAAGTAAATGCAGATTCCCAAGGCTGGGTTCAAAAATTCTCATTCAGTAGGAATGGATTAAGCCTCTGAATCTGCTTTTCTTAACAAGCCCCTGGAGATTCTTAAAGCAGGTAGTCTGCAGACCCCACTGAAAATAAGACAAATTATCTCCAAATCTCTTGCCACCTCTCATAAATCCCCATTTCAACGTTTCCTTCAGGTGGCATAGAAAGAATGCAAACTGATTTTCTCGTTTTAAAATTTGAAGTAGGGGGAATTTTGATATTTTTAAAGTGCTCCAATTTGTTCATGCAGTGTTTAACATCTGTCTGGGGGCCACTTTTCAAGTCAGGAGAACACTGCCAGAGGAATCTATCTTTTCTTGGTGGTTATACCTCAGCTCATGGGGATTTCATTAATCATTACAAGACTACACAGGGATGCTAATATGACATGGAAGCAAGCAGTATCATTTGAAAGTGTGTTGATCATTTACAACTTCAAGGTAACACCAGAAATAAAGTTAAAATATACCTCATCTTTGCATATTCAATTTCAGTTTGTGGTTGAACATCAATAAGAATCAAGATTATAGTTTTGGAACTACAGCATACTCTACAGATCATCTATTACATACATTTCTGTTCCCTCTAAGGTGTTATCAGCTCTATAACATCAATAGTCATGAAGTATTCTTGTTTTTATTCTCATTGCACATTGCTGGCTCATTGTAGACACTCAAAAAAGTTCACTGAGTCAATAAAAGAATAAATAAGTGCAATAGAATGAATGACTCTCATCACCGAAATACTTACAAAAGAGGTCAAATGAGGTACTAGACTCGTTTAGTAAGAGGCAGATGCAGATTTAGAGTCCACTCAGATATTCTAAATTCTAAGATAGGCTTTTAAACATTTGTGCTATAGACAAATAGATCTTACATGTTGAAAATAATGCTTTGAAATCTGCCATTCTTCTTTACTTACCTTCACCACCAGTATAGGCAACATACCCTGAAATACTCAGAGAAGAAATGTTTTATTCTAGAAATATTGATTCTCATAACCCACATAATTGAAAATCCTGGCAATTCCATGTTGTGTTTTTATCTGAAGATACTGAGTCTGTTTTCCAGTTAATGTAGACCCATCATGTGATAATAACACAGCAGACTATACAGGGTAGCCAATAACTTCTGAAATGATGTGACTTTTTTAAGAGTCACTTATTTGCATGATATGTATCATAAAACGAGACAATATTTCATATCACACCAGCTCAAATTCATGTAACGTAAATCTTTCCAACATGTAAGCACAAAGCATTATTAATTCTGGCACAGAAGTCACACGCACACAAAAAAAGATGAACCATGGCAATCTTGGCCATCTCCTGTCACCCTACTGGTTTTCTTTTCTTTCCTTTTTTTTGTTGAGTTTTTATTGCTTGTTTTATTTAGTTATACATGACAGCAGAAGGCATTTTAATTCATTGTATACAAATGGAGTTCGACTTTTCACTTCTCTGGTTGTACGCGAAGCAGAATCACACCATTTGTGTACTCATACATGTACACAGGATCATGATGTCCGTCTCATTTTACTCTACTGGTTTTCAGTGTGGCATCATTTAGATAGTAACTGCATAACTAGCATAAATATCAAGTTGATTATCTAGTCATTTTCTCCTGAGGGAAAGCGATATTGTAATTTGTCTAGTGCATAGGAGATGAAATTTTTTTTATGTGATTTGCTTTAGGTAGATGAGATGCCATCTGTGTGGCATGACATGATTATATATTTAGAGGAACCTGGAAATTCCACCAGAAAACTCTTAGAACTCATAAGTGATTTCAGTAAAGTAGCAGGTTACAAGATCAATGCCCATAAATCCAACGCATTTTTATACATAAGTGATGAATCTTCAGAAAGAGAAATTAGGAAAACTACCCCATTCACAATAGCCTTGAAAAAAATAAAATACTTGGGAATCAATCTCACAAAAGAGGTGAAAGACCTCTACAATGAGAACTATACAACACTAAAGAAAGAAATTAAAGAACACCTTAGAAGATGGAAAGATCTTCCATGTTCTTGGATAGGAAGAATTAATATTGTCAAAATGGCCATACTACCTAAAGTGCTATACAAATTCAATGCAATTCCAATTAAAATCCCAATTGTGTACCTTACAGAAATAGAGCAAGCAATTATGAAATTCATCTGGAAGAATAAGAAACCCAGAATAGCTAAAGCAATCCTTAGCAGGAAGAGTGAAACGGGGTATTGCAATACCAGATCTTCAACTCTACTACAAAGCAATAGTAACAAAAACGGCATGGTATTGGTACCAAAATAGAAAGGTAGATCAATGGTACAGAATAGAGGACATGGACACAAACCCAAATAAATACAATTTTCTCATACTAGACAAAGGGGCCAAAAATATGCAATGGAGAAAAGATAGCCTCTTCAACAAATGGTGCTGGGAGAATTGGAAATCCATATGCAACAGAATGAAACTAAACCCATATCTCTCACCATGCACGAAACTAAACTCAAAATGGATTAAGGACCTCGGAATCAGACCAGAGACCCTGCAGATTATAGAAGAAAAAGTAGGTCCAAATCTTCACCTTGTTGGTCTAGGACCAGACTTCCTTAACAGGACTCCCATAGCACAAGAAATAAAAGCTAGAATCAACCACTGGGATAGATTCAAACTAAAAAGCTTTCTCTCAGCAAAGGAAACTATCAGCAATGCGAAGAAAGAGCCTACAGAGTGGGAGAATATCTTTGCCAATCATACTTCAGATAGAGCACTAATCTCCAGAATCTATAAAGAACTCAGAAAACTCTACTCCAAGAATTCAAATAGTCCAGTCAACAAATGGGCTAAGGAAATGAATAGACACTTCACAGAAGAAGATCTACAAGCAATCAACAAACATATGGAAAAATGTTCAACATCTCTAGTAATAAGAGAAATGCAAATCAAAACCACCCTAAGATTCCATCTCACCCCAATTAGAATGGCGATTATCAAGAATACGAGCAACAACAGGTGTTGGCGAGGATGTGGGGAGAAAGGTACACTCATACACTGCTGGTGGGGCTGCAAATTAGTGCAGCCACTCTGGAAAGCAGTGTGGAGATTCCTTAGAAAACTTGGAATGGAACCACCATTTGACCCAGCTATCCCACTCCTTGGCCTATACCCAAAGGACTTAAAATCTGCATACTACAGAGATACAGCCACATCAATGTTCATAGCTGCTCAATTCACAATAGCCAGACTGTGGAACCAACCTAGATGCCCTTCAATTGATGAGTGGATAAAGAAACTGTGGTATATATATACAATGGAATATTACTCAGCCATAAAGAATGATAAAATTATGACATTTGCAGGCAAATGGATGAAATTGGAGAATATCATGCTAAGTGAGATAGGCCGATCTCAAAAAGCCAAAGGACGAATGATATCGCTGATAAGTGGAGGATGACACATAATGGGGGGGAGGGAAGGGTTAGAGTTAGGGTTAGGGAGGGGGGCAAGTATGGAGGAAGGAAGTACTGTATAGAGGGTAAAGAGGGGTGGGAGGGGTGGGGGGAAGGGAAAAAATAACAGAATGAATCAAACAACATTGCTCTATGTAAATTTATGATTACACAAATGGTATGCCTTTACGCCATGTACAAACAGAGAAACAACATGTATCCCATTTGTTTAAAATAAAAAAAAAAAAAAAAAAGTTGGGAGTCAATTCTAAACATAATGCCTAACAGCTTTAACAGAGGTAGACTTATTTATTTATTTGGTTGAAAAAAGAATTGAAGTTCCATACATCCTAAAGGAGACAAGAGTTAGAGAATTCTCATTTCTCTTTATTTCAGTTATCTCAAATCAAACCCCCTTCCCCCAAAAAATAGTGGCAGAAAACACTCACTCCTTTGCCAAATTTTGCCAAATCTCAGATTTCACGGGTTGGAGCTTTGATACACACTTTCCTTGCTGCTTTTGCTGGGTGTCTTTGCACAGTTACAGTCAAATGGTGGTATGACTAGATGTCTGGCCCCTTGTTGCTCTTCCATGTCTGCTCTTTCCCAGCAGAGCAGCCTAAACTTTATTCATGTGAGAATCAGAGTTCTAAGAGGAAGGAAGAGGAAGCTGATGGCAACTTCTATATTCCTAAGTTCATAAGTCCCTGCACAACCCTTCTTTCATATATAGTTGGTCAAAGCAGTGGCAAGCCCAGGCTAGATTCAGTGGGGACAGCCAGGGCTTGTCCTCCAATTGTGAATGGGAGGAGCAGCATTTGAGGAAAAGAGGTGAGTGGAATTGGTTGGAATGATCTTTGGAAACTGGCTTCCACACTCATTGTACTAGATAAATATTGGCACACCTAAGCTATTAATGATTATGATCTCTGAGTAGCTATTGAATGCTTCTTGAAAGTATTTCTATTTTTTTAAAGTAGATTATTGGCAAATCTCTCTGCCTTTATATGGTTAAATTCTACTATCCAGTATTATCTATTATCGATGTACTTTTATGAAAAGGGAGGTTCTAGGGTTTGGATATGAGGTGTCCTTTCCAAAAACTCATGTGTTAGGCAATGCAGGAATGTTCAGAGGTAAATGGTTAGATTACAAGGGCTATAACCTCATTGGTGGATTAATCAATTTGATAGATTAATAATTTGAATGGATTAATAATTTGAATGAGTGGTAATCGTAGGCATGTTGGATATCGCTGGAGGAATAAGAATATATATTATATTATGTTATATTATAAACATAATTATATTTTGTACCTGACTCCCTTCTCTAACTCTGCTTCCTGACTGGCATGAACTGACAGCTTTCCTTCACCACACCCTTCTGCAATGATATTTTTAACTCATTTCAGGTACAGAGCAATGTAGTTGGCCAACCATGCACTGAACCTTTGAAACTCTGAGCCCCAAATAAACTTTTTTTCTGTATATTTTTCTGGTTTAGCCACAGCAACATAATGCTGAGTCATACAGGAAGATAGTATTCATTGGTTTTGTGAAGATGAAGAGAAGCTAGGAATACTGTTGCCACCCACATGTCAACCCTGACCCTTGCTGTAATCACTGTATTGAGAAGTCCTTCCTGGAATCATTATATTGAACAAAATGGATGTCATGAAATACAATCAGAAAATACTTGTTTTTGCCTCTCTAAGGAAGTTCTCTATTATGTTCAAGGTAAAAATGTGGGCAGTCCTGTGATTTTACACATGATTTGTAGATAATTAAATTTTCCTTGACCTCTGGGTCACAAAACAGTATCAATTCAGTTTTTAGAATGTTTGGTCTTATATAGCAGAGAGCCTTTCTCCCTTTTTCTTAATCTTCCAACTCTTTTTCTAAATCTTTTGACTGCAAATCTGATTTTCCAGAGTTGACATAAAGAGGAAGGCAAGAGCAAGAGGAGAAAAACAGGTCAAACTTGACTGGTATTCTTGATCCTGGCTTCATTCTTTTTAGGCACACCATATGTTTAAATCTCACAGTCACTAGTAGTTGTGTTTACACATTCATCAGAGATCCTCACTCATGAGCAGTTCTGAGTGAATGCTTCTCTCTATGGTTTCTTGCCTACTCTTGCAACCTCTAAGAATATACTGATTTCTACTGCTTAATGATGTGTTTATTTCACTCCTTAAATGTGATCTTACTGGCTAAGATCTAAGACTATCTACATGCTTCTTTTTTGCATGTGGCTCACACATAGCCTTCAGGAAGCACTCACACATACTTTACTCCAATGATTAGAGGGAAAGCAAATCTAAACAGGTGTCAAACTCCTTTCATTTTTATCTTTGGAGCAGCTGCCCAAGCTATTTCTATTGTTTGCCATCACAGATGACGGTCTGAAAAAAGTCCACTCTACTTCCCTAATCTTACGGTTTAGGTAGCGACTTTCCTGAGAGACCCATTGGACTAACACACACTCACACTCTGTCTCTCTCTTTAAAATGAAGAGGGAATATACTTCTCTACTACTCTTGGAAAGACTCTTGTCGAGATCAAGTCTTTCAGCCCTTCTGTGAGCTTAAAGTGACTGAGACTGTTCAATATTCAATGCCTGGTTTTTGGTTGTGCTTCCCATGAAATCCTTAGCACAGTCTCTCTTACTTTTGCCTAATAGCACTAGCTAAAAGCACTTATTCTGGAGATAGATTTTCGAGATTCAAATTCCAACTAACTTGACTTGTTAGTTTAGTCTTCTCTTCCATAAAATGATCTTACTTAATTGATAATGATAATACTTACTAAAGTTAATTGTGATGATTAAATAAGATAGTAGTATAGAACATTGAAAAGAGTAGCCCAGAAGTCAAGAAGAATCACATTTTAACATCCTGTTAAAATTCTCATTGCTCCTGGAAATGTCAATCAAAAGTTGGAATATCAAACAAGTGAGTGAATTTAACTGTACATGAGGTAGGAGGGTGAATACAAAAGGTTATTTCCAAAAACTTGTTATATTTTTAACCAACTGGAGAATTTATTCTCAAATTCACTGAGATAATTGTCAGGTAAATCAATAGGTTGGCATGATATAACTAATCAATTGATAACCTTAACTAATAAATCCTTTTAAATGTATAATTACATAATGATGATTTTCAAAATATTATAAATGACACAGATCTTTACATTTACAAATAAAATTTCTAGAATTGTTGAATATTTATACCAGTTCTTTGTTTTGGAGTTTTGTCGAGTTTTATTTCTTTTTTTAATTAACAAATAATAATTGTATATATTTATGAGGTATAATATAATATTTTAATGCATATATATAGAGAGATTATGGAATGATCAAATCAGACTAAGTAGCAGATCCATTAACTAAAATAGTTATTATTTCTTTGTGGTAAGAATATTTAAAATCCTCTCTTGTAGTTATTTTAAAATATATATTACCATTGACTATAAACACCATGCTATGCAATAAAACACTAGAAGTTATTCTTCCTATCTATCTGAAACTTTGTACTTTTGTACCCTTTGTTCAATATCTCTTTTTTCTACCTCTCTCCCCTCCAGTAATTGTCAGGGACGCTTGCCTCTGAGGGCCCGGCGGAGGCGGGCACGCCCTGGCCTATCTTCAAGGTGGTGCCTGGTGCGGTGCCAGAAAAAGCTTGAAGCTGTTAACAAGTTTCAGGAAGTACTCCTGATTGGCTGATGTACCTTGTGCTTGGCTTGTGTACAGTACATGTTTTAGGCCGTTTACTTGATATGTCCATGCATTCACCGCAGGGACAACTTTCTGATTGGTCCCTGTATTCTTTATAACCTGGAGTAGTTCCACATTGAGAGCCTTTTGTCCACATTAAAGAGAAGAAGCTTCACTGCACCAAAAAAGGCTGCGTGTTATCATTTCCTCCGTGGGCGGTGGGAAGTGATAGGTAATCACCATTGTACTTCCCATTCCTATGAGTCAACATTTTTAGATTGCCCTTGTGAGTGAGATCATATAGTATTTGTCTTTCCGGGTCTGGCTTATTTCATTTAATATAATAACTTCTTGTTGTCACAAATGACAGAATTTTCTGGTGTTTTTCTTAAGGTTGATAGGTATTCTGTGTGTGTGTGTGTGTGTGTGTGTGTGTGTGTGTTACATTTTCTTTATCCGTTTATCCACTGATGAACACTTGGATTGTTCCCATTTATTGACTATTTTGAATATTCCTGAAATGAACAGAGGAATGCAGATATTGCTTCAATATACAGATTTCAATTATTTTAAGAACAAGCACAGCAGTGGGAATGATGTGACATATGCTAATTCCATTTTTGGTTTTCCAAGGAACTTCCATACTGTTTTTTTTAATATGGCTATTAAACACATTGATATCACATCATACAAATAAGAAAATCTGTCACAACATAATGTTTTTCAAAGTGGCTATACTAATTTAAAACACCACCAACAGTCTATCAAGGGTCAGTTTTTTCTTCCTCCTCCTCCCCAGCACTTACATTTCATTGTTTGGGTAATTGCCAATCTAACAGGAGTAAGGTGATATCCTGTCATCATGGTTTTAATTTGCATTTCTCTGATGATTAGAGATGTTGAGAAATTTTTTTATGTATCTGCTAGACATTTGTCTTCCTCTGAGAAATGTCTGTTCATGTTCTTTGCCCATTTTAATAGGATTATTTGCTTCTTGCTACTGAGTACTTTGAATTCCTCATACCTTTCAGAGATAAGCCATATTTTTTATACAATTTGCAATGTTTTCTTCCAGTGAATTATCTCTGCACTCTATTGTTTCCTTGCTGTGCAGAATTTTTTGTTTGACATAATCCCATTTGTTTATTTTTGTTTTATTTCTTATATTTTGGGGGTTATATACAAGAAATCATCACCCAGATTCAAAGCCATTTAGTTTGTACTTATGTTTTCTTCTAGTGGCTTTATATTTTTAGATCATATATTTAAGTATTCCATTCTTTTGTGTTGGTATTTGTATAAAAGGAGCAATAGACATCCATTTTCATTCCTCTGCATATGTATATTCAGTTTCCCAAAATAACTTATTGAAGACACTATCTTTTCCCCATCTTATGTTGCGGGTAACCTTCTTTTTAAAAGTCGGTAGATGGTTTGGATTTATTTTGGGGCTCTCTATGCTCTTCCATTGGTTTATGTGTCTATTTTTATGTCAGTGCCATGCTGTTTTGATAACTATAATCTTATAGTATATTTTGAAAACAAAGAGTTGTGAAGCTTCCTGCTTTGTTCTTGTTCAAGGCTGTTTTGGTATGGTCTTTTGTAGTTTTATATAAATATTAGGACTTTTTTCCTATTTTGTGAAGACATATTGGAATTGCATTGAATCTGTAGAATGCTTGGGTACTATAGATGTCTTAACAGTATTAATTCTTCCAATCCATAAACATGGAATATCTTTTCATTTATTTGTTTTATCTTCTATTTCTGTCATCAATGTTTTATAGTTTTTAGTACACAGCTTTTTAATTTACTTGGTTCTGTTTACTCTTAAGGGTTTGTATTTAATGCTATTGCAAACTAATTTGTTTTCTAAATTTCATTTTAAACAATTTATTATTAGTGTGTAGAAACACTATTGAACTTTGTAAGTTAATTTTGTTTCCCACAATTGCTGAATTTAATGAATTTACTAATTTTACAAATTTAGTGAATTTACTTATCAGTTCTAATGGTATTTTGGTGGCCTCATTAGTATTTTTTTTACATATTAGTTCATGTCATCTGCAAACAGAGACAGTATCACTTCTTCCTTATTTATTTGAATGTCTTATTTCTTTCTCTATTCTAATTATTCTGGCTAAATCTTCCAGTACTATGTTCAACAAAAGTGGTGAAAGTTCTGTGTTCCTGATCTCAAAGGAAAAGCCTTCAAATTGTCACTATTGATTATGACATTAACTGTGGACTTGTAATATGTAACCCTTATTCTTTGGAGAAATATTCCTTATATTCCTAATTTGCTGAAAATTAACCATGAAGGAAGTAGAATTTCTCAACTGCTTTTTTTGAATCTCATTCTATTAATACAGTGGTTCACATGTATTGATTTGCATTTGTTGAATCAGTCTTAAATACTAGGGTAAATCCTAGTTCAATCATGGTATGAAAGATGCTTTTAATGTACTGCTGAATGTAGGTTGTAGTATTTTATAAAGGATTTTTTCATCTTTGTTCATCATCGATATTAGCCTGTACTCTTCTTTTCTTGTAGTATCTTTGCCTGGCTTTGATATCAGGGTAATGGTATCTTTGTAAAATGATTTTGGAAGTATTCCCTTCCCTTTAATTTTTTTGGATGGGCTTGAGAAAGATTGGTATGACTTTAAAATGTTTGATTGAAATTAGTCATGAGATCATCTTGTTCCTGGGCTTTTCTTTGATGGGAAACTTTTAGTTACTAATTTCAACTGCTTTACTCATTGGTTTGTTTAGATTTTCAATTTTTTCACAATTTAGTATTGGTAGGTAATATGTTTCTAGGAATTTACTTTTTCTAGGTTGTCCAATTTCATGACACATAACTGCTCATAATATTCTCATGACTTTCTGTATTTAGCTTTTATGCACTCTGGGCACTGAGGATATAAAAGTAATGATATGGAAGTTTTAAACTCATATCAGAATCCAAATAACAAATAAGTAAAATGTGCATTATGTCATGTATTTGCTCCACTGCCCACAGAACCACATTGGAACTTAAACTCAGGATGGCCTGGGTATTCTTACCCCTTGGTTGTAACAGAAGTAATCCCACCTTTCAGTATAAATGAGTTCTGATAATTTTCAAGCAGATAACAATGGAAAGGCTGTGAAATGTGTTCAGTAAAGGAAAAGAAAGAGGCTTTGCCAGGAGACTGCAGAGTTCTGAGGCCCCTTCTTTTGCTAGAAGATGATGACATTGATGCTGGTAAAGAGTGGACTTACCTGGAGTACACAGATCTTCTGGGCTCCATCTTCATTCCTGGTGAAATCCACAAAGATTGAGGTGGGACAGTCTTAGACTTAGTCATCAAGACATTTCTGAAACCTGTATCCTGGAGATAGGGGCATTAAAAAAAAAATAAAATAAAACAGAGGAAAGATTCATCAGTTCTATAAACTTACACATGTTTTGTGTTGGGGGCGCTCAGCTCTGGGGGCACACGGAGGTGGACGCGTCCTAACCCAGTACTCCTAAGACGGCCACTTGGCAGGCTGCCAGGACAGCTACAGTGGTAAACAGCTTGTTTCAAGAAATACTCCTAATTAGTTGATGCCTCCCCTCCTGACTCATGGACAGCTCATGAAGCCTGTGTGTTCCCAATAGTCTCAATTTACTGCCCATGCATTGCCCGTGTTTTTTTTTTTTTTTTTTTTTTTTTTTAATTTTTTTTTTTGTCTCCTGATTGGCTGATGTGCTCTATATAAGCTTGTATACTCCCGGAATAAAGAGAGAAGTGCTGCACCCAAAAGAGGAGTCAAGTCGTTATTATCACTGCTGGATGGTGGTAAGTGGTGCCGAAACCTGGGAATGATAAAATAAAACTTAAGAGGTAAGACTCAAGAGGTAAGATTTAAGGAGTAGCTGGCCAGGTAAGGTTCGCGGAAAGCTACTGAGTTTGAGGTTTGCGAAAAAGTGACGGAGAGTCCATGAGCTGTGTTAGACTACTAGCTGTCCTCGTGTTTGTTCTTTTCCTACCTGTTTGGTTTGTGTTTGTGTTGTGGCAAGCGCTCTTAGCTGTTAGTAATGGGGACAGAAATATCACGAGTCAGGATGGAGGGTCCTCTTAAAGCTATCCTTAAAGCTAACGGGACGCCTCTTAAAACAAAAACAGCGTGGGCGTTCCTTCACACAGTAGAATGGACAGCCCCTTGGTTTCTTGATGAAGGGCTTCTAACTGTCCCACAATGGGACCATTTGGGGGAAGACTTAAAACGAGCTGATATTGAAACTTCACTGCCGCCGGGAACGATGGCTATTTGGACTCTGGTTTGTGGCTGTTTAGTCACCCTAAAGCCGCGCTGCCAAGAGGCCATAAAGGAAGGGGAAGAAGCACTAGAGGAGCTGAAAAAGGAATGATCCTCTAGAGCCTCAGAAAGAGGAAACTACTCAGAGGAGGAGGAAGAGGAACTATCTGGAGAGGAACTAGAAAAACGAGCTATACGGGGAGTCAAAAACATCACAATTACATCCCCAATTGAGCCTCCAGCGCCCCCTCCTTACAATCCTGCGTAGTGTCAGGGTGCATGCGCTTGCTGCACTTCAGCTAAGGGCTGGAGGACTTCGTAGGGGAGTCAGTGTTCCCAGTGTTTGAAGACCAACAACAGAGACATCACCAGCCTCTTGATTTTAAACTTGTAAAACAATTAAAGGAGGCAGTTATGCAATATGGCCCCCAGGCGGCCTTTACTCTTACTCTCCTAGATTCCATAGGGGGGTTAAATTTAACCCCAGATGATTGGGGAAATGTAGCTAGAGCTACCTTGTCTGGAGGTCAATACCTAGTGTGGAAAACAGCCTGGCAGGAATACTCCACAGAAACTGCACGGCGCAATGCAACAGCTGGCAATCCCCAGTGGGGGTTAGAAATGTTAATGGGAACGGCGCCACATATAGGCCAACAAGCACAAGTTCATTACCCCCCAGCAGTTTATCTTCAAATAGCGGCTGCCCGCTACAAAGGCATGGAAAACTTTACAGGGAACAGGAGACTTACAAGGACAATTATCTGAGGTCCTTCAAGGGCCCAATGAATCCTATGCTGATTTTGTAGCACGACTGCTTCAAACTGCAAGTCTCATTTTCGGGGACGCAGAGGCAGCTATGCCATTGGTAAAACAACTGGCTTATGAAGAAGCAAACAAATGGTGTAAGGAAGCTATCAGACCTTGGAAAAGTGGAGATTTAAGTACCTATATAAAGGTTTGTAGAGATATTAATGATTCTGTTATTCAGGGCCAAGTCATGGCCGCCGCCCTTACACGGGGTTACAAAGTGCTTTCAAAGGGCCTAGGGTACCTGGAGCCTGTTTCCAGTGCAAAAAATCTGGGGCACTTCAAGCGGGACTGTCCGGACTTAAAGAGACAGGGGCTTCCTAATCCTCATGCTGAGCCCAAACCTAAATTATGTCCTCTATGTAGAAAGGGAAATCATTTGGCTAACGAAGCAGATCTATGAGAGACATTGATGGGAACTCTCTTCCCCCCAATATGAGACAGCCAAAAAATGGGGAAGTGGGCCCGAGGCCCAGGGGCCCTCAAATATACAGGGTTATTCAACAACTGGCCAGGACACATTATCCGCTGGCGAACCAAGGAGAGCCCCCACAGGGAGTGCAGGATTGGACCTCCGTGCCACCACCAGAGCAATTATAACCCCTGATATGGGGGATCAACCCATCCCTACAGATTTAAAAGGTCCCCTTCCTCCAGGCACCATAGGACTTGTACTGGGAAGTTCTAGTACTCTTAGAGGTTTAATTGTTAATCCAGGGGTTATAGATCCAGATTTCACAGGAGAGATTAAGATTCTTGCATCATCCCCTAGGGGTGTTATATATGTTTCCCCAGGGGATCATATAGCACAACTCCTGGTTGTTCCTAGTTGTCACACTCAGTTCCCTTCTAAACAGGTTGCTAGAGGCTCCCAGGGCTTGGGATCAACAGGAGTTGACCTAGCCTGTTTAACTATGGATTTAAAGACATGCCCTATGACACAACTAACTGTAAAAGGAAAAAAATTTAATGGCCTACTAGATATGGGAGCTGACTCTAGCATTATTACAAAAAAGGTCTAGCCCCCTGATTGGCCTTTACAAGTAGCAAACCAGACTCTTCAAGGGCTTGGTGTCGCCTCCAGTCTGGAAAGGAACAGTGCAATTCTAACCTGGAAAGATACCGAAGGATATCAGGGAACATTCCAACCTTATGTTTTAGAAAATCTACCAGTCACTCTTTGGGGAAGGGACGTCTTGTGCCAAATGGATATGGTACTTACCTCAGATATGTCCTATTGCACCCAAGCACAAACTATGATGACACAACAGGGACACATATGGGGCAAAGGCCTTGGTCGTAATGCACAAGGGATGACACAACCCATAGACGTCAAAGGTAATCCAGGTAGTCAGGGATTGAGTTTTTCATAGGGGCAAATGACGATCATATAAAAATATCCTGGAAATCTACAACTCCAGTCTGGGTCCCTCAGTGGCCCCTCCCCATAGATAAACTTAAGGTGGCCCAGGAATTAGTATCAGAACAACTAAGTGCAGGCCATGTTAAGCCCTCTACTTCTCCTTGGAACAAACCCATCTTTGTCATTAAAAAGAAGTCAGTGTTACAAATAAACGACTTAACACTAAAGCTCAAAGCCCTAGAAAAAGAAGAGCAGACCAACACCAAAAGTAGTAGAAGACAGGAAATACAGGAAATAGTTAAAATCAGAGCTGAAATCAACGAAATTGAAACCAAAAAAAAAAAAAAAAAAAAAAAAAAAAAAAAAACAATCGGAAAAAATTAACAAAATAAATAGTTGGTTCTTTGAAAAAATAAACAAAATTGATAAACCCTTAGCCACACTAACAAAGAGAAAGAGGGAGAAAACTCAAATTACTAAAATTTGGAATGAACAAGGAAATATCACAACAGACATGAGTGAAATACAAAACATAATTAGAAGCTATTTTGAAAATCTATACTCCAACAAAACAGAAAACCTCAAAGACATCAACAAGTTTCTAGAGACATATGAATTACCTAAACTGAACGAGGAGGACATACACAACTTAAATAAATCAATTTCAAGCAATGAAATAGAAGAGGTCATCAAAAGCCTACCAACAAGAAAAAGAAAAGTCCGGGACCAGATGGGTTCTCAGCCGATTTCTACAAAACCTTTAAAGAAGAGCTCATTCCAATACTCCTCAAAGTATTCCATGAAATAGAAGAGGAGGGAACCCTCCCAAACTCATTCTATGAAGCCAATATCACCCTGATACCTAAACCAGACTGAGACACATCGAGGAAAGAAAATTTCAGACCAATATCCTTAATGAACATCAAGGCAAATATTCTCAACAAAATTTTAGCAAAACACATACAAAAACATATTAAAAAGATAGTGCACCACAATCAAGTGGGTTTCATCCCAGGGATGCAAGTTTGGTTCAACATCCGGAAATCAATAAATGTCATTCACCATATCAACAGACTAAAAGTTAAGAATCACATGATTATTTCAATAGATGCAGAAAAAGCATTCTATAAAATACAGCATCCCTTCATGCTCAAAACACTAGAAAAAATTGGGGTAGTGGGAACATTTCTTAACATTGTAAAGGCCATCTACACTAAGCCCATGGCCAATATCATTCTAAATGGTGAAAAACTGAAAGCCTTCCCCCTAACAACTGGAACAAGGCAGGAATGCCCTCTTTCACCACTTCTATTCAACATTGTCTTTGAAACTCTAGCTAGAGCAATTAGACAAACCAAAGAAATTAAAGGGATACAAATTGGAAAAGAGGAACTCAAACTATCCCTGTTTGCTGATGACATGATTATATATTTAGAGGAACCTGGAAATTCCACCAGAAAACTCTTAGAACTCATAAGTGAATTCAGTAAAGTAGCAGGTTATAAGATCAATGCTCATAAATCCAATGCATTTTTATACATAAGTGATGAATCTTCAGAAAGAGAAATTAGGAAAACTACCCCATTCACAATAGCATGGAAAAAAATAAAATACTGGGGAATCAATCTCACAAAAGAGGTGAAAGACCTCTACAATGAGAACTACAGAACACTAAAGAAAGAAATTAAAGAAAACCTTAGAGGATGGAAAGATCTCCCATTTCTTGGATAGGCAGAATTAATATTGTCAAAATGGCCATACTACCAAAAGTGCTATACAGATTCAATGCAATTCCAATTAAAATCCCAATGGTGTACCTTACAGAAATAGAGCAAGCAATTATGAAATTCATCTGGAAGAATAAGAAACCCAGAATAGCTAAAGCAATCCTCAGTAGAAAGAGCGATGCAGGGGGTATCGCAATACCAGATCTTCAAAACTCTATAACAAAGCAATAGTAACAAAAACGGCATGGTATTGGTACCAAAATAGGTAGATCAATGGTACAGAATAGAGGACATGGACACAAACCCAAATAAATAAAATTTTCTCATACTAGACAAAGGTGCCAAAAATATGCAATGGAGAAAGATAGCCTCTTCAACAAATGATGCTGGGAAAACTGGAAAGCCATATGCAACAGAATGAAATTAAACCCCTATCTCTCAATACAAATGATCCAATCAACAAATGGGCTAAGGAAATAAACAGACACTTCACAGAAGAAGATGTACAAGCAATCAACCGGTATATGAAAAAATGTTCAACATCTCTAGTATTAAGAGAAATGCAAATCAAAACTATCCTAAGATTTCATCTCACCCCAATTAGAATGGCGATTATCAAGAACACAAGCAACAATAGGTGTTGGCGAGGATGTGGGGAAAAAGGTACACTCATACATTGCTGGTGGGGATGCAAATTAGTGCAGCCACTCTGGAAAGCAGTATGGAGATTCCTCAGAAAGCTTGGAATGGAACCACCATTTGACCCAGCTATCCCACTCCTTGGCCTATACCCAAAGGACTTAAAATCAGCATACTACAGAGATACAGCCACATCAATGTTCATAGCTGCTCAATTCACCATAGCCAGATTGTGCAACCAACCTAGATGCCCTTCAGTTGATGAATGGATAAAGAAACTGTGGCATATATATACAATGGAATATTACTCCACCACGAAGAATGATAAAATTATGGTCTTTGCAGGCAAATGGATGAAATTGGAGGATAACATGCTAAGTGAGATAAGCCAACTCAAAAAACTAAAGGACGAATGATCTCGCTGATAAGCAGATGAGGACATATAATGGGGGGTAGGAGGGGTTAGCGTTAGGGTTAGGGTTAGGTTTAGGGTTTAGGATAAGGAGTGTGGTAAGAATGGAGGAAGGAAGGACTGTATAGAGGGAAAAGGGGTGGGAGGGGTGGGGGGGAAGGGAAAAATAACACAATGAATCAAACAACATTGCCCTATGTAAATTTATGATTTTTAATTAAAAAAATAAAAAAAAGAAGTCAGGTAAATAGTGGCTACTACATGATCTTAGAGCTGTCAACACTGCTATGCAGCCTTTGAGCCCCACTCAGTTAGGTCTTCCTACCATTACAGCCTTGCCTAGGGGTTGGTTCACTATTGTTATAGATATCAAAGACCGTTTTTTTCTCTATTCCTTTACATCCAAAAGATAGTGAAAAATTTGCATTTACAGTTTCTTCTTTAAATCATAGCCAACCAGATCAGCAATTTGAGTGGGTTGTACTACCCCAAGGAATGGCCAATAGTCCCACTATGTGTCAAATGTATGTTGCTAAAGCCATTGAACCTATTCGACAATTGGATCCTAACTAAATTATCTATCATTATATGGATGACATATTACTATGTCATCCCAAGGAGTCCCAACTTAAGTTTCTTTACTCCCAACTTAATGATCAGTTAAAAGCCTGGGGACTCATCATTGCTCCAGAAAAGTTTCAACTAGACAACGTTCAACAATTTTTAGGAACAAAATTAACTAAGACTATGGTTAGACCCTTAAAAACGACCATTAGAGTTGATCATTTAAAAACCTTAAACAACTTTCAAAAATTACTGGGAGATATTAATTGGATATGCCCTTACTTAAGGTTATCCACTGGAGAGCTAACTCCTTTATTTGATATCCTTAAAGGAGACCCTCACCCTACATCCCCTAGAGAACTCACTCCCAAGGCACGACAAGTTCTAAAAAAAAATAAAACAAAGATTGGAGTCAGCACAATTAGACCGTGTAGACATTGACAAACCTTTACAATTGATCATGATTCCAGGGTACCTACTGGTGTATTTTGGCAGGATGGGCCTCTGTTTTGGGTTCATTCTGCTCACTCATCGCCCATCTGGATACCGGAAAGGCTGGTGCCAGTGGTGGTGACGATACCTAACAGTGATGGCGAGGTCTGCAACTCTCCTGCTGATAACCGCCCTGCTTCTCCAAGTGACACCAGTCGAAACGCAGGAGAGAGAACTCTGGGCAATAGTTAAGGCCTTGCCCCTACCGCTGCCCCTAATGCTGCTCGGACAACGGCGAGACTTTGGTATAACTGCAGCTGTCGTTGATGCAATCGCGGCATCTGCTGCAGCCTCCGCTACTGCAGCAGGGGCCTTGGCTACAGCGATACCTACGCTCAGGCGATTAACGAACTGGCTCAGAACATTGCTGGTGGCTCTGAAAACACAAAATGCTGTCAACGCCCACTTACACGCAGGGATCCTCATGGTCAACCAAAGAGTGGATCTCCTTCAAGAACAAGTGGACATGACAAGTGAACATGCTGGCTGAACTCGTTACTGTTGGCTGCATGTACCAGATGAGAGGACTGTGTGTGACACCCGTACAATATAAAAACTAGCTTGGCTGCAAATCTTTCAAGAGAGTTGGGATCAATGTTAAATGGGACCTGGTCTTTTAAATTTCAAAATCTAACACGGACTCTACGTGGACAAATTGTAGCTCTTAATGCTACCAGAGTCCAACCCCCCTCACTTAGGAGGGGTATGGCACATTCTGACTCCCGTCTTTAACTTGGAAAAACGTGGGCAGGGTTGGCCGCTATGGCTATTATCATGTGTTTGGGTTTTGTTATATCTCTACGCTGTTTTTACCACATGCGCCTGCAACAACACCGAGAAAGACAAGCTCTCACACAGGACTTACTGGCCCTGGAGACTGGTGCCTCCCCTCAAGTGTGGCTGAGCAGGCTGGACCGGTAGTCAAAGATGGGCAAGATCTGTGGGCGATGTATACCAACCTAAGACAGGGAGCGAGCCAAAGCTGCTCCTAGCCCAATGACCGGTAAGGATATGTCTCGCCATGGACAACCCAAGACAGGCACGGTCCCACGCCATTCTTATAAAAGAAAAGGGGGAAATGTTGGGGGCGCTCAGCTCTGGGGGCCCACGGAGGTGGCAGCGCCCTAACCCAGTATTCCTAAGATGGCCACTTGGCAGGCTGCCAGGACAGCTACAGTGGTAAACAACTTGTTTCAAGAAATACTCCTAATTAGTTGATGCCTCCCCTCCTGACTCGTGGACAGCTCGTGAAGGCTGTGTGTTCCCAACAGCCTCAATTTACTGCCCATGCGTTGCCCGTGTTTTTTTGTTTTGTTTTGTTTTGTTTTGTTTTGTTTTGTTTTGTTTTGTTTTGTTTTGTCTCCTGATTGGCTGATGTGCTCTATATAAGCTTGTATACTTCCGGAATAAAGAGAGAAGTGCTGCACCAAAAAGAGGAGTCAAGTCGTTATTATCACTGCTGGACGGTGGTAGTTTTGGAATTTTTTTGAATCAGAATATAACAAGGTTTCTGTGATCAATAAAAGAAGAACCTAGAAACACATTTTAAAATATCTTACATCTACCAAAATGATTAATGTTAAAAAAAAAAAAAAAGAAAGAAAGATTGACAGCATCAAATATAAGTAAGCCTGCCAAGAAACTCAGGTCTTATATATTTTTTGTGGGAATGAAAAACAGCATAACCACTTTGAATGTAGGTCTCTCAGTTTTTATAAAACTAAGCCTATACCTACTCTGTGGCCTGGAATTTACTCAAGAAAATGAAAACATATCTTCACACATACACACAATACAAGAGAGTTCATAGTGGCTTATTCATAATCTCTCTAAACTAGAAACTGCCCAGGTGCCCACCAAATGTAGAACAGAGAAACTATGGCTTATTCATACACAGAATACTACTCAACAGTAAGCAGGAATGCAACCAATATGGAGAAATCTCAAACACATAGTGCTGAAAGAAACTTTATGTAAAACAGTGCACATTCCATAATCTCTGTGAAGTACTAGTAGAGGAAATACTAATCTACATACAAAATAAGAGTAGTACTTTCCTGAGGGATGCTGGGAGCAAGGATTAACTGGAAAGGAGCATGAAAGAACTTTTGGGTTTGCAATAATTTTCTATATTGTGATGGGGACTTTGGATTGCATAAGAGTATGCCCTTTGAATGCTTCCTTAGTTGAATGGATAAAATAAGTATGTACAATTTATACAAATTTTACCTCAAAATAAAATAATAACTCTGTGAAATGTTCAGGTACATTCTAGTCATACTTAAATATTTGGGCCATGTATTGATACCTATGACTTCTTTGGAAAAGTGTCAGATAATATGATGAGTTAGTAGATGGAGAGTGAGAATAGTAATTATGTGACCAAGCAAGTATAATGAAAGTTTAATAGTAGAATCTAGTTGATGCATGCATATTTATTTACTATAAAATTCTGCAAGTTTGAAAATTATAAAAATGAAATTTAAAAATCTGGTTAGAGTTGGGAATGTAATGTTTTATTATTTTTATATGTAATAAAATATTACAACAATTATAACAATATGAATATCTCAACTTTATTATGTACTTCTTTTGAAATAACAAAGATGACAAAATATGCATCTATTGTCTCAATAATTAAACAGCTCATTGTCAATCATAAGAATAGATACAAAAGTTTGTTTTAGTCTTAAATTCTAAAAGAAGAGAAAGTAATTTTTTTACATTTTTTTCAACTAAATTTATCACTTATATTTGAAATTATTTTAAAGGAAATAATTTCCCTCTATAATTCTCAGTTTTGTTTGAGTGTTATATTTAATTTGAAATATTCATAATTAAGAATAATTAACTTATGAAAACAAGTTCTAGAAATAGGTTTTTTTGTACTACTTGTTCTAAAACAATAGTTAGCAAATTTCTCCAGTTAATATTCTTTCAAATTTAACTATAAGATAAAGACTTAAAAAGTCAACTAATAAAAAAGAAAACAGTTGAATAAGTAATTGTTAAAAATAATAATCTAGGATTAATTTTTTTAATCTTTTATTTCTAAATCATAGCCAGCAATATCATGAGATTTGTCTTAATACCTGCATAATGCAAATTACATCTGACATGTCTCCTCAGTAAAGCCACAGTGTCCAGACATAACTAAAATAAATAGCTTTAAGTAAAGTTAATTTATAATCTCATCCAGTGAGTATACATACAGCTGTCAAAAAATATTAGTCTTCTCATTACTGACTTTAAATAAAAATCCTATTATCTCTACCATTGAAATGCTAAAAGCAAGCTTTTGATCTGGGGGATACTAGGTCCAGACCTCAGTCTTCTTCTATTCTCGCTCTGTTCTTTGCTTTTGTAAATTTAACCACCTGACCATTTCCCTAAAAAAAGGAGTCTTATTTCTCCTATAGAATATAGTGTATTTTTCTTTAAAGACTGATAACAGTAAGGTTTTCATCTTCTTCTTCCCTACAAGGTATGCAATTTTTTTTTCTTTCAACATAGATCTAATATTTTCTCATCACCCAGGAGCTAAATTTCTTTCTTCTGTTAATATACTCTATTCATCAAGTAAATTTTATCATATTTTCCCCCAAAAAAGTTTCTCATACTTTTATATCCTTTTTATTTTCATTGCCACCAGTCTATTTTAATGATCTCATGCTAAAACTATTGCAATCATTTTTAAAAATAAGATTTATCATATATTTATGCTTATTTTTTAAAAAATCAGGAAATAGAAACTTTTAAAACATAAAGGATTTAATGCATAATTTTTGATGCTACTATGAGATAGCTAAAACAACTATTTTTTTGCATTATTATTTTTCTTTAAAAATATGTTTTAGTTGCTTCTTATTTTTCTTTAAAAATGTTTTTAAAACATATGTATTACTTTCTCTCAAATGCACCAAAACTTATGCATTTAAATCCTCATTTCTTATATTTATTTAATTACTAATATTATAAATAACACTGATATTTGTAATAATAAATGCATAAATAAGTATGTGTGAATCTGATTATTTCTTAAGGATAATAATAGGAGGTGGAAATAGTGAGTTAAATAGTATGCATTATTAAAACTTGAAATAATCTTGTCAGATTTCTTTCAGTCTAGTTTCCAACAGAGTATGATTTGTTTTGTTATCCTTGAAAAAAAAGTCAGCATTATCATTTTTTAAAAATACTTTCTTTGAGAAATTTCCTTCTTTGAAAAAGTATTCTGTCCCAGCACATGCAAGGCCTTGGTTTCAATTCCCAGTACAGCAAAAAAAATAATAATAATCAAAGAATACTTTTTAAATTTTCTTTGCTCAAGCTAGAATCTAGTTATACTTTTCAGGTTTGATAACTGGTAAAATTAATCAGTTATTCATAAATTTACTAGCTGCACTTCTTTTGTGAATTTTTAGATCATGCTTGCAGTTCAGTTTATTTGGGGTATTGTTTTTTGCAAAGTGCTAGCTTCTTCCAATTCTAATCTATCCGTAACTTCAAAATGAATATTGCTGGTATACATTTGCTTTTCAAAAGTGCAAAACTTTAATAGTTAGGAATTCTAATTTCTGTCTGTCTACCTAAACCTAGAAATAAATATCACCATCTTAAATACTGATTTCCTATCTATTTTTACCAAGTGTATGCAAAGATATGTTTCCTTAATGGCTCTTCCCTTTCTTCTACATATAAAAACTATTTATTCTTCTGAATAAGAGACCTGCAGGAAACTTAAGCAGTTATCACAGCTTACATGAATCATCCCTACAGCCATTTCTGCAGGTCCATCTTCCACCTAGGTGCTGCAGACATAAATCAGAGAGCCATTGCTGGCACTCTCCTCTCCTTATCTCACATCATCCTTTCAGAGCACAGTACTCTTAATTCTACTTCAAAAATACAATTTAAATTCCCTTAGTTTTTTCTCTATCTACGCTATCCCTTTCCCAGACCAAGTCCTGATCCTGTACTATCTTGATGTCGAGTAGCTCCCTCTGCTACCCGTAATTTATTTTTAGTAGATTTAGTAACATTTATAAAAGGTAAATTTGATCACAGTGCTTACTCCCTCGCTTAAATCCCTGTCGATAGATTTTTATTGCACGTATGATAGAATTAAACTCTTATATGACCTATATCTTGCAGGATCTGGCTGTTATTCATCATCCCTCACTATTTTCCTCACCATTACCCTTGCTACTATCATGCACAAATGTTCCAAACTTCTTACCTAATCACCACCATCCAACATCCTTCTTCCTTTATTTTACTCCCTTGTCTTCTCTGAACCCACATCCTATTCTCCTTGCAGTTGTCAGTGTAAATATAACTTTTTTGGGTAGACTTCAGTTACTTTCCTTTGTTACTGAGCTTACAGTATCTGATACTTTTTCTTTGCACTGTTTGTAAAGGTTCTAATCACTGCCCCACTTTGGTAAATTATTTATTTAACATTTATTATTTTCCACAAAGGCAAAGATGGTGTCCCTATTTTATAGCACTTTGTCTGAAACTCCAAAAAGAATGATTGGTAAAAAAACAGACACTGAATAAACTTTTCTTTGTGTGGGGAAAATGGAAGCCTAATTTATCTTATAGATACAATATTTACTTGTTCTATAAATTATTCCTATAATTAAAATCTTATTCCCCTGAGCATATTCCATCTCTTTCAAGTCAGACCATGTCCTTTGCTTCTCTAATGTCTTCATTGCTCAGAAATGTTCTGAAACCCAGCAGATATCAAATATATACCAGTTGAGATAAATGTGCAGGTAAAGAGTCATGTCACTGACCTTTGGGGAAAAAAAATCGAAGAATAGCAGGTGAAATCAAAATTTTATACTGAGGGGAAACAGGAGAGAGAATAAAAGCATCACTGCTGGTGGTTGATTAGCAATCAAATGATTAATACTAAAGATGCTTTTAGTTTTCTAGTTATTTTGTGCTTATTTTTCCCTTAAATGACAAGAAGAAATCTGTCAATGCATAAAAATTAATTTGCTTAAATGAAATTAAAAAGCAGAAACTGAATTTATTAAAACAATTGTCATTTACCCTTACACATTTTTAAGTGTCATTAACTATTTTATTTATTGTCTCAACTCATCCTTTCAAGGATCAGTTCAATCAGATGAGGAGGTTTTGGGTGATGGGTAATAAGGTCAAGGAAAACCTAACATCCAGTTTCAAAACCTGAAAATTCAGTGGATCTTAACCTTGTTAGGACGTAGACCAAATCTAGAGTACCTTCACACTGACAAAATTAGGCATTGGCAGTAGTCAATTTGTATTGATGACCAATGCCTCATAACCTGATTGGGGATATAGAAATTTAGCTTTGGTTTTGCAGTTATGTGACTAGTGAGAGAATCCCAAACTCAAAAAGCCTAGATCATTGACTTCATCTATAGCAGATACTTCAGGGGGTAGAATTCTTTCCTGAATCTATCAGTGGAATCTTGAATCAGCCTCATTTAATCCCTGCCAAATGATTAGGATCTCTGAGTATGTGTCTTTTGTGGTGGGCGAGACCCGGGGCCCAGGGTTATGCCACATGCATCTAAGATGGCCACTGGCAGAGAGCCAAAGGGCATGCTGAATGCACCTTGAGAAAAACAGGAAGCGTTTACCATTGGCTGTATGATTAGTTCAGCCGCCTAGCGCGTGGACAGATATATCCTACATGTATGCTTGAGCTTGTGATCGCTTGACCTTTAATAGGATTGGATGGACATATCTGATTACAATTGCTTATGCATGAGACTGCTTATATATTGAGGGTGTTATCCGAATAAAGCGGAAGCTGCTTCATGAACTTCTGAAGAGTATATGTTGTTTGTCCCGCTGGTCAGCGGCAAGCGGCAAGTGGTGGCCCTTACCGAGAATGGTGAGCGCTCAGGTAAGTAATAAAGAAAATTTTTCACTAGCACAGTCAACTAGCAAGTTTCCCTATTTGAGGAAACGGTTGCCTTAAGGTTTTGACGGAAGGTTCCCCTAGAGAGGGAATGTAACGGAAGGTTCCCCTAGAGAGGGAATGTAATGAAAGGATGTCCCAAGAGACAGTGAAGGACGTCCTGTAGTAAAGGAATATGTGTAAGGTGTTATTTGTGTTACCTTTTCTTGTTTCATTTCTGTTTGTTGTTGTTGTGGCGATATGGACATTAGTTCACTTCTGTCTGACTTCCAAAAAACCAAAATTTCAAGAACAGTTAAGAGAAGGGGAAAAAATATTAGAAACTGTAAAAGAAGAATAATCAAGTCGAGCTTCTGAAAGAGAAAGTAGATGTTCAGACTTAGAACAGGGATGTAACTCTGAAGAACAGGAGCTATCTGAGACAGAGCTAGAAAAGAAGTTCCCTTAGTGGCATTTAATCCCTACTGCGCCATGCCCACCGGCGTATAATACAGGTTACCACTTTTTTCCAAGTTGTAGGGGCGCATGTACTTGCTGCACAGGGGCGGCCCCCAGTCAGTGGGCTGATGTAGAATCTCGATTGGTGTTCCCAATATTCCCGGTATTTGAAGATCAAAACAATCAGAGATATCATCAAATATTAGATATAAAATTAGTAAAGTAGTTAAAAGAGGCAGTTATGTCCTATGGAGTACAAGCTGCATTTACCATTTCTTTATTAGAGAATGTTGCAAGTCAAAATTTTACTCCGACTGATTGGGGTAATTTAGCAAAGGCATGTTTATCTGAGGGACAATATCTCATGTAGAAGGTGGCTAACCAGGAGTTATGTTCTGATACTGCCTGATGTAATGCAGTTGCAGGCAATCC
The DNA here is from genome assembly GCF_902686455.1 of Sciurus vulgaris. Classification (NCBI taxonomy): domain Eukaryota; kingdom Metazoa; phylum Chordata; class Mammalia; order Rodentia; family Sciuridae; genus Sciurus; species Sciurus vulgaris. The sequence goes on from NC_136465.1 coordinate 146,128,225, forward strand.
TCAATGGAATCTAAACATGCTGACAGACCAAGGACCATATGAAGGGCAAGGTAATCAGATTAATTTCCACCCTGGTGTGTATCAACAAATTAACCCTCAACTTTTAATCTATCATTTTATGTATGATATTTTGCTAGCTCATAAGGAAAAACCTATCTTAGAGCAATGTTATAATTCCTTACTACAGTCACTGGAAAGATGGGGCTTACATATTGCCATTGATAAAGTACAAATGACAGACACCAAAAACTTCCTGGGATCTATCATAAATCAAACTATGGTTAAACCCATAAAAATTACTGTTCGGGTGGACAAACTTAGAACTTTAAATGATTTTCAAAAACTTTTGGGTGATACTAATTGGATTAGACCTTACCTTCATTTACCCACCTCAAGTTTGGGCCCCCTGTTTGATATTCTTAAAGGTGATTCTGACCCCCTTTCTAAGAGTGTGCTTACCCCTAAGGCTCGAACAGCTCTCAAGCTTGTTGAAACAGCTATGGAAAAGGTTCATCTTGATGGTATTGACCTAGCTAAGCCTTTATCATTCATTGTCTTGGCCACAAATAAGTTACCTACAGGAGTGTTGTGGCAAAAGGGTCCTATTCTATGGGTTCACATGAATTATGCCTCTAACAAGGTCTTATCCTTGTTCACTGAATCTGTGGCAGAATTAATTCTTAAGGCATTAAAAATATCCCTTTCCACCTCTGGATCACATCCCTCAACAATCACTACTCCATATACTACTGATCAGATATAATATCTTATTAATAATTCAAATTCATGGGCTATAGTCTTTACTAGTACTTCTGCTGTGTTTCACAATCATTTGCCATCTGATCCTCTTCTCCAATTTTGGAGTCAACATCCTATAATTTTCCCTAAAGTCACCCAAAAAGAACCTATTATAGGAGCTACCCTTATATATACTGATGGATCAAAAAATGGTACAGGTGCTATTACTATAGATAATGTTACAGAAACATTGTTGTTTAATACTCTATCTGCACAACAAACAGAACTATTAGTAGCTATAGAAGTATTCAAAACCCACCATGAGCCTTTTAACCTATTCTCTGATAGCAAATACCTTGCAATGCTGTTCAAAATTTAGAATTAACTGGTCTGATTTTCCTCACCTCCATTATTACTAAATATTTACAATGCTTACAAAAACTTATCTGGGACAGAAAAGATCCTTTTTTGGGGGGCATATTCGGGCTCATACTGGCCTTCCAGGTTCTCTAAGTTTACACAATGATTTAACAGACACGGCCACCAGAGACCCACACATCTTTAATACGCTTGAAAATGCAAAAACTTTTCATTCCAAATTTCACGTAAATGCTTCCACTCTACTTATACGTTATAAAATTACTAAGGCAACAGCTCGGGACATAGTCAAGTCTTGTGCTAAATGTGCTACACTTATTCCTAACCCCTTGTTAGGAGTAAATCCAAAAGGGCTTCAGCCCAATCATATTTGGCAAATGGATGTAACTCATTAGTCAGAATTTGGAAAACTAGAATTCATTCATGTGTCTATTGATACCTTTTCAGGATTTATTATGGCCTCTGCTCATATTGGAGAAAAAACCAAAGATGTTATAACACACTGTTTACACTCTTTCTCCATCCTGGGGTTTCCCAAACAAATTAAAACAGATAATGGTCCTGGATATACGTCCCAGGCCTTTAAACAATTTTGTTCCACCTTTGGTAATCCTACTGGACAAAGCATTGTTGAGCGTGCCCATTTAACGCTTAAAAACATGCTTTATAAACAAAAAGGGGGAATAGGGATATCATACAGATCCCCAAAAGGCAAATTATCTGTTGTCTTGTTCATCTTAAATTTTTTAAATCTCGATTCTGAGGGCCGATCGGCTGCTGACCGTCATTCAGAGCCTAATAAAAAACAACTACCTCAAGTGCTCTGGAAGGACATTCTATGGGGACAATGGAAAGGCCCGGATCCGGTGTTAATCTGGACCCGAGGGTCTGTTTGTGTTTTCCCACAGGACGCACAATCACCAATTTGGGTGCTGGAGAGATTGGTCAAGGCCTCAACAGAGACCCAAAAACAGGAAGAAGATGAGGAGACTTTTCCAGCTGATGGTGTTGGCGATTTCTCGTCAAGTTAATGGAGGAGACTCACGTGAACTATGGGGGATAGTAAAGACGTGGCCCTATCCTGTACCCCTTACCAACTCTTCTATATCTCTCATTTTTACAACAATTGGCCACATTTCTCCAGTCCACTGTTCAATGGGTTTTTGTCCATGGGAGGTCTATTGTGTGTTATATCTAGTCTGTGCATGTAGTGTTTATACAAAATGTGTATACACCGGCGCAGAGAAACAGCCATTATTCGCCAAGCTTTCATCGCAATTGATGCTGGCTCATTCTCCCAAGTCTGGTTAAATATGCTGGACCAGTAGTCAAAGATGGGTAAGATTCATGGGGAGCTCATACCGACCTAAAACAGGAAATGAGGGCTAGAGCCTCATTGTCTGATGACGGGTAAGGATGTGACTCCGTCCTGGACAACCTAAGACAGGCACAGTCTCTTTTATAAACAGAAAGGGGGAAATGTGGCGGGTGAGACCTGGAGCCCAGGATATGCCACATGCATCCAAAATGGCGACTGGCAGAGAGCCAAAGGGCGTGCTGAATGCGCCTTGAGAAAAACAGGAAGCTTACCATTGGCTGTATGATAATTAGTTCAGCCACCCAGCACGTGGACAGATATATCTTACATGTATGCTTGAGCTCGTGATCACTTGACCTTTAATAGGATTGGATGGACATATCTGATTACAATTGCTTATGCATGAGACTGCTTATATATTGAGGGTGTTATCCAAATAAAGCAGAAGCTGCTTCATGAACTTCTGAAGAGTACGTGTTGTTTGTCCCGCTGGTCGGTGGCAAGCAGCAGTCTTTCTCAAAGTTCTTCTGTATCTTAGATTAAAAATGTACACTGCTAGATCCTTCTTTTGAAACAGACTATCATATGAACCAGAGGTCTTGAGAGTTGAACTCCTAGGTTTAGGAATGAAAATTTGGTTTAAAGGCTAAAGGGAACAGATTTGCTCATCAGGAATGAAGAAAAATTACCCTGGGGTTGGGGGCATTTATGCAGAATAGCTAGGCACCAAAATGAGAGTAGGAAAGAAAGAATGGGGGTTAGGGGAGGAGGGGCATGGAATGCTGCCAAGCAATGAGGCCTCCCAAATCTCCATCTGAGTGCCTGATGGTCATATAATATTTGGTCCAAGTGGATTGCTTGTACAAACTATTGAAGGGGTTAAGAATCACATCTAAGTTTACCTGAGATAAAATAGAGAAAACAAAAAGACATCCTTTTTGGGAGTCCCTGGTGGAAGTAGAGAATTTCAAAGAGCAACTCCGAAGAAGACAAAGTGTGGTAAGAATTTGGAACTTTGAGTTTACATTAAATTTAATTGGCTGCAATTAAGGGGCCCTGGTCTCTGAAACTAAACCTCAATTCATCTGCTTTGAGAAAACACATGGTCATCTTTTAAGGAAAACAAAGTATGAAAATCAGTGACAGTATAGGTGAAATAGCTAAAATAACAAAGGAACTAAATAAGAAAGTCAGTCATCTACGTAATTTTTAAGGGGAAAAAGGTCCTATAAGGTAAATCAGTATTTCATTGAAAAATTACACAAATTTTAAAAATATGAATTATAATCCTTCTTCTTCCCTTAAAGGTTTTACCTTGGACTGTCATTTTATAATCTTTCTCAGATCAGTTTATTTATGTGATTGATAATATTTGCAGAATGCAACAGGGTTGGATGATCTCCTAAACTCAGTACATGCCACAGATTTATAATTTTCTACCTATATAACTTAATAAAATATTTTAGTATTTGTTCCCACTATTTTAATTCAATCATCCTGAAAAATGTACATACTGCTGAGTAAAAGGAATACCATCAAATCCTTAAATAGTTCAGTTTTCTTAATCTTAGTGAAGAACTCTAACAGAAAATTTTACCTGAGTAGGAAAGTAAAATAAAATCTTGTCTTCTAATAGACTCCTAAATGATATTATTATTTTCCACAAACATATAATTGAAAAATATATTCTATCCTTATTCTAAGTATCTTCATTTATTACATTTTTAGATAGACCTTTTGATTACATATAGAAACAAATAAATGTAGCCATTTATCTGTTAGATAATCACAATCTATTTGGTAATTTTCAAAATTTCATCATTTTTGTGGATTCTTATTTTGTTTTGTTTTTTATTTTGGCCTAATCTCTCTCTCTTTTGCTCTCTCTCTCTTTTTTTCCTATATGAACACAAACTCTGGCAAACTCCTGAAATAATAAAGTCAGTACTCAAAGCACAACACATATGTATGTGAAAATGTGTCCTTTAAAAATATATTCATGTGTAAATTTTCTAATCACATGGGTTTTACTATTTTACATATGAAGAAACTGAGACCACAGAGAGCTTAAGCCAGGTCCAATATCATATTGCCAGTTAGTAGGAGAGGAGAAATTCAAATTTCAATTTCTGACTTAAATCTGTCTTCTTTCAACTTCTCCAAAACATAGAGGTAATATAGATAGATGGCACCTGAAAAATGAATTTATTTTGTGTGCCACCAAATGTTTAGAGGTTTTAGAAATTTTAATTATTTAAATAGCATTAAAATTTATATCTGATAGTAATACAAAAAAATGTGTAATGCCTCAGTGAGTAAGATTAAGGAGTGTATTCCATCCTTTCTCACTTTAATTAGCTGAATAATTGCTTCAGCTTTTCATTTCCCTTTCTGTGGAGACTTAACTTGAGACTTAACTTTCATTGCATGAAAATCACATTGAGTTTTTTCCAAGATAATCTGTTCAATTTTGTTCACCAAAATGATTGACAAGTGTTCAGAATGAACAAAATCCAGACAAAGCTCTGCACTAAGAATCACTGATCCATGAAAGAATGGTTTTCCACTCTGAATGAGAAAGGAAAAAAAAAAAAAAAACAGATTTAAAATTCAGTGATATTTTATTTCACTTTTCACACACCGTATATTTATATCATAAATGTCATCTAACTACATATATTTGTATTTTTATGTATTCATCAATCTTAAGTAATAATTAATTTTATAAGATATAGAGCATCCCCAAGTCTGAAACACATTTACTTGAAGTAAAGATCACAAGAAAAGCAGCATGTACAATGGATTATGCTGGTACAAAAATTAGAAATTCAAATGTAATATCAACTTTACCATATCCATTTTTACACATGACCTTGTATTTACATATTGTATATATTTCTTGTTTTAAATTCTTGTTTTTATTATTTATTTTATTTAAAAATCCTCCCAACCTGAAGTATAGTTGACATTTAAAAATTGTATATATTTAAGTATATAGCTTAAAGATTTAATATCTATATGCATTGTGAAATATTCACTATAATCAAGCTTATTAACATATCTGCATCTCACATGATTATCATTTATTGTGTTGAGAACATTTATGATGATCTATCCTCTTACCAAATTTCAAGTGTATTTCTTATTGTCTTTGATAGAAACCTTTGACTATAGGTTTCTATCTAAAAACAAGAGAATCAGCAATTGAAGAATCAAGAACAGTTTATCCAAGCAAAGGTATTGGTTTATTTTAAATCCCTTTTGGCTTTCCATTTAGTCTAGTTATCATTAAAGGCACTTAATTTGTTTATAATAACAGAAAATGATTTTATTTAATTAAGTTCAGCACAATATTTTAAAGTCTTCGTAATTACATTGTATATAAAATCATAACACTTAAAGGCAAATTGCTCTTCATAGTTTAAGTATTTCAAACCATCATGTGTTTGTGTGTTTAACATGTGATGTATAATAGCCAGTTTTTGCCATCTGTAGTGTTGCCCTTAGCAACATAAAAGCATGTGACAGGGCTTATGTGACTTTGTTGGTCTGCAGCAGCATGTAGATGGATTTAAGCAAAATGAAACAGACAGAAATATTGATCTAGATAACTGGAGTTTTCAAGTGTATTGCAAGGATAATGCAGATTGGTAAAGAAAGAGAAGGAAGGGGCAAAGAAAACAAGCCAAGAAAACTGTGTGGAGTGAGACTATGGTATTATCAAATGGTGTAATTTCCAGAAGTTATTGTAAAGATTAATTTAAATTATGTACATGTAGAATGGGGACAGCCATTTCATTTCTTCACTCTATCATTTCTTAATCTATATTTAGTAAACAAAGTTAATCCCTGTTTAGCTGCTTGATATGAAAAGGGGTAGTTTTATAATCACAAATAACTTTATTTATCACCATCACAATTGAGAACAAGATTGAAGATTCTATTAAGCATTATAGTGCTTACTTGAAAAGGGTAGAGAAATAAATTTTCAGAGCAAAATCTTCGGTCATTCACAGAACAGCTTTTAAGTCAATCAATAAGATAATATGTATGTAATAACATTGTTAATCATACCAAACACAAACCCGCCAATTTTTTAAATATGAATTTTTTTTTTACTTTACAAAACTTTATCAATCAAAGTGGGAGAAGGAAGATTTTGTAGTGTAAAATTATAAATAAACACAACGTACTGACTATATTAAGGAACTCTGGCTGTGTATCTTCAACCAGAAAGAAAAAACGTGCAACTGTGACAATGTAAGCTTAACTAAATCTCCACAAGATTTGGTTAAGAGGAAAGTTTGTGCTCTCTAATTCTGCTCTTCCTCTCTTCCTACACACTGTACTGTGGAAGTTGTGACCTAATTTCACCATGCAGAGGAACAGCAGGAGGATAACTGGGCCCTCTGAATGTATCACATTCACCTTGTAGCTCATCTCCAGATGCATTAGATCAGAAAGAAATAAGCATTTATCTTATTTTACCTTTTGTTTGGAGTCTCTTTTTCCTCACTGCTCAGTCTATGCTTCTAGCACAAGAAGGATTCAATGGAAAGTGGAGTTAGAGGCAATATGGTAAAAGAAAAAGGTAAGAGTCATAAGAAGTTGTAAGGAATATATATATATATGTACATAAATTATAATTATGTATATAATTATATCCTGATTCTGAGTCTTAAAAGATATTTCTTTTGGGAGCCTCAGGTCTTTAAGATATATTCAAGAATGTAAAATACACATGTATTTTACTACTTATTTTATCATTTCTCAGTGTCTACATATGAATAAATATCAAAACCTTAGTTAATAAATATGACCATAAGGGTCCAAATGAATATGGGTAGGAATAAAAACTTCTCAGGATATTTAGGTAGCATGCAGGAGCATGTTCTGAGCTGGTGAAGTGGGGGAGTGTTAAGGGTCAAGGTCTTTTAGGTATGTATTGTGGATTCAGCAGGGTATTAGCTGCTTTACATGCATTAATTTATTTAACAGTGATAATGACTCTAAGAGATAAATTTTATCAAATTAGGTTTTAGTCAGACAGGTTTCATGTTTATTCAGTTTCTCGTTGCATTTGGTGTTTTTTTTTTTTTTTTCAGGTCCAAAAATAGATGTATAATTCCTAATTCCTGCACATTTCACTGCTCTCTTAATGAGATAACTGGATTCTTATTTGAATTGTATTTTAAAAATCTAGATTTTTATAAAATACCTATCTCTCCAATTCAAATATTTAATATATTATCAAGAAATAGTTTAGATCAAAGTATGTTGAATGAATGTATGAAATTGTCATAATGAAACCCACTATCTTGTATAATTAGTGGTTTAATGATAATTTTAAAAATAAATAGTTTACAGGAATATATTAATGGAATGCTAACTTATAAGGGACTACTTATTCTTTTTCATTCTTGGGGTTCAGGGAATTGTGAGTAAATATTATCCTATTTCAAGTCCAGTCATATATCCTAAGTCATTGTTTTTGTTTGACATGTTGTCCTAGCAATTCAGTCTCTACTTTGTTATAATCAGAAAAACAGCCTCCACTCAGTCATAATCAGAAGTTCCTCTTTTTACAAATTTCCTGAACTTGCTAATTTTCGTAAATTTGAAAATATCCAAAACAAAAATATATCACCTCTGTCAGTCCCCAATAAGTGGAGCTTTCACTAGCTCAGTATTGCTACACTATTATAAACCAATGAATGTAGATATCTTCTTTCATAATATACCATGTTATTAGACAGAGAAGCTTTTTTACACTGGGCAATTTGCTCCTGTTTTTCTCAAATCTTAGGTACACAGGACTGGCGCAGGACTGCTAACATCCAGTAGAGCATAGAAGTTGAACAGTTCACTGCTTGTTCAAATTCCAGATCTTTTCTTTCCTAAATGTAGGTTATTGGGCTGGGGTTGTAGCTCAGCGGTGGAGCACTTGCCTCACATATGTGAGGCACTGGGTTCGATCCTCAGCACCACATAAAACTAAATAAAGACATTGTGTCTATCTACAAGTAAAAATATTAGGGAAAAAAAATGTAGGTCGTTGTGCAGATTACTCCATGCTTCTCTGCTTCAGTTTCCTCATCTGTGAAAAAGGTGTTGTAAAGGTTCACCAAGATAATTATGTAATTATAATTGAAAAATATGAAAAATAGATTGGTAAAGGTAAAAACAGGTTGGTAAATATATCCTCAACTTTTACACTCATATTACACATATGTGGTCATTATTTCATACAAATTTGTTTCTTCCTTAAAAATAGGTATTAACTCCATTTATATTACAAAGTTATTAACAAAATTTATAGATTAGGAAGCACTGTTTAAAACACCTTTGATATGAAATACACTCCCAAATTATTGGGAATAGATTTAAAATATGTAGAAAGTTGAAAGCTCATATATAAAATGGAAATTCTTTATTAAACCATTGTACCATAGTAACCTTTATCAGAGATTAAATTTTTTTTAATTTTTAATTTTAATTAAAAATCATAAATTTACATAGGGCAATGTTGTTTGATTCATTTTGTTATTTTTTCCCCTTCCCCCCCTCCCCTCCCACCCCTCTTTTCCCTCTATACATTCCTTTCTTCCTCATTCTTACCACCCTCCTTATCCCTAACCCTAAACCTAACCCTAACCCTAACACTAACCCCTCCTACCCCCCACCCCCGTATGTCCTCCGCTTATCAGCGAGATCATTCGTCCTTTAGTTTTTTGAGATTGGCTTATCTCACTTAGCATGATACCCTCCAATTTCATCCATTTGCCTGCAAATACCATAATTTTGTCTTTCCTCATGGCGGAGTAATATTCCATTGTATATATATGCCACAGTTTCTTTATCCATTCATCAACTGAAGGGCATCTGGGTTGGTTCCACAGTCTGGCTATAGTGAATTGAGCAGCTATGAACATTGATGTGGCTGTATCTCTGTAGTATGTTGATTTTAAGTCCTTTGGGTATAGGCCAAGGAGTGGGATAGCTGGGTCAAATGGTGGTTCCATTCCAAGCTTTCTGAGGAATCTCTATACTGCTTTCCAGAGTGGCTGCACTAGTTTGCAACCCCACCAGCAATGTATGAGTGTACCTTTTTCCCCACATCCTCGCCAACACCTATTGTTGCTTATGTTCTTGATAATTGCCATTCTAATTGGGGTGAGATAAAATCTTAGGGTAGTTTTGATTTGCATTTCTCTTATTACTAGAGATGTTGAACATTTTTTCATATATCTGTTGATTGCTTGTACATCTTCTTCTGTGAAGTGTCTGTTCATTTCCTTAGCCCATTTGTTGATTGGATTATTTGTATTCTTGGTGTAGAGTTTTTTGAGTTCTTTATAGATTCGGGATATTAGCGCTCTATCTGAAGTATGATTGGCAAAGATATTCTCCCACTCTGTAGGCTCTCTCTTCACATTACTGATTGTTTCCTTTGCTGAGAGAAAGCTTTTTAGTTTGAATCTATCCCAGTAGTTGATTCTTGCTTTTATTTCTTGGGCTATGGGAGTCCTATTAAGGAAGTCTGCTCCTAAGCCAACAAGTTGAAGGTTTGGGCCTACTTTTTCTTCTATAAGATGCAGGGTCTCTGGTCTGATTCCGAGTTCCTTGATCCATTGTGAGTTGAGTTTTGTGCAGGGTGAGAGATAAGGGTTTAATTTCATTCTGTTGCATATGGTTTTCCAGTTGTCCCAGCACCATTTGTTGAAGAGGCTATCTTTTCTCCATTGCATATTTTTGGCCCCTTTGTCTAGTATGAGAAAATTGTATTTATTTGGGTTTGTGTCCGTGTCCTCTATTCTGTATCATTGATCTACCTGTCTATTTTGGTACCAATACCATGCCGTTTTTGTTACTATTGCTTTGTAATAGAGTTGAAGATCTGGTATTGCGATACCACCTGCTTCGCTCTTTCTACTGAGGATTGCTTTAGCTATTCTGGGTTTCTTATTCTTCCAGATGAATTTCATAATTGCTTGCTCTATTTCTGTAAGGTACATCATTGGGATTTTAATTGGAATTGCATTGAATCTATATAGCACTTTTGGTAGTATGGCCATTTTGACAATATTAATTCTTCCTATCCATGAACATGGGAGATCTTTCCATCTTCTAAGGTGTTCTTTAATTTCTTTCTTTAGTGTTCTGTAGTTCTCATTTTAGAGGTCTTTCACCTCTTTTGTGAGATTAATTCCCAAGTATTTTATTTTTTTTGATGCTATTGTGAATGGGGTAGTTTTCCTAATTTCTCTTTCTGAAGATTCATCACTTATGTATAAAAATGCATTGGATTTATGAACATTGATCTTGTAACCTGCTACTTTACTGAATTCACTTATGAGTTCTAAGAGTTTTCTGGTGGAATTTCCAGGTTCCTCTAAATATATAATCATGTCATCAGCGAACAGGGATAGTTTGAGTTCCTCTTTTCCAATTCGTATCCCTTTAATTTCCTTGGTTTGTCTAATTGCTCTGGCTAGAGTCTCATGAACAATGTTGAATAGAAGTGGTGAAAGAGGGCATCCCTGCCTTGTTCCAGTTTTTAGGGGGAATGCTTTCAGTTTTTCACCATTTAGAATGATATTGGCCATGGGCTTAGCATAGATGGCCTTCACAATGTTAAGGAATGATCCCACTACCCCAATTTTTTCTAGTGTTTTGAGCATGAAGGGATGCTGTATTTTATAGAATGCTTTTTCTGCATCTATTGAAATAATCATGTGATTCTTAACTTTTAGTCTGTTGATATGGTGAATGACATTTATTGATTTCCGGATGTTGAACCAACCTTGCATCCCTGGGATAAAACCCACTTGATCGTGATGCACTATCTTTTTAATATATTTTTGTATGCGATTTGCTAAAATTTTGTTGAGAATTTTTGCGTCGATGTTCATTAAGGATATTGGTCTGAAATTTTCTTTCCTCGATGTATCTCTGTCTGGTTTAGGTATCAGGGTGATATTGGCTTCATAGAATGAGTTTGGGAGGGTTCCCTCCTCTTCTATTTTATGGAATACTTTGAGAAGTATTGGAATGAGCTCTTCTTTAAAGGTTTTGCAGAAATCGGCTGAGAACCCATCTGGTCCCGGACTTTTCTTTGTTGGTAGGCTTTTGATGACCTCTTCTATTTCATTGCTTGAAATTGATTTATTTAAGTTGTGTATGTCTTCCTCGTTCAGTTTAGGTAATTCATATGTCTCTAGAAACTTGTTGATGTCTTTGAGGTTTTCTGTTTTGTTGGAGTATAGATTTTCAAAATAGCTTCTAATTATGTTTTGTATTTCACTCGTGTCTGTTGTGATATTTCCTTGTTCATTCCAAATTTTAGTAATTTGAGTTTTCTCCCTTTTTCTCTTTGTTAGCATGGCTAAGGGTTTACCAATTTTGTTCATTTTTTCAAAGAACCACCTATTTATTTTGTTAATTTTTCTGATTGTTTCTTTTGTTTCAATTTTGTTGATTTCAGCTCTGATTTTAATTATTTCCTGTCTTCTACTACTTTTGGTGTTGGTCTGCTCTTCTTTTTCTAGGGTTTTGAACTGTAGTGTTAAGTCGTTTATTTGTTGATTTCTACTTCTTTTGTTGAATGCGCCCCATGAAATAAATCTTCCTCTCAGTACTGCTTTCATAGTGTCCCAGAGATTTTGATATGATGTGTCTTTGTTCTCATTTACTTCTAAGAATTTTTAAATTTCCCTCCTGATGTCTTCTGTTATCCATTCATCATATAATAGTGTATTATTTAATCTCCAAGTGTTGGAGAAGTTTCTGTTTTTTATTCTGTCATTTATTTCTAATTTCAGTCCATTATGATCTGATAGAGTACAAGGTAGTATCTCTATCTTCTTGTATTTGCTAACAGTAGCTTTGTGGCATAAAACATGGTCTATTTTAGAGAAGGATCCATGTGCTGCTGAGAAGAAAGTGTATTCGTTCTTTGTTGGATGGTATATTCTATATAAGTCGGTTAAGTCTAAATTGTTGATTGTGTTATTGAGATCTATGGTTTCTTTATTCAATTTTTTTTTGGACGATCTATCCAGCGGTGAGAGAGGTATGTTAAAATCGCCTAGTATTATTGTGTTGTGGTCTATATGATTTCTGGATTTGAGAAGGATTTGTTTGACGTACATGGATGAGCCAATGTTCGGGGCATAGATATTTATGATTGTTATGTCTTGCTGATTTATGCTTCCCTTAAGCAGTATGTAATGTCCTTCTTTATCCCTTCTGACTAGTTTTGGCTTGAAATCCACATTATCTGAAATGAGGATGGATACTCCAGCTTTTTTGTTCTGTCCGTGTGTATGGTATGTTTTTTCCCATCCTTTCACCTTCAGTCTATGGGTATCTCTTTCTATGAGATGGGTCTCTTGCAGGCAGCATATTGTTGGATTTTTCTTTTTAAACCAATCTGACAGTCTATGACTTTTGATTGATGAGTTCAGGCCATTAACATTCACAGTTATTATTGTGATATGTTTTGTATTCCTAGTCATTGGATTCATTTTTGTTTTTTGACATGATTTGGTGTTGGGGGCTGTGTTATGTTGGCGGTGCCGGGATGGTGCCTGATCACATCGGCAGCGAGGAGGTTAATTGACATAAGCACACTCAGGTGATTTTCTCGTCCATGCATACAATGTATGTGCATGTGTTCTCGAGCACTAATTGCCTGCTCGGAGCGTCTCGCCTAATCTTTGCGTAAGAGGCGTGGCCCTGCTCTCCGCCTCCTGGAGGTGATATAAGCGTAGGCGGAGCGAGACAGAGACACAGCAGCCATTAGCAGGAAAACAGCAGAAGAAGACACACGCAGCAGCAGCGAGTAGGGGCAGGGGCGGAAAGCAGATCGAGGACCAGAGAACTGAGACGCATCACTAGGGCACCTTGGGTGGATGTACCCTTAGTTCACAGGATGCAGGACTTTAAGGTGTAGCAAGTCTCTTCCTCTAAGCTCTAAGCAAAGCTTGTCTTTCTCTCAAAGTTTCTCTCTTAAGCAAAGTCTCTTTCTCTCTGATAAGCGGGCTCTCTCTCTCTCTCTCCTCTCAAAGCAAGTAAACCTGGTTTCTTCTATCCTCTATAAAAAAGCAAGAAAGCAGTGCACTAAAGAGAAAGATAGAAGTGCCTCAGTTTCCACTCCACCACCCATAAGACCCGTGCAAGTTGTTGCTGCAAGTGGTCACAAATATCCATGGATTTTGGAACCGCAAAGAGCCAGGGCTAATTTGGTTTCTCCTTTATTTGGCTATTCCTTTAGGCTAGTTCCTCCCGTTGCTGATTTACATCATTGTTTTTCATCTCTTCCTCATGGAATATTTTGCTGAGAATGTTCTGTAATGCCGGCTTTTTTTTTAGTAAATTCCTTTAGCTTTTGTTTATCGTGGAAGGATTTTGTCTCATCGTCAAATCTGAAAGTAAGTTTTGCTGGGTATAAAATTCTTGGTTGGCATCCATTTTCTTTCAGTGCTTGGTAAATGTTGTTCCAGGCCCTTCTAGCTTTTAGGGTCTGGACTGAAAAATCTGCTGATATTCTTATTGGTTTCCCCCTGAATGTAATCTGATTCTTTTCTCTCGCGGCCTTTAAAATTCTGTCTTTATTTTGAATGTTAGGTATTTTCATAATAATGTGCCTTGGTGTAGGTCTGTTGTAATTTTGCATATTTGGAGTCCTATAAGCCTCTTGTACTTGGTTTTCCATTTCATTGTTGAGATTTGGGAAATTTTCTGATATTATTTCATTGAATAGATTGTTCATTCCTTTGGTTTGTTTCTCTAAGCCTTCCTCAATCCCAATTATTCTTAAATTTGGCCTCTTCATGATATCCCATAATTCTTGTAGATTCTGTTCATGATTTCTTACCATCTTCTCTGTTTGGTCAACCTTGTTTTCAAGATTAAATATTTTGTCTTCAATATCTGAAGTTCTGTCTTCCAGGTGATCTATCCTATTGTTTATGCTTTCTAAGGTGTTTTTAACTTGGTTTATTGTTTCCTTCATTTCAAGGATTTCCGTTTGGTTTTTTTTCAGTATCTCTAACTCTTTATTGAAATGCTCTTTTGCTTCTGTTATTTGCTCTTTTAACTGTTGATTAGTGCATTCATTTAATGCCTGCATTTGTTCTTTCATCTCCTCGTTTGCTTCCCTGATTGTTTTAATTATTTACATTCTGAACTCCCTTTCGGACATTTCCTCTGCTGTGCTGTCATTGGGTTTTATTGATATAGTATCTAGGTTTGTTTCGGACATTTTCTTCCCTTGTTTTCTCATATTGGTCAGATGTCAATGGGACTCTGTGATATTGTAGATTTCCTCTATTGGCTTATAGTGACCCTGTAGATTTCCAGTGTATCATCTACCAGCCTTCAGTAGCCAGAAGTCTTGGATTAATTTGATAATGCAGTGCTTCCGAAGAACGCTGCCCCTAGCCCGCTACCGGTTCCAGGGAGAGAGACCTGGAGAGGTCTCTTGTTGCACAGTCCTGGTTCCAGAGGCTGGTTGTAGGTTGGAGGTCTCCACTGGCTTGGGGACTTGTGGCTGGCTCTGTGTAGACAGGCTCTCACTGGGTGATTTGACCCGAGAAGCTAGCCTAGAGAGGCGCTTCCCGCTGGAGGGGGGCTGGGCTGCTTGGGGAAGTCCCTGGCGCCCTGTGCTGGTCACTGAAGCAACCTGCGGGAGGGCTGGAGCTGGCCAGGATGGGCTAGAACTGGCTGGGGCAGGCCAGATCTGGCTGCGCTTCTTCTGTGCAGAAGGGCTCTCACTGGGGGGCCTGTTCCGAGAGGCTGGAGGATCTGTCCCTGTGGGAGGAGCCCACTGCCAGACTGCACCGAGGTGCCTGGGGGAGACGCTATCTGCCCTGTCCCACTCTACTAAGCCACTCGAATCCGGGCCTGCCGCCCAGCTGAGCTTCGCTGGGTGGGGGAGACTCACCCCGTGGTTCTATTTTAGTCCGAGACTCTCAATGCCTCCCCTTCTTGAATCCTGGGTTCTGGGGCAACTGGAGATGCAGTCATCCTCTAGTCTGCCATCTTGGATCGCCCCGTGGAAAAAGCCTGCAGCTGGAGGGGGACAACACTGCCTGGAGAGGTCTCTGGCTGCCCAGTCCTGGTCCCAGAAGCTGCTTGCGTGTCGAATATCTCCACTGGCTTGGGAACTTGTGGCTGGCTCTGCGTCGAGAGGCTCTCACTGGGCGGTCTGCCCTGGGAAGCTAGCCTAGATAGGCGCTTCCCGCCGGAGTGGGCTGGGCTGCTTGAGATTAAATTTTGAAAGTAATAGTTCTAGGAACTATAAACTTACATACACATATGAACAGAAACACATATATACAGAAAATGTATAAAACTAATTTTATTTCAATGCTCAATTATATTATTCATTGTTTTCAGTGTGAAATGGACAGTGCATGTGAAGCTTCTTCATTTTATTTCTTCTAAACAAACCTTAGCAAAATAAATTTGGGGGCTAATTATGGGTGATAAACTAAAACTTAGGTTGTGTTACAAGAGACTGAAAAGTATAGTAGTATAAAAGACATACTTTCTCTTTTAATTGGTAATTCAGGTCACTGCTCCTGGACCGGAAACACATCATCTCTACAATGTCAGAATGTTAGAAACTCAGATATTTTCCATTTTATAGCTCTATCACTCAGAAAATATGGCCCACATCCACAGAATAAAGATAATGATACCACTGGTCATCAGTGACAAGTTCTCCTTCCTCAAATGTCAAAGTTTGAACATTAGAGAACACACTGAGGCAAAAATATACAGCAAGTTTATTTTAAAGATAGTAAAACAGACTTCTCCCTGGAGGGAAAAGGGGGCCAGGGCTGTTATTCTGGTATCCCTAAAAGTAAGAGTGCCCTGCCCCTTTTATAGACCAAAGTTTCCTTTGTTCTCCTACCCACCCCCACCCCCATCTTTCTCCTTCCTGCCTATGTGTCTAGGCCCAGGAGATGCTGGTGGAATGGCCAAAAGTTGGGAAACAGATGGACGGGGGAAGGGCGAAATGAAGTGATCCAGGCAGGTAGCAGCCCAGAAGGCATTAATTAACAACTCCCTGTCTGCAACCTTTTGGGAGGAGTGGTATAGGCAGGTAATCTTGGTAATCAAAGGGCTCTGGAGACTTTGACATTCCAATCTTCCAGGGGTCTCCAACTTCCCAGATCCAAACTGACCTCCATTTTCTTGATTCAACCCAATCAGCTATCTATCCTAACAGCCTGTCTTTAATTCTGGCTTCTTTAGTTCATAGCCCTATCTACATTTCAGACTTGAGAAATGGAAGGGAGATAAGAAGGACAAGAACTTCCATTTCTGTGCATGACCCATAGTTAAGAACATCACTTCCATTCATAATCCTTAATCAGGAAGCTGTTATGTTGCCATTTAGCTACAAGGAAGGTCAGGAAATTTTGTTTTAGCTGGATGGACACAAGGCAAGGTGAGACTTAGGCAGAAGTACAGGAAGGAAGTCAGAGGCACAAACACTAGTCTCCACTTTGGAGTGGCAAATTTCAATCTGTTTTAATTCACAGGTTCTGAAGTTGCTGATAGTCTTTACCTCTTTTACATATTTTGAAAACTCTGGGTTGATGTACAAAGCAAAAAATGATGATAATCAGAAATCTATCTTGCAATCTATTCTTTCATATACCTTTTGATGATAATGAAATTTCATTGTAAATGAAGAATAAAGCTTAAATAAGGGAAAGGCCCCAGGCAGGAGCAGCAAAATGTTAATATAGTCCTGAAGTAAAGGAAGTTGAAAATAATTCTCAATGTCTTTGCAGTACTGAAGAGAATGTACAAAGAATGTGCTGTGAGTGACGTCTTGCTGGGTTTCCTTTGATGAAGACAACATCCCAAGAGAAACAGAAACAAATAAAGCACAGATGAAAAAGATGAGCAGAGAAAAATATATTCACCAATAATTATTAACAGGATTATATTAAATGGTACTTTAGTAATGGATAACTGATATAATTGATAGGATACCAACCAAGAGCATGGAATCCTTATTTTTTATATCA
This sequence comes from Sciurus vulgaris, assembly GCF_902686455.1. NCBI lineage: Eukaryota > Metazoa > Chordata > Mammalia > Rodentia > Sciuridae > Sciurus > Sciurus vulgaris. The sequence continues at coordinate 146,145,709 of NC_136465.1, forward strand.
AGTTCTATGTCCCTTTCAGAAACAATTCTACGTTCTGTATGTTGACTTTTTTTTTGCATTGAGTTATTTAAACTAAAATATGCTTTCAACCTACTGTTACTATTATAAACGGTACTCAGTTTTATTAGATTTTCTAGTTTACTCTTAGCAGACTAGCAAATAATATTTGCATTTTGTATATGCTATTTGCTGTTGTGCTATGCAAAATATTCTGAATGTAGAAACTGCTTTAATAAACTTATTTCTCAAAGTGTTGTCAATGATTCTAGTTTACTTTTTCACTTGATAATCACATCTTCTGCAAATTATAAAACTTTATCGCAAGGCTTTTAATTGTTATATCTCGGTTTGGTACCCAATATATGCTTTCGAATTGAAATATTTTACTTTCTTTAATGTCTTTTTGTTTGTTTCTCTGGGGCTCTTTATTTTCTAATGCCATTGTTTCTTTCTTTATCTTCCATATTTTTTGGCTTTTCTATTTTATAGTACCTTTTCTTGCTCCTTCCTAGGATAGTTCCTCAATCTGAATTTCCCAATTTATTATTTCATTCTTCAGCAGTATGTATCCCACTTTTTATTCCATCAAATGTGTCTACTCGGAACACTTTATGTATACATTTTTCAACCATAATAAATATATTTTCACTTGGAATTGGGGGGGGTGACTTTTTGTGGTAGTTTTACATTGTTCCTATCTTTTTTTGTCTCTTTAAGTATATTTGTTAGGGTTATTTAAAATTCTTGATTTGTCTGTTTTTATAATGTCTCCTCAGATGGTATGTGTTGCTCAATTTTTCCTTTTCATTGAAGTAATTGTACCTTTTTGTTTCTTGTTATTTTTGTCTTTGGTGTCATGATATTCTATGGGACCTCAGATACTCTAGGAATGGGTACGGCAAAGGTCTAAGAGCTAGGTCCTAGACTGTATCTGTCTTGAGAATTAATGAGATCAAAGTGGAGCACAGGAGTTGAATGCAATAAACAAGAGTTATTTATTCCAATTTCTGTTACTCTACCTTCAAATCTATGGTGCCTCCTAATCTGGTACCTTGGACAATCTATGCTGTAGGTCACTGATAGCAACTTTTAAAGTGAAAAGAAAAACACATTGTTGTAAGGAAATCTGGGCAAGAGATGGGCAGAGCTAGTACTCAAAATAGGAAACAGTTTGAAAAATAATAGATTGTATGCTCCTCAAGAAGGAATTACTGAGTTGGAAGGTTAAATTGAAGATTTGACCCAAGAGACAACAAGAAACAATGATGTAATTTTTTTTTAAAATTGATAATACTAAGAAGAAAAAGATATGGAGGGTAGAAATTAAAGTATATGGTATGTAGGAAAAGAGGAATCATTTAGCTCATGAGTAAGCAAACCAACATATCTAAACCGATGTTTGAGTGTGCTTTAACCATGTGAATTTATAAAACTTATAAAACTGTATTTCTCTGCAGAAAAAAATAATCAAGGAAGGAACACAATTCTTAAGGTTAATGATGGCAATAAAGCCAAAATCATAAGAGAAAAAAAAAACAGAAGTTTTGTTAACCAAAAATTGTAAATTTAAAGAATGCCAAACCAAATATCATTCCATTTGGACATAATTCTCAAAACTATTTCACAGAGAATTCCCCTTCTTGCAGAAGTTCTCCAAATTAGATATAGAACTTTTGTGACATTCAGAATATGATTAGCTTTCCATGTGAGGATACACATAATTTAAAAGAAATTCAGTAGTTTCTACATATCATTCTATGAGGCAACAGGATGTGTACTGCCACTGAACTTCACTGAAAAGTTGCTTTGAAAATTTTAATTGGTTTTGAATACACAATCCTAGCCCTGAGGAGGTGGCAACAGCTGACATGTTGCCATGGTAGCATTTCCTTCCCAGCTGAGGAAGCTATAGAGAGGAAAGGATATAGGTCAGAAACTGTTTACACTGACAAAACAACTGCATATTAAAATCAAATGCTTTTGTAAACATCATACACTAAAAGAGAGTTTAGAATTCTCATTTCAGGCTATGAAAGATAGACCCATTCATCTTTGAGATGATGTAGCAAACTGCATGGTGAGACATGGAACATTCAAGGTCAAGAATATTCTTCTTCCTGCATATTGGAGGTTCAATTTTTTTAAATGGGTCTATGCTGAAAGATTTTTTTTTCTACAAGTTTCATCTGTGTTCTTTACAGTAGGGCTACTTTTAACTGAAGAATTCTCCCAAAAGGTACTTTTTAAGGTAGGGAGGACTACTCCAGGGTAAGAAGGAACTACTCTAGGACAAGAAGAACCAGATTTGTTCAATAAATATCTGTTGGATAGTTAATTCTGTACTCTGTTTAATGATAATACTTTAAAATGCAATTGAAGCAAGTTATGACTAAAGGGAAGAGAAGATAAGAATGAGAGGGGAAGGAAAGAAAGGAGTAAAATTAGCCCAGTGTCTAGAAGGAAAAAATAATGGAAGAAATAAAAAAAGAAGGAAGGAAGGGAGAGATAGAAAAAACAGTAAGAGGGGAGTAATTAAGTAAGTAAGTGCTGGCGTAAACATCAGTCAGTGCATGGAAGGCAAGATGTTTCTGAAGGTGAACCAAGAATGAGTCAAGGAGGAAGGAAATGGCCCACTTCCCTTACCTCCGATCTTTAGGTGGGGGTCAAAGTGGAAGGACCCTAGTTGTGAAGTAAAGTCATGCACTCATAACAGCTGAAGAAACCCATATGCACAGGTGGCAGTCACTCTATTCTGTATTTTTTCCCCTGCTTGGAGGCAAGGTGCAGTCCTCCATTTTATCCCAGCCTGCTCTCACCAAGGGGTGTGTGAGAAATAAAATGTCCAAACTCTCTGTTGAGCCCTCTGAATTCTTTCTTTGGAATCAAAAAAGGGTGTTCTGAGGCCTTTCCAGGCCTGGGGTTGAACAAAAGGAAAGAAGGAAGGAAGGGAGGGAGGGAGGGAGAGAGGGAGGGAGAATGAATTTGAAGTATCATACTCCTGCTGACAAAAGAAAAATGACATTTGTAAGACAGTGGCTGAAATGGGAATTTGCATGTTTCCTCCACTGATTCCATCAATTACCTAACTTTCAATAACTACCCTTTCTCGTTTCAGGAATTCACACTTCACCCCTTATATTACATTTGATTTGGATTAGGTTAATTCAGTGCCTTATTTTAAGGGTTTTGTCGGATTGATCTCTAATAAAATGCCCATTAGTTAGTTACCAAATACACTTGCCTTTTTGTCATATGAAGGCAACAGAAGTAACTAAAACAAAAATAATGGTTTTGACCTTGGGTTAGGAATCCATGGAAATCCTTGGATTTCTATGGTTCTAGAAAGGCAATGAAAATGAGCAAGACAAAGTATGTGAATTTAGAGCATAGTAACTGACAGAGAACTAGGACAGAACAAATAATTAACAATGAGGTAGATATCATATTTTCATCCTTTCCAAGTGAGAAAACTGAGGTAATAAATTTCAGTAACTGCCTGGGGAGGAAATAAAACTGAGGAGTGACTTATATGAACTCCTGACCAATACATAGTAGTGAATATTGTGTGCTCTCTAGGTAATATTCATACACCTGTATATTCCACTCTTTTTTGTTAAGTCTATTAGTAATACAAATGGCTTAACTGTTGCATCAAAAATGATTTGACTGGCCTTTGTCTCTTGATCCCAGAAGGAGAACTCTAAATTCGGAGTGACCAGATTTCCTTATTCTTCACAGCAGGTTTTGAGGGTATTTGCTAATTAAATGCCTTTTGAGTTAATGAAATGCCCCCAGTTAGGTTGTGTTAGAAGATGGTTTAGGATGTCGGTAGGCCATTCCCCCAAAGCACCAACCATGTGATTAAAGAATTGCAGCTTGTGGCTACATCATATAAGCCCAAATCCCAACCTCAGGGAGTGGGGGAGGATGGAGTGGGGGAGGATGGTGACTGAGTCCACTATGTGGGTTACATGGAGAAGCTGTAATATAAGATCTGGACAATAAATTTAAGAGGAGCATCTTGTTTGGAGGACACATTAACATGAGAGGAGGTGGCAGGCCTTGATTTCACACAGAAGCTGTATGTCCCCTTCCATACCTCACTCTGGTGTGTCTCTTCATTTGACTGATCCTTCTGATTTTTCATCCTTTTCGTAAATCTTTAGTATTTGTATGAGTATAATAATAAGAATAGTGCTTTCCTTGGATCTATGTCATTTTAGCAAGTTATCAAACCTGAGGGGTTGTGAGCCCTCCACATTTATAGCCAAAAAGCCACACTGTTTTTTTTTTTTTTTTCTTCTGGTTCCCAAAACTGAATTAAGGATTAAGATGAACTTTGCTAAGTCTATAAACAGGGAATGTGCACTTACATATTCAATATTTATGATCATTTTTATAGTTCCCATAAAATTTACCTCTCCACTCTATAAAACCTTATACACAATCCTATTTCCTATGAGAGAGGGACCTGACCAGAAACCACTAAAATTGCCAGGAAAGTACTGAGTGCTGATATATGTTGGTGATCATGATTTTACAGTGTTTTGCAGAGTTGTAATATTTTCTCCAGCACACTTCTCCCACACAGGAGCCAGCATATTTGGCTGCTGAGATTAAAGGAAAGGTAAGGGTGATTGTAAAGATGTTATTAATGAATCATGAATGTGATTAAATTAAAGAAGAGGTGAACACAAGAGGTGGGTGTGAATTATGAGGATGTGGACACAAAACAAGAAGAGTTGTTTTTAAGGGTCACTTAGGAGCAGAGTGGCAGGATGTGGGGGAAGATGACAAGTTAGTTTTTTAGCTTCACTTCAATGCATTTGAGTTCAGAGGGCAAAGAAGCCCAATTACTCTCATCAGTCAGATTTAGGAGAAAAGATTTATAACTCAAAGAGTATGGATCCAAAAATAAACTCTAAAATTCAGTATTTCCTTTTTTTTTTTTTTTTTTTTTTTTTTTGCGGTGCTGGGGATTGAACCCAGGGCCTTGTACTTGTGAGGCAAGCACTCTACCAACTGAGCTATATCCCCAGCCCCTAAAATTCAGTATTTCAATAATTAAATTTGTCAAGGAATAGCTTCTGGTCTCCCAGGTTTTATTATCTGTTCTTCTAGGAGTTTTAAAATCCACTATTATTTGAAAATCATTGATAGATTTATTGGAATTATGTCATTGTTTCCTTTAATCTAATAGGGACACCAAACACAAAGAAGAAAAATAATAGAGCCTATACAATGAAACATAACAGGTGGTGTAAAGTTTTTTTTTTCTTTTTCTTGTGGCATATTTAAAAGAAAATAGGAATTTGAAATGAGTTTGAAATCCCAAGAAATATTCCGCAAAGAATAGATTATGTAATTTGACATGTCTAAATCTGAACAAGATTGTTGTAGAGCAAATGATTATTCCATTTCTTTTGTGTTTGCCTCTAGAACTCCAAAAGCGTCTAAAAATCTGCAATGTTTTGAATAGATGGATGAAAGGAGATGTAATTGAATTAGCAAATGAAAATGAGCCTTCTATAGGAGTTGAACCATCAGTCAATCTATATTTTCAAGGACAGGACAGCCTTTTACCATTAGAGACAACAATGGTAGTACGTCATTATCTGTGTAGAACTTTTAATTTTTCAAGGGACTTATATTTTTCTTCTCACAATATCATTGTTAGGAAAATAGGACAGACCAGTTAATTTTATACTTCAGAGAACTGTGTACATACATATGCATTGAAAAAAAATTTAAGGAGAAAGAGAAGAAAAGGAGGAGTCAATGAAATATATGGGATTTCAGTGAACATTTAGAACATATTGTTTTTGCTACAATTAAAAATTCATTATTTCTGTTGCTGTGTAGAAGCTTTCCACTAGTATGTATAATTTTTGTGCTTCTATGTATTAGTTAAAATAAGTTTAATTTTAATTTAAAAATTCAATTATTTAAAATTATATTATTACCACCACATCTCTAAGTTTATAATCTACTTAAAAGCATTATTTAGAAAAGGAAAGTAAACGATTAATTCAGAATAGGGGTGTCATGAAGATTTTCAATCTTTCTTTATATTCTTGTATAAATCAGTGTTATTTTCTTAAGATTTGCAAATAAAAGGTACATGATACAAATGCTTACTTATTATTTTCCAAACATAATACAGGTACATTCTCTACATTAAAAAAAAAAAAATCAAAATATATAGTGAAACTTCACCACATAAATCAAGATAAAGTGCTAATTTGAAAAATATTCTGTGGAAAATTTCTTTTAAATTTCAATAATTTTTATTACAAATGTTCAATAACTCCATATTTATATTGATTATGTATAATATAGCTTTTTGTTATCATAACAAATACCTGAGATAATGTAAGAAAAGTTTCATTGACTCTTAGTTTCAGATATTTCAGTCCATAATCAATTAGCCCCATTACTTTGGGCCTGTGGTGAGGCTGCACATCATGGTGGGGAGCACATGGTGGAGTAAACTTCATTTTGTGTCTTGAGACAAGAAAGAAATTCATAGGAAGAGGCTGGGATTCCAACATCTACTACGGCATACACCTTCAGTGATCAGAAAAACTCTCAGTAGCTTCACCTCATAAAGGTTCTGTCTCCTGTGGTACCACCAAATATGAACAAAGTCTTTAACATAGGTCTATAATCCTTTGGGGGATACTTATCCAAACAACAGGAGAATAAAAGAATATAATGCAATTATTTTGAAAATTAACTGATTTCTTCTAGGCAAATTAAAATCCAAAGGTCACATTTCTGCATAAATTCTATTCTTGTGTCTGAGGAAAGCAACAATAAATGAAACTTGCAAAACCTGGGAGAAAACGAAACAATGAGATCAAATTTTAATCTTTAAAAGTAATTTATAAAGTTGACACTATATATTTGGTAATTATATACCAAACTGCATAATTGTAAAGAGAAAAGGGCTTGAACATGATGAGAAAATTTCAGAGTAAGGCACATACAGCTGTGTATAAAAATTCTGTAGAATGAGTCTTCTAGAGTATCCCAGTTCTCACTGAATTCACACAGAGAGCAGCTAAAGGAATACCTATTAGATTTAATCATATGTGCTGTCATTGGACTAGATGCCTTGATCTAGTTTTTGTTCACCATCTTTCTATGTCATTCATCTGACAAAACTCATTTCAGTATGGCATCATGCAAAATAGTATAAAAAGAATAGAAGATAAAATACAGCCAGGTGTGGTGGCACATGCCTGTAACCCCAGTGGCTCACGAGGCTGAGGCAGGAGGATCATTAGTTCAAATCCAGCCTCAGCAAAAGCAAAGTACTAAGCAACTTGGTGAGACCCTGTCTCTAAATAAAATACCTAATAGAGCTGGGGATATGACTTAGTGTTCAAGTACCCCTGAGTTCAATCTCCTGTACCCCATCCCCAAAAGATAGAAGATAAAATACAACAACAGATACCATCTTCTCCTGAACATGCCAGACTGAACACAATAGAGAATAAACATTTTAAAAGATTAATAGTCATTCTTTAAATGGTACTCTTGGTTTATTACTATTCTGTGATTAAAACTGCTACTAGTTGAGGAGATATGATGTTAGGTGAATAGTTCTGTGGATCAATATAAAATCAGATTCAGGATCAGTATTATACTATGGCAAACTATGCATTACAGACTTGCTCCAATGTTAAGGTCCTCACTATAATAATCTATCCACTCTCATGATTTTTCTGAATTCATAGCTCGCAGTTGCTCTTATCAATTCTCACTGAGGCTAGAGTATGGTGTTTCTGAAGTCCAATTCTGTAGCTGGCACCCTGCAGGCCATGGAATATGTTTATTTTTCTTCTTATTGCATCTCCAACATCTGGTATAGTACAACATATAGTAGGTGTCCACTTCCTCCAAATTTATTGAATAAATAAATAAATAAATAAATACATTAACAGTGGATCTTATTAATTTCAAGTATGTATTCAAGAAGTTTGCCCACTTGCAAAACTCCCAAGGTTCTCTTTACTGCGAAAACAGGTGCTCTTAAAGCCACATGGATATTTTATATGTTTAATAAGTGATCATCCTAGATGAAGTTATTTCATAATTTGGAAATATCCATCTGTCCATTTATTTTCTATCTTGTTTCCTGTATAAAATATATGTTTATATATATTTATATTTATATAACTATAAATATAAATATTAAATATTTATAAATAATATATAAATACATAAACATAAAAATATTATAATGTAGCATTGATATATAATATAAAATATATATGTAATTTAAATATATACATATTTTATAAAGGAAGCAAGATAGAAAATAAATGGACAGATAACTATCTCCAAATAATGAAATAACTTCATCCAGGATAATCACTTATTAAACAAGTTCTATCTACCTAGCTGATTAAGGTATTGCTTCCAGTCGGATCCTGCTGGGTATGAAGAGTCTCAAGGTTCTGGCTCCTATTTTATTAACTTTTGTCCTATTTATCCACTTGGATGTTCTACAGTCTATTATGCATAGTTTATATTTATTTTTTTATCTGCAAACATAAACAAAAGCTCACCTCTGAAATCAAAAGTCCAAAATTAATTCCAATGAAGGTTAAAACATTATCATCATACCATGTGTTGATTTTACCTCCACAACCCTAAGTAAAAGAAACTAGATTAATTTTGAGATGGAAATGGTTTTAATAATTCTGTTAAGCAGAAGAAAAGGTATACAGAGATTAATAATTTACCAAGGTCCAGGGAGTTTCTTTGTTTGTTAGTAGGACACCTCACCTGCTGACTTTTAAAGTTGCTAATATATGGATATGCAATCAAAATCAAAAATTTATTAAGTGTTGGAAAGGGATTTGACCTTCTACAGACTATTGTAATTCATCAGGGTATATACCACCACTGAAAATAATTATTTCTCAAATATAGAATATTTTTTAAAAAATGTAATGCTTGATTTATTTATGAATCAATTATGTAATTGAAAAGATACACATTCAAGTTAGAAGTATAAACTCAATGGATAAACAATACAAAATATTAGTAGTTCTTGGGAAGAGAATCCCTAGTTTATCAATAGTCCATGCATTAATACCAGTTGCTCCAGATGAGTTTTTACTTTGTTTCTGCAACATTGTCCTGAATACCACGTTTGTAATCAAAGAATCTCCCTTGAGTTTTTGCCAACTGTGATATGTTTTTATTTTTGGTATTGTGAATCCCTTACCAATCCTATCCACCAGGGTATTCACAAAAGTACCTTCTCTTTCTGCAAGGCTTTTGAAGCCTTGTTGAGGAAAAAGACTGATGGTATCTCAAGTTCAAGGAGTGCTTAAATCACTTACAGCTTATGTATTTATTACATGCATGAAAAAAATACTACAATTCTCTTAATTATATGTTCAGTTTCATAATGTGATTTAAGAATGTAGCCACCATGGTATTTATATAAAAATTTGCTCAGAATTCTAAATGAACTTGCAAAAAAAAAAAAAAAAATGACAAACACACTTTGCACCCTTGGAGAAACTTTGACTTATTTTTACCTCCAGGTAAGTTGCATTCAGTGGCTCATCACAAAACCATTTTCTTAATGTAGAATTTGTGCAAGAACAAGGAACCTGGTCTGAAACTTCTTTATTCTTATTCTTTATCCAATCTGTGTAATTGTGTTGGCCACAACACTGTAACTAGGAAAAAGGTTCAATAAATTTTAGCAGAAAATATTCAAAATGCAGTTAATTATATGATTTTCATGCATATTGAAGTGTTTTATGAAGGTAATCTCTTTCCCCATTGCAATATAATAATTTTCTTTTTCTTTTTTATAAGTGTATTTTTGTTTATTTAATTTGTTTTTGCTACTATTTTTATCAGCCAGAGCTAAAGATTCATATACACAGGCATTTGGTAGATAACATATGTCCATTTAATATTATAAGAGTTCAAGATTGAAGACATACTGGATAAATACATATACAAACCATATTTCAGAATGTAGTGTACTGCAGGAGATTACTTGAGCCACACAAGCCATATTTCAGAATGTAGTATACTGCAGGAAATTACTTGAGCCACATATTGCTCCTAATTGTGGAACTTCTCTCCGTATTAATCTAGAATATGCTGTCACACTTGTTCAGACTGTTTAAAAGGAGAGTCAGGAGAGTCAGGGTATTTTTACTTTTTTAGGATTAACGTGAGATATTGACTTTCAATTTTAGGCTGTGTGAAAAATTGTCACAAAGAATCAAAAATAGGATAATAAAAATAGTCATAGAAATGCTCACATTTCTAAGAAATGTCTCATTTCCAGTGTCAGTTCTGGAATCCTATCTGGTAGAGTTGGAAGGATCTGAAAGAATCAGCTTAAATTTTTGTCACATAGGAAATAACAAAAAAGCTGAAGTATTTCATTGTTTTCTAAATATGTTTCCTAATCTTTGCACAAGTTAGGAAAAGTTGCATGACTGAAATAATGCTTCAAAATTAGGTTACTAAAAAAAATCAACTAAACCTATACATACTATTTCAATTATATCTGTGGCTAGGAAATACAAGCTGAAATCTCATTACTAATAGTGATATCTTAACACAGAATAGGTTCCCTACTTATCATAAGTTTTATTGCAACCTGAAAAATCAGCATAGGTACAGATCTTATTATACATCAGAGAAAAATGAGTAAAAAACATTTGTAATTAATTTCAATTGAGTTAAAGCACTTCTGTTATTAAATGTACTAAAAGAAATACCTCTTTTTAAGTGAGGCAAATAGTGTAGCAGTAAAGAATTCAAAATCCAGTGCAAGAATGTTTGAATCTTGATTCTGCCACATCTTAGCTGTGTAATTCTGGTAGTTCCTGATTTTTTATATCCTTTGTGTACAAAATCAGGATAATATTTCATACTTCATTGGGTTGGGAGGATTAAATGAATTAATATATGTAAAGTCCTTACAAAGAGATCTGGCACTATGTAAATGTTTGTTATTTTCTTACTTATTTATTTATTTATTTGGTACCAAGGATTGAATCCAGTGGTGTTTAACCACTGAGCTATATTCTTATTCCTTTTTGATTTTTGATTTTAATACAATTTGGCTAGCATCTTGCTAAATTGCTGAGGCTGGCTTTGAACCTGTGATCCTCCTGCCTCAGTCTCCTGGGCCCCTGGGATTATAGGTGTTCACCACCATACCTGTCTGCAATTTTGATTATTGAGTATTTATTATGTTCCAGGCACTGATCTATTCCTGTAAATCATTTGGTTAACAATACCAGTCCCCTTACCCTTCCATTTTATTTGCCCAGAAAAATTACTACTGTGAAATAATAATCCTAACATTAGCTAATAGTTGCTCATTATATCCCCAAGCGACTATTTTCCATATATTCTATGTATATACTTTTCCAAGTGAAACAGGTTTAAATGCACTTTAAGTACCAATAAAGAACAAAAGAGGCCTGGTGCAGGGGCGCATGCCTGTAATCCCAGCAGTTCCGAAGTCTGAGGCAGGAGGATTGTGAGTTCAAATCCTGCCTCAGTAAAAAATGAGCACTAAGCAACTCAGTGAGACCCTGCCTCTAAATAAAATACAAAATGGGGCTGGGGATGTGGCTCAGTGGTCAAGTGCCCCTGAGTTCAATCCCTGGTACCACCCCCAGTAACAACAACAACAAAAAAGAACAAAAGAGTTACAAAAGGAGAATAAACTGAAGATTATGAGGACAATGCCACTTCACTCTCTTGCTTGGATGAAATTCAACAACCTCCTCTTCCTCTACCCTCAACCTATTCTCTCTCCCAACTTCAGTGATCACCTTTGATACCCAATCTTCATGTTGTATACATATTTCATCTTACTGTTTTCTGTAAGGCATTCAGAAAAGTCCACTTGGGTATGTCTTCAGGCTTATCTTTAGATCCATACTCAGAAATTACTAAATTCATTTTATCATGCAATAGTTGTTGAACCTGTTGAAAATCGCATTAAAAAATGAAAATTTCATAGAAACATTTCTGAATGGTTCCCATCAAAATAGTGTTCAATGTGAGAAGTAAGAGGACCTTTTTTTTAGTGATTATTTTTCTTCCATAAAACTCCTTTTAGCATCAAAGCATTTGATCTCTCACTTCATAATCTATGGGGAAAATATATTAAATTTTAGAGAAGAATGAATGTACTAATCTCCAGAATGTCAAGGAGTTCCACATTTTTTCTTACACATTTCTTTTCAGGAATAATTGTGGAAAACTTAGAAATGACCTAAAAGGGTCACTGAATGTCTTCAATAGAAACTAGGCTTTTCCAAGAAAACTTTAGGGTTCTTTAATTTAACTTTAATTTAACATGACTGTCCACTTATGGCTTATAATTTAACTTGCACAACTCTCTAACTTGTAGAAAACTATAGTTATGGAAATTATTCTTGGTCAGATAAACAAAAATGATTTTTGGAGGGTGAGAATACAATTAATTTTTTTTCCCCTCTCCAAGCCAGTTTTGTATCTGTTAAGTGGTGGTCAATAAAAATATCTTCTCGCTGGGCTGGGGAGATAGCTCAGTTGGTAGAGTTCTTGTCTTGCAAAATCTTCTCTTTGGATTCTCCTTTGAATTGGTTTTTGTATTCTAATGTTTCCCTTATTAATGAAAATGTTAAATAAAATCACTGGCATGTGCCTACTATATGTTTTCATAAGAATTATGATTTTTATATTTAAAAATATTCCATTACAATACTTTAAGGGCTCAGAACATAATACTCCAAAATATGGTACACTGGCATATTGAAAATTTTAAAGTAAAGGAAATTGAGAGAACTGCAAAAGCAGAAAGGTCACTCTCTGACCTTCTCCTACTTCTCTCTTCAAGTAGGTCATAAAGGAATTTTCTGACCTAGCTCTCCTGAAAGAAGGTCATAAGACTCTCATTCCAAGGGGGTGCTGGTCTGTACCCAGAGTCTAAGAAGAATCTGAACAAAGAGGCCTTATTAAGTTTCCCACAGTTTATTACCATTAGATCATACCCTTTTGTCCCCCAATCACACTTCAGCATGACTGTCCACAAAAACACAGTTTCCCCAGTTTTTTGGCTCTTTATTTCAGAAGGTTCTTGTGTCACATAAACTTTGGTTCAGTAAATTTGTTGTTTTTCTCTTGTTAGACTGTCTTTATTACAGGGGTCTCAGCCATGAACTCGCAATGGGTGAGAAAAAGATATTTACTTTTTATCCACTATAATACCAATACAAAAAATGATCATATCTGAATGGGGAAAAATTGTTCTTTAAAAAAATCTAGATTATTACATACATAAACATTTAAAAAAATATATGATTTTCATAATCAACTCCTAATTTGGCCTTCAATAACATCAAAAGGTAGGAAACTTTTTTACAAGGAGTTGAGACTTTTAAATATTATTAATTTCAGTACTAGCCTAATGATTTTTTTATTGTATTAGGCTGTTTTTGAAAAATGAAAACTAAATAACTGGAATATTACAATAATTTTAAATTGCATACAAGTTAAACCTTTCTTTAGTTACTTACATATCTATGTTTCAAGACAGAGAAGATTATAATAATGTAAAGGGGATTTTAGGTTTATTTTATTCCCCATGTTAAGTTTTTATTTAGAATAAATTTTAATTTCCATTTTATGTTGCTATGCAGGGGAAAAGGGACATATTGCTTAATTTAGCCACTAAAACATTATTTGGGAGACAAATAGTACATGTAAATGACTAGTTAGCACATGAGAATTTCATATATTTTACTGATGTGACTATTATGTAAATAAATTCCTTATACATACTCAATTTAATAAGCATCTGATAAAGTTCGACTACATCTTTAATGCTGAGTTAGTACTATAAATGGCATAAAAATTTAGAAGTTCATAAGAACTTAATCCTGTTTCAACACAAAAGTCAAATTGATATAAACAAAATTGGTAGCTCTGGGGTTGGTTAAATAAGTGCTCCAGTGCAGGTTCTGTTATTTGGCCATGAAATACCTTGACTATTTCTCATTTCAACACCTCCATTTCCTATTCTATAAAGTAGGTGTGACAACACATGTTGTGAGAAGTTTAATATAATGCCTATAGGTACTTATAACAGTTTTTAGCATGTTAGTAATTGGTAGTTATTATTTTTATTATATGTAGAGAGGAGTATGTGAATAATATTGAAGTAAGTATGAGTCTGAAATTGGTAGTTATTATTTTTATTATATGTAGAGAGGAGTATGTGAATAATATTGAAGTAAGTATGAGTCTGATAAACTTTATGAGTCTGATCACTTTATGTGATCAGAATCCTTTTATGTTATGTTCAGTTTCTATCACCAGGTTCCAAAGTTTGTTGTGCTGGGTGGAATCTGGTGTTCTGCCATAAACATAGCTTTCTAAACACTCATTTGGCTCACACATACCCTACTCCATAAACACATGCACACAGGCACACACATACATACATTATATACATATACATTACTTTTTAGATGAGAAACAAGAAATTTAAGCTCTAAATGCCAGGTCATTAACAGTAGGCTCTGGGTGATGAGATGCCAAGGTGATAGACAATAGTGTTAATAGAAACAGGAAGAGTTTTGTTGGGCTGTGGTAGTTACCCTGGAGAGATCCTAGAAACCACAGGAATTAATCAGGGACTATTTCAAGATTAAGGGAGGCAAAGAAAGAAATTTCTTAAGTATCTGCTTTATGTTAGGAATTTGCCAGTTAATAATTACAAGATAGGTAGGTATTAGCCATGTTTTTCTGATAAGGACATGAGCTCAGGATTGTTAAGCAGGTTGTTGATCTGTAATTATACACAGATTCATATAACTTCAAGGTCATGCTGTTTTTTCATTATAGGATATAGATTACAGGATAATCTAGCATGCTTCAAGAACAGATCTGGGCTGGACTGGAACACTAAAATTTCTTACATTATTAAAATTAATTCTAGGGAATAATAATTTTCCTTATGTAATAATTTTTCTTTTCTTTTCAGATAATTTATTATATGTGTTTTAAACTTAATTTGATAAATAAAAATCTCATCATAATTAACTCCATTATGTCACTTAGGATCTTATCTCTAAGATGGATGAATTTTCAATTCATCTGTTTAAATAAAATCAATTCATTTCAAATTAGTACAAGTCTAAATGTACATATTCATATATACACATATATTTTATATATATACACATATATTATATATATATATATATATATATTACTATAATTGGGTCAGTAATGGTAGCCAAGGTTGGTTGGAGGAGGATGGGGAAGAGAAGATATGGATCTGGATTCCTAAAACTCAGTACCACCTCATATGCACCTATATTCTTTGTCATTTACAACTACTTAGGCAAAGTTAAAGACAAGTTCCTCTCACCCACCCTTACAATTCGACCCCTACTCCTTCCTGTACAGAATTTGAGTGCTTCTATTGAATACTTTGTCCCCAAAGAAGTTTTCTTTCTTTGACTTTTAATACAGGCTCAAAGATCTCACTAATAGAAGGTACCCAATTTTCTTTACCTTTCAAATAAAAGAGTATTAACAATGGTTCATTTTCTATACCTCCTCTTTCTTTGTGAAGATGAGTGCTGAAAGTACAACTTGAACACCAAAGGCCAATGTCAACAGTACTGCATACTAAAATACAAGAAAAACAGAGATGGCAATTATGCTTCCAATTTGTATTTTAGATGCTATAATACTGAGAAAATACACATTATATGAAATATACAGACTAAAATATACCTAGGTATCCCTGAGTCTTACTGTCTTCATAAATATTAGAAAAATTATTGAAATAAGAAGTCAACAATAACAACAACAACAACAAAAAAATCAATGTCTGGATAAGAACACTCTAGAAAGAAGTGATCATATTCCATGAGAACCCAAACAGGCTGCTTAGTCTAATGGAGTTGTTGATGATATCCTTTAATTCAGAAATAAAATTTTTTCAGAGGGGAATTCAAATATCTGGTCCTCCACTTATCAGATCCTTCTGCTAAACTTGTGATCTAATTTTCAAACTATTCTACCATGTACAAAGTACAAAGTATACCAAGAGTAGCTTCAATAATGAACAATTCTGCATGTGTACTCGAACTAGTTCTTTGAAAAACTGAGACTTCAAAAAAGTGATTTTCACATGTATTATACTATTTTCTTCCTTAAAATCTATAGCTACTTCAGTCTTTTCACCAGTGTTGAATGTATTAATACATATCATCTAGGGTTCATAATGATTTATAACTCAGCAGTCTATATATTTAAAAGGTAGAATATAAGTAGTAATGATTTACTCTTCATATTATTAATTTCACATAGTTTAAACATTTGCTATTTTAAACTAGCCAATTAAGATTTTCTATTTGGCATGAATATTTTTTATTTTCTGAGACAAAATTTTAGAGATAAAAATATTTCTTGACATGTATTGAGAAGTTTAGATTTACAATTCTACATATACTATCTCACTTGATAATCATTAAAAACATTGATAGAGGCAGTAAAAAGTATATGTACTAATTAAGAAATTACTAAGTGTCTTAGATTAGAGTAGATATTAAATAAAATCACCTTTAAGTCATGGAATAGCCTTTAGGCCTATACAATTTATTTATCAATTTATTGTGCACAATAAAATGATTCAAGGGAATGTGTTTATCAAAAAACTATTGGTATGTTCAGAGAAGAATTAGCAAGGGTCATAATGATAAAAAGTAGCAATAGCCTTCCATGGAGTTTCTGGAAGGGATGGTAGCATCTTTGCTTCAGGACTTAACATCTCAGATCTTATTTTCACATGCATCTTCATGAGGGTATCAATGAGTCTTCCTCATTTGGATGCCCTTAATACCTAGATCACTTGAGGCATAACTTATGAGATGTTCATGTTTTTCTTGCTTTAATTTCCTCCTCCTTTTATCATCCCTAATCCCCAACACCATACTAGTAGCAGGTTATATGCTTCTTTTGCTTAACTGGAAATTTGTGGAAGAAGAAAAAGAAATCAAGATTTTTCTTTCAAGTCATTTCTGTCCTGGTTTCCCTATCCCAAATCTCAAGACCAATGAGAAAATTAGGTTAAATGTCCTAGAAAGAGACAAAGACAAGATTTGAGAAGAAGGGTGGACTTTGGAGGAGAATAAAAAGAGAATGGAGTCTCTTTTTAGATTAAAAATATTCTGAAATATCCTGGAAATTGTGTTTCCCAGTGCAATAGGCACACTACTTTTTGGCATCCTCCTGGCAAGATCCTATGGGGAAATGAGATTGTGGCTTCCAGTCTCAACTAAAATGCCCATGACCAGGGTAAAAGTCTAATAACTGTTAAGTTGCAATTACTATATATAGGTAGTAACTGATCCTTAGGTCAGGTGTGACTCCTTTAATTGCTGTGTCATTGAGGAGGTCTGACTATCACACAGAAGGGACACTCTGGGAAGGAACTAATAAACTAATAACTATTTGCTAATCCTTCACAAAAGGATTTCACTGGTATACCTGCATTGGAATAAGCTGGATGACTAGCCCCCTGTTGCTACCATCCAAGGTCATTCCAACAACAGACAGAGTACACCTGAAGGCACCATGTGACTTTTGTTTTTGTGGTAACCAATGTAGACGAGTAACCAGTGTCCAAAGTGACTAAGCAGACTTCAGTGGTACACAAAAGCAAGATAACTCTGCATTCTTCCTGGAAATGGACAAAAGGGCTGCACTGAATTCTTTATCTGCCTGACAGGAGAGTGGCTGTAAATTCAAATTTGATTCAAAGAAAAGATTAAAAGTTGTATTTCATAAGTTAGCTTTCCATATGGCACACTGACAGGGGGAAAATAAAAGGACTAGAGGACATGTTTTCCTTTTCCTCTTTCTTCTCCTCCTCTGCCTGTACCTCCCTGTACCGTACCTCCTTCCCCTCTTCCTGATACTCCTCTGCCCCCTCCTACTCCTTCTTTATTTTGATCACTGACTTTCATACACTTTATTACGATTTTAGTCTTTAGATTCCTAAGTTTGGTTAAGTGCAGTTCATCCAGGAAATGGGCTAGTGTTGACTGTATATTGAAAATTAAATATTTAAGAGTGAACTATGGAGGTACCCCATCCATGCTGGAAAAAAAAAAAATCTACCTGGAAGTTTCTTGGGTATGGAATGTCATTTGGATTGCCTCCAAGGTCATGCTCTACTGGAATGCTATAGCAACATAAATCACAATTGCTCATATCTGTAACTTGAACTCTCAAAATAAACAACACATAATTGAGCTATGGAAGTAAAATACATACCAGAATTAGGAGCCATACAATTTTGTTGTGAATTGCTCAATAACCCAAAAGACAAAGAAGAATAGTAGCAGATCCCATTCCAGTCAAGACTTGAGAAATATATACGATGAAGTGCTTATTTTCATCTGTGGGAAGCACGGAATGACTTATTATGAAGTGATATTTTACTTTCTATTTAATAATAAAGGTAGCAATTCAAGGTTTCCCTGTTGTTAAATCACTAGGATTTTTTCCTCTCCTCTCTTTTGAGCAATTCTTATTTACTCTTGGCAACAACTTCTTTTCCTTTCCTGACATAATAGAGAATTCCTTCAATCACAGAAAATCTTATTACCTTTATCTTATCTTCATTTTGTTCTATAATAGAAGACAATTATTTCTAGGTTGATCTCTTCTATGTCTAAGGCATACTCAAACATTCATGTATTTATTCATACAAGTATTCATTCATTAAAAAAATTCTGGTACTCATATTTGTAGACTGATTGTTCCTTGTACTTGTATACACCCTGAATTTGTTTGTAATATGGTCTTCCTCAACTAGATTGTGAACATTCAGTGCTAGTGACTGTGTATTTATCTGGTCAACAGATGAACTGTTGATTGCTTAGTGCTACATCACAGACTGTAGAACAGTAAATCCTCAACAAACATTTGTTTTGCTTTTTTTAAGACAAATACATGAGTTAAATATGCCTTACATTTTATGGAGGAACAATGGAGGCCGAGGTATGCTGGAACAGTTAGTGCTGGCTCATTAAAGTCAATTGTTAAGTTTTCAGGAAATCTACAAGCCAACTGAATTCACACTGGGGTGGGGGAGTATTTAAACTATGGGAATGAACAGATGCCATGAATCAAGATTCTCTACTCCAGAACCAGTTGCTAAACATGCACCAGCATACTATTGGGCATGAGGGACATCTCATCCAGTGGGATTAGGAGAAGGTTAAAGGGTTTGATTCAGATTACTGGAAAAAGTAATACCTGAGTGTAGGCTTTAAATAATAATCAAAATTATTCACATTGGAATGGTAGAAGCATTGATGAAATTATGGGCACTTTGTGTGCTCTTTTCCAATATTTCTTTCTTGAATGAAGTTCCACAGGGACAAGAAGTGGATCTTCTTTGTTCACAACTGTAACTATATATGGGGCAGTATCTGACATGTAGAAGATGATCAATTTGGGGCACACAAATATATACTGGCAATGAGGAGTCAGAGAAGAGCTTTCAATAGGGAAGCTAAATGGTCAAATGTGCATTTGAGTGAATTATGTCAGCGACATTTGAAGATGGCTGATAGAAATGATAAGAGCGAAAGGCTCTTGGAGGTTACTATAGTGGCAGGGGATAAATGGGACCTTCCACGGAATGAGGTTACTATGAAGGAAAGGTAAGCACAAAGCAACTTTAAAAAGAGGAAAATAAAGTGAGAATGGCAGATGTAGAAGAGAGGAAGACTTAATATTTGGGGTCTTAAGTTGGATATATTTAATTCCAGATCTTAAACCTTAATCAAAATTTCACTAACTGATTCCAGTACACAATTAAAAAAAAAAAAAAAAAAAACCAAAAAAAACCAGAACTTAAAAGAGTAAGTTCCTTACTTATTTTTACCTTCTCAGGGGCTTTCACAACCCAATACACTAAGGTTAACAAGAATTAGCTGTCAACTCCACAATGAAGAAAAAGACAAAAAAATTAAAAAATAATAACTTTTGCTCCACCTTAATTGCTACATTATTAAATTAGGTATTGTGTGGGAAGTTCTTAGTCCAATGATTGGCACACAGGGAGCCCTAAATAAGTGGACACTGTAATCATAATTATCATGTGGAAGGAAAGGATGGTAGTTTGTCATTAAGATCTTCACATACCCATGACTCTGGGAAATGTGCTAATGTTTTCAGACATCACTTGTCTTTTCCTTAAGCAAAGTATACAAACACAAGAGAATAAAGATATCAGGCATTTAATATAGGTTAAGGTTAGCTAGATTATTCAGTTTTGTAGGACTTTATACCATATTAGTTTTCTATTTAGCATTTCCTTCCCTACAAACACTTTTTTTTCTTCTTTGATATCCACTAAGATATAAGCTAACTCTATACTGAATGTGTTTGGCCATACATTTGATGATGAATAGTGTTGTTCAATAAAAGGTACTGTGAGAGTAGATATGTTCTTTATCTGTGCAGTCCCACAAGGTAGCCAATAGCCACAAATGCATATTGAATAGTTGAAATGTGACTCCCTTCCCTTGAACAGAGAATACTTATATGAAAATAAACCTATAGACTATTTATTTCTATACTTCAGTCTACAGTGACCACTACACATCACATAATAGCAAAATAAAGGCAATGTAAAGATTTCACTTTTTTTTCATAAAGAGGCTCATTTATTTCATTCATATTTTCAAATTTGAATATTATATTTTATTTGTATGATGGTGAAAATAATTGGTAATTAAATTTTAAAGCAATTATTTGACTACATTGATTTCCACTATCTTTTGAAGTCTACAGATCTGTAAATTCCATAGTTGGCAGAATAATCTGGTTTTCCTTTTCCCTCCTCTCCCTTGTCCAGTAACAGCTCCTGGTTTCCCCCTCTGCAAATTGACCCTCCTTTATTATATTGGATTTAAATCCAATTTTTTAATAAGACATAAAGTCAACTGGCAAGACCTTTAGAAGGTATGCTGGACCATACTTAAATGTTGTTAGAGAAATACTGCCACCTACTGAATAGATCATTATAATTGTTTTAAGTGGAATGCCTTGTTTATTTCATTAACAGAAAAAGAAATATATACATACCCAAAGCTGTTAAAAAATTATTTTTATCTAATAAAAGGCATGTACCAAATCCAACAAATAAAAGTCCAAGAACCTGAAAAAAGACAACACTTTTTAGCAATTGTTTAGAAAAATGCATTATATTTTCTTCATTGAAAAGTTATGAAAATTCTTACCAAAAAAGCTGCATTAATGAGATTCAGAAAGTATTTAAAAATTAACATTTTGTGTTTCTTTAACATTCTGCTTTTCCATGGAAATTGATGAACCTGAAAAGATAAACACAATTTTTTTACTATAAACATTCACTACAATAAAATTTTACAATTCTGCCTACTTAGGTCCTTTGCATATTTTTCTTCTCAAACCAGTTGTCAGTATAACATTCCTGTGTCTAAATGTAAACATGTACTGAAGGTACCTTGAGACCGTACCTATCTTTTTTTATCTGCATTGGTTTGGAGCAGAGCCTGTGAAGGATGTCAACAATACTTTACTAACCTTCCTGCAGCTTTCTGATATTTTATTATGCTTTCAATCTTCATACACCCTTGCTCCACTTGCTGGAAGCTTTTCTTAACCTTAGTCTAAGCTTTCTTTCACCTCTGCCTGTCCTTCTTTTTTCCAGAATAATGTAAGCTCTTCATTGAAGTCTCAGCTTAGAGGCCTTTCTCTAGTTCCAGTTTATCTGTTTCTATTTTCTCATTCACCTCTTTTCTCATGTAGCATTTAAGTGGGAAGACAGGTTCTGATGCAATTATAAAGCCCAAGTCTATCATATAGTAAGTACTTAACATATTTGTTAAATCAAAAAAAAAAGTTTGTTTTAAAGAAAATTACTTATAGTTGTTTACATTAAAAATTAATTTTCAGATAGTCAATTTTCCTAAAAATCTTTGTGGAAAAATCAACACTTACCCCAGAGAGTTTTGATAATTTTTTTTTTATTAGACATGGGAGTTTTAAAATTTGGGTATGTTTCTAGATTTTCTCTTTTCCTTCATTGTTTCAATTCTAGCTAGCACCATATTTTTAAAAGTATTATAGTTGACAATGTTTTAATATATCCTGTATCTAACTGACATGATGGAAAGAGATTTAATACACTAATTTTAAACTATTTGGCCCTGATTAGAAAGGAACCAATCTGTCTAGCAAGTGGCAGGATGTACTGGAATACCTATGTCAGATTCTACCTACTTTCCTCCTTACTTTGCCCTGAAGCCAGATGCCTCCTAAAAACTCCCAAAATTCTTCCTCCAAGTTCAGGAAGTGCCACCAGGCTTGTCTTCAACCTATACTTTGAACTAGGCTGCTGTCATTTGGTTTCTTCAATTTCCGTCCTAAAGTCTTATTTCTGTATTTCTTCAATGCCTGGCATATTTTGACAGGGTACTCAGTTGGAAAGACTGCCTGATTTTTATTTTGTTTTCTCCCAAGATGCTGCAGATTTGTATTTCTGGCTTCAATTCTATTCACAGTAGTATGTGGGAAAATTGTTATCTTCTCCCACATTATGAACAAGAACTTGCCTGGCCTTTGCTCATCTGAAAATGAGAAAGAAAAAGACAACTAGTGAACCATAAAGCCCTGTACTAACCCTCGTGTGAAATGTTAAAGGCATGAACTTGAGTTTTGATGTGGTAATAATTAGCCTGTTAGGTTGGGTCAAGGTGAAACACATTACCAGAAAACTCTAATATAGAAATAAAATGAAGTTTATTCTCTCTCAGTCCAAGTGGGTGATTAATTCTCTTCTTTCTCTTAGAAATTTTTGGGTACTCGAGGTTGGTTCAACATATGTTTCCCCAATTTGCTCTAAGTACCATCTTTCATATCAGCAGAAAGAAAAATAGTATGAGTAAATTAAGACAAGTATTGTTTAAGCAACTGAGAAAAAGATTGAACCACTCCCTTCTCATTTTTCCATTTGCATGGACTTAGTCACATGGCTATGCACATACTGCTATTGGTACAACCATGAACCTGCATGTTATGATGTAGATCTGGGATGTACCCCCCAAAAGCTCATGATTTGAAAGAGTGATCCCTATGTAGCAAGGAGATTTTAGGCAGTGATTAGGGCTCAGACTTCATCAGTGGATTAATCCATTTGCTGAATTAATAATTTGAATGACCTATGGGGTGGTGATTACAGGCAGGTGGGGTGTGGCTGGAGGGAGTTGATCCCTGGAAGCATGCTTTTGGTGTTTATATCTTATCCCTGGTGTATCCTTCCACACACTCTTTCTCTTTCTCTTATTGTTGCCCTTCTGCCATGATGTTCTGCCTTCCCTTGTGCCCCAAGGAATGGAGCCAGTTGCCTGACTATGAACTGAATCCTCTCAAACTGTGAACTGAAATAAACTTTTCCTTTTCTAAGTTGTTCTTGTCAGGCATTCCAACCACAGCAATGAAAAGCTGACTAACACTGGTATAAAGGGAAAAGTGAATCAGCATGAATGAAGAGGGGGAAAAATCTACCAGTTAGGAAAGGACAATTATAAAAGAAAGATAAAAGGAGAAATTGAATACAGTTCTAATATGCTTTACTGTGGAAAATAAGCAAATACTAGCAGAGAATTCCTGTAGAAAGAGGAAATAAAGGAGTAATAATAATCATTGTAAATAAAACTGGGAAAGAAAGAGTTTAGAAGAAACATTCATAAACTTGACATTTAACAATTGAGTGTGAAGGAATAGAGGACATCTGCCTAGTTATAACCTTATAGGTACAGGAAATGAAATGCAAAAAAGTAGTAAGCATAAGTTCTGCAGACTCAGGAATCAACATACAGCCAAAGTAAGGTGACAGAGTAAAGGAGAAGAGGGATTGACTACAAATAGAAATGGGAAAAGCATTGGTGATAAAGAATGGTAAAATTAAGAATTTAGAATTTTTTTATTGTAAACAAATGGGATACAGGTTGTTTCTCTGTACATGGAGTAAAAGCATATCATTTGCGTAATCATAAATTTACATAGGGTAATGTTGTTAGATTCATTCTGTTATTTTTTCCCTCCCCACATTCCTCCCACCCCTCTTTTCCCTCTATACAGTCCTTCCTTCCTCCATTCTTGCCCCCTCCCTAACCCTAACCCTAACTCCTCCCACTCCCCATTATGTGTCATCATCCGCTTATCAGAGAAATCATTCATCCTTTGGTTTTTTGAGATTGGCTTAACTCACTTAGCACAATATTCTCCAATTTCATCCATTTGCCTGAAAATGCCATAATTTTATCATTCTTTATGGCTGAGTAATATTCCATTGTATATATATACCACAGTTTCTTTATCCATTCATCAATTGAAGGGCATCTAGGTTGGTTCCACAATCTGGCTATTGTGAATTGAGCAGCTATGAACATTGATGTGGCTGTATCTCTGTAGTGTGATGATTTTAAGTCCTTTGGGTATAGGCCAAGGAGTGGAATAGCTGGGTCAAAATGGTGGTTCCATTCCAAGTTTTCTAAGGAATCTCCACACTGCTTTGCAGAGTGGCTACACTAATTTGCATCCCCACCAGCAATGTATGAGTGTACCTTTCTCCCCACATCCTCGCCAACTCCAATTGTTGCTTGTATTCTTGATAATCACCATTCTAATTGGGGTGAGATGGAATTGTAGGGTGGTTTTAGTGTGCATTTCTCTTATTACTAGAGATGTAGAACAGTTTTTCATATGTTTGTTGATTGCTTGTAGATCTTCTTCTGTGAAGTGTCTGTTCATTTCCTTAGCCCATTTGTCAATTGGGTTATTTGTATTCTTGGTGTAGAGTATTTTGAGTTCTTTATATATTCTGGAAATTAGTGCTCTTTCTGAAATATGGGTGGCAAAGATTTTGTCCCACTCTGTAGGCTCTCTCTTCACATTACTGATAGTTTCCTTTGCTGAGAGAAAGCTTTTTAGTTTGAATCTATCCCAGTTATTGATTCTTGCTTTTATTTCTTGTGCTATGGGAGTGTTGTTGAGGAAGTCTGGTCCTAAGCCGACATGTTAAAGATCTGGACCTACTTTTTCTTCTATAATCTGCAGGGTCTCTGGTCAGATTCCGAGGTCCTTAATCCATTTTGAGTTTAGTTTCGTGCACGGTGAGAGATATGGGTTTAATTTCATTCTGTTGCATATGGATTTCCAGTTTTCCCAGCACCATTTGTTGAAGAGGCTATCTTTTCTCCATTGCATATTTTTGGCACCTTTGTCTAGTATGAGAAAATTGTATTTATTTGGGTTTGTGTCCATGTCCTCTATTCTGTACCATTGATCTACCTGTCTATTTTGGTACCAATACCATGCCATTTTGTTACTATTGCTTTGTAGTATAGTTGAATTTCTGGTATTGCAATACCCCCAGCTTCATTTTTCCTGCAAAGGATTGCTTTAGCTATTCCGGGTTTTTTATTATTTTAGATGAATTTTAGGATTGCTTGCTCTATTTCTGTAAGATACGTCATTGGGATTTTAATTGGAATTGCATTGAATCTGTATAGCACTTTTGGCAGTATGGCCATTTTGACAATATTAATTCTGCCTATCCAAGAACACGGGAGACCTTTCCATCTTCTAAGGTTTTCTTTAATTTCTTTCTTTAGTGTTGTATAGTTCTCATTGTAGAGGTCTTTCACCTCTTTTGTTAGATTGATTCCAAAATATTTTATTTTTTTCGAAGCTATTGTGAATGGGGTAGTTTTGATAATTTTTCTTTCCAAATATTCATCACTTATGTATAAAAATGCATTAGATTTATGTGCATTGATCTTATATCCTACTACTTTACTGAATTCACTCATGAGTTCTAAAAGTTTTCTGGTGGAATTTCCTGGGTCTTCTAAGTATATAATCATATCATCAGCAAATAGGGATAGTTTGAGTTCTTCTTTTCCTATTCATATCCCTTTAATTTCTTTGGTGTGTCTAATTGCTCTGGCTAGAGTTTCAAGGACAATGTTGAATAGAAGTGGTGAAAGGGGGCATCCCTGCCTTGTTCCAGTTTTTAGGGGGAATGCTTTCAGTTTTTCACCATTTAGAATGATAATAGCCATGGGCTTAGCATAGATAGCATTTACAATGTTAAGGAATGTTTCCACTGTCTTTATTTTTTCTAGTGTTTTGAGCATGAAGGGGTGCTGTATTTAATCAAATGCTTTTTCTGCATCTATTGAAATAATCATGTGATTCTTGACTTTAAGTCTGTTGATATGGTGAATTACATTTATGATTTCCTGATGTTGAACCAATCTTGCATTCCCTGGGATGAAACCCACTTGATCATGCTGCACTATATTTTTAATATGATTTTGTATGCAATTTGCTAAAATTTTGTTGAGAATTTTTGCGTTGATGTTCTTTAAGGATATTGGTCTGAAATTTTCTTTTCTCGATGTGTCTCTGTCTGGTTTAGGTATCAGGGTGATATTGGCTTCATAGAATGAGTTTGGGAGGGTTCCCTCCTCTTTTATTTCATGGAATACTTTGAGAAGCATTGGAATGAGCTCTTCTTTAAAAGTTTTGTAGAACTTAGCTGAGAACCCATCTAATCCCGGGCTTTTCTTTGTTGGTAGGCTTTTGATGACCTCTTCTAATTCATTGCTTGAAATTGGTCTATTTAAATTGTGTATGTCCTCCTCGGTCACTTTAGGCAATTCACATGTCTCTAAAAACCTTTTGATGTCTTCGAAATTTTCTATTTTGTTGGAGTATAGGTTTTAAAAATAGCTTCTAATTATGTTTTGTATTTCAGTCGTGTCTGTTGTGATATTTCCTTGTTCATTCTGAATTTTAGCAATTTGAGTTTTCTCTCTTCTTTTTTAGTGTGGCTAAGGGTTTATCAATTTTGTTTATTTTTTCAAAGAACCAATATTTATTTTGTCAATTTTTTATATTGTTTCTTTTGTTTCAATTTCGTTGATTTCAGCTCTGATTTTAACTATTTCCTGTCTTCTACTACTTTTGGTGTTGCTCTGTTCTTCTTTTTCTAGGGCTTTGAGCTGTAGTGTTAAGTCGTTTATTTGTTGATTTTTTCTTCTTTTATTGAATGCGCTCCATGAAATAAATTTTCCTCTAAGCACTACTTTCATAGTGTCCCAGAGATTTTGATATATGTCTTTTTTTTTTTTTTTGATATATGTCTTTGTTCTCATTTACCTCTAAGAATTTTTTAATTTCCTTCCTGATATCTTCTGTTATCCATTCATCATATAATAGCATATTGTTTAATCTCCAGCTGTTGGAGTAGTTTCTGTTTTTTACTCTTTCATTTATTTCTAACTTCAATCCATTATGATCTGATAGAATACAAGGCAGTGTCTCTATCTTCTTCTATTTGCTAACATTACCTTTGTGGCATAATATATGGTCTATTTTAGAGAAGGATCCATGTGCTGCTAAGAAGAAAGTATATTCGCTCTTGGTTGGATGATATATTCTATAAATGTCTGTTAAGTCTAAATTATTGATTGTGTTATTGAGATCTATGACTTCTTTTTTTCAATTTTTGTTTGGAAGATCTGTCCAGTGGTTAGAGAGGTGTGTTAAAGTCACCTAGTATTATTATGTTATGGTCTATTTGGTTTCTGAAATTGAGAAGGATTTGTTTGACATACATGGAGGAGCCACTGTTTGGGGCCTAGATATTTATGATTGTTATGTCTTGCTGATTTATGCTTCCCTTAAGGAGTATGAAATGTCCTTCTTTATCCCTTCTGACTTTGGCTTGAAGTCCACATTATCTGAAATGAGGATGGATACCCCAGCTTTTTTGCTGAGTCCATGTGCATGGTATGTTTTTCCCGTCCTTTCACCTTTAGTCTATGGGTATCTCTTTCTATGAGGTGAGTCTCTTGCAGGAAACATATTGTTGGATCTTTCTTTTAATCCAATCTGCCAATCTATGTCTTTGATTGATGAGTTCAGGCCACTAATATTCAGGGTTATTATTGAGATATGATTTGTATTTCCAGTCATTTGGCCCATTTTTTTTTTTTTTTTTTGACATGACTTGGTTCCTCCTTTATTTGACAATTCCTTTAGGCTAGTTCCTCCCTTTGCTGATTTGCATCATTGTTTTTCATCTCTTCCTCATGGAATATTTTGCTGAGAATGTTCTGTAATGCTGGCTTTCTTTTTGTAAATTCTTTTAGCTTTTGTTTATCATGGAAGGATTTTATTTCATCGTCAAATTTGAAGGTAAGTTTTGCTGGGTATAAGATTCTTGGTTGGCATCCATTTTCTTTCCGGGCTTGAAAAATGTTAATCAGGCCCTTCTAGCTTTTAGGGTCTGGATTGAAAAATCTTCTGATATCCATATTGGTTTCCCCCTGAATGTAATTTGGTTCTTTTCTCTCGCAGCCTTTAAAATTCTGTCTTTATTTTGAATGTTAGGTATTTTCATAATAATGTGCCTTGGTGTGGGTCTGTTGTAATTTTGTATATTTGGAGTCCTATAAGCCTCTTGTACTTGATTTTCCATTTCATTCTTCAGATTTGGGAAATTTTCTGATATTATTTCATTGAAGAGATTGTTCATTCCTTTGGTTTGTTTCTCTGTGCCTTCCTCAATCCCAATAATTCTTAAGTTTGGCCTTTTCATGATATCCCATAATTCTTGAAGGTTCTGTTTATGATTTCTCACCATCTTCTCTGTTTGGTCAACTTTGTTTTCAAGGTTAAATATTTTGTCTTCAATGTCTGAGGTTCTGTCTTCCAGGTGTTCTATCCTATTGGTTATGCTTTCTATGGAGTTCTTAGTTTGGTTTATTGTTTCCTTCATTTCAAGGATTTCTGTTTGGTTTTTTTCCAATATCTCTCTTTATTGAAATGATCTTTTGCTTCCTGTATTTGCTCTTTTAACTGTTGATTGGTGCAGTCATTTGATGCCTGCATTTCCTCTTTCATCTCTTCCTTCAATGCCTGCATTTGCCCTTTCATCTCCTCGTTTGCTTTCCTGATTGTTTTAATCATGTCCATTTTGAACTCCCTTTCTGACATTTCTTCTGCCATGCTGTCATTGGGTTTTATTGATATAGTATCTAGGTTTGTATGGGACATTTTTTTCCCTTGTTTTCTCATATTGTTCAGGTATCAGTGGATCGCTGAGATATTGCAGATTTCCTCTATTGACTTATAGTGTCCCTGAATATTTCTAGAATATCCCTCTTAGTCTTCAGTAGCCTGAAGTCTTGGAGGAACTTGATAATGCCATACTCCACAAGGAAGCTGCCTCTCTAGGGCGGTGGCCTTCAGGTGGGTTATATTCCCTGCTAGTGAGCAGAAGTGGCTCCACTTGTTGACTAATGGTCATCCAAAGGGGAACTAGGCTGCAGGCTTAGGCAAGGCCTCTTTGGGCCTGTGTCTCCAGTTTTGCTGTCCTTGTGGGAAAACCTCACCCAGCAGGGAAGACTCACGTGGTCGGGAGGTCTCGCTGGTCAGCTCCCCTCCTAGAGGTTCCCCTCAGTCTACAACTACCGCCTGGGCTGGGCAGCCTTCCTCTGCAATGTTCCCAGGGGCCCGGACCTACCTCCTGGGCCTGGGAGCCTCGCCCTGTACAGAAGAGTCTTCTCAGGCTGCCCCTCCTCAGAGAAGCTGCCTGCAGTCCTGGAACCTTCACTCCGCCCCTCAGCTTATCTTTGTGCAGCTGTACCACCAAGAAGCCGCCTAGGTCCTGGAACTGTGCTCTGCACCTAATCACCTGGCTGTGTAGTCCCTCCTCTGAGCAGCCACCTGGAGCCCAGTGCAGCTGCTCCGTGTCCACGCAACCTGCCACAAGCCTCCTCCTCTGGGTAGCCGCCCGAGTTCTGGTGCAGTCACTCCGAGTCCAAGTGACCCATCACGCACCTCTTCCTCCAGGAAGCCGCCCGGTGTTCCCTGGGATCGCTCCAAATCCAAGTGACCCACAGTGCTCCTCCTCCTCCTCAGGGCAGTCCCCCGGTGTTCCGGTGTTTTCGCTCTGAGTCCAAACAACTCACTGTCGCGCCTCCTCCTCTGAGCAGCCACCTGGAGTTCCAGTGGGTTGCTCCAAGTCCCAGCGTTGTGCTGAGCAACCCTCCTCTACCACTCTACAATGCTCCCAGTTGTCCGCGTTCACTGCTCCAGCAGGGGAGGGGTGTCTCATTGGGCAACTCTACTTCACCAAGTTCCCTGCATCCTGGGACTACTGCCCCATCCAGGACACCTCCCCAACGGGAGAGAGTCACCCGGCGGCTTTGAGTTGGTCCTAAGTCTCTCAATATCTCCTCTTCTTGAATCCTGAGTCCTGGAGCAACATGAAATGCAGCCACCCTCTAGTCTGCCATCTTGAAAAACCCAAGAATTTGGAATTTTAAAAGCATACTTTCACAAACTAAGAAGATAAAGTGTGATCTCATAGAAGTCAACAGAG
This sequence comes from Sciurus vulgaris, assembly GCF_902686455.1. Lineage (NCBI taxonomy): Eukaryota > Metazoa > Chordata > Mammalia > Rodentia > Sciuridae > Sciurus > Sciurus vulgaris. The sequence goes on from NC_136465.1 coordinate 146,176,238, forward strand.
GAGAAAATTTCTAGAATGTTGTTACATCATATAAAAATCAGTCAACATGGTAAGGAGGGTGTTCAAGTGTTTATAAAATTGCAGCTCAGGTCAGAGTCAGAACACAACAAACTGGGTACCTAAGCAATGAGCCAAGAAAGTTCATGGTGATGTTTATACAGCATGGTAAGAGATGGTCATGCACTGATCTTTTCAGTCACAAGTTCCACAATGCAAATAAAGATACACAAGTCTATGTGGTTCTTATTTAAATATTTGCAGTGCAGAAGGTCTACATTTGCTTTTGCTATAAAGCATTTGTTTTAAACTTAAGTAAAGTCTGGGTGTGATATTTCTTTTGTTCAGATCCTGACTAGTTAGTTAATTAAAGATCCATTAACAAAGATCATTTTTAACATGATAAATACCACAGGTATATAGACAACTTAGAACAACACATCTATTCCTAAGTGTTCCTTTTCACACATTCAGTGACTCTACTTGTTTGTCATTATTTATATGTTCCTTCTAAGCAGAGATGGGGGCATGGAAATGAGTAAGTCAGAGCATCTCAAAGAATTAAATATTAAAACTGTAGACAAATCTGAATTATGTGTTGGTATAGGGGACAGAGAAGTTTCACAGAGAAGACCAATAAGAGATGATCTTTGAAGGATGATCAACAAGGTTCTAGTCAGTCAAAAACAGGGTGGAGGTAGGAAGTATTAAAGGACAAAACTATGCTCACAGTTTTACAATGAGAAATGATGGGCATAGATCAGAGTAGTAAGGATGAGAGATAAGGATAGAGAAGTAGAATATTTAAATATTGTGATGAAGCACGCATGTTTTGGAAGTTTCCTTTTTCTTCTTTTTGTTAAGGCAACCGAAGCCCTAATTCTGGCACTAATGCAGAAACCAAATTAGGAAAGAAACACAACACAGGGAGATCATTTACAAAGCCAATGAGCTACTTCATAAGAGACGAAGTTGTTTGAATTGAAAAATGGTTATGGGGTGGAAAACAATACCAGGACATGAGATATTTAGTAGGAAGTGGAAATGCTAGTGTTGGGATGGTAGAAAGTATCAAAGATGTAAATTGGTCCCAAGTCTGCAGAGCCTAAATAATTAAACTTTTAACATTATTTTATATCATTCAATGTGTCATTTTTATTAATTCCCCTTATCACAATTTTATCAATTGGGAATAATTATGCTATTATCCCTAGTTTTGCCAATGATGAAAGAGAAACAGGAAGGTAAAATTGTCTATGGTTATCCAGTTAATAAGAGGCACAGATGAGATGCAAACCCAGAGGTATAAACTACTCTCTTGATAAGTTTCCCGAGTTCTAGTGTCATCATTTTCAAAAGCAGATTATAATAGTAATCACCTCAAAGGAATGTTGTGAAAATTAAATGAGTTTGTTTGCAAAGTACTTTGTCCAATGAATGGCTAAATGAATCTTATTACACCACGTCTTATAGACAAATTGAGATTTTACAAGGGAGTTGTACATGAGGGAGGAAAATGGGATGGACACTCTGGGAAAATGATTACTCCCATTTCCTGTGAAGTAGTAGGTCATGTCAGCTGCAAGGAAGAAACACAAAGACAGTGAAAGACTGTGAAGTGTCGGAGCTGTCTTTCAGTGGAACAAGAGAAGTGGAAGTTTAAAAATCCAATACTAAGAGCCACATGTTAGAAGTGTTATTACTCCACAACTACCCTGTCTCAAGAAAATGAATCAAAGAAATACTTACTTTACAGCTATTTTGAGCAGTTCAATGATATTCTGGGATAGTTAAATCACATGATTGCAATATCAAGAAAAAAGAGCTGTTGAAAAATGCTATTGAATTAAGATAGTTCCACCATTCAGTTACCATTTTCAAAACTATTATTCTTGTCAGATGACAGGAACAAACAGTTCTTTCTCATCCTTTCATTCTCTCAATAAACTTTATTATGTGCAATCTAAAGGAAATATGTGTTAGGTCAACAGGCTGTATATCAACCAGACCTGGGAATGAGTTTCAAAGTTGAAATGATATAAAATCACTTATTCAAAAGGAAAAAAGAAAAACTTCACTCAGGGTAACAGGTCATGGGCAAACTAACATACTCAATTTAAGACTATAATTTCTAGGAAGATTGTAATTAACCATATTTCTACCAAATACTACACTGTTGAAAAGCAACAGATTCAAGTTAAATTTGCTTATAATCTGTCATTCTTAGATAATTGCAGTTTTGTTTCTCTTTGATTAAATTATACAGCTTAGTTTTTTTTTTTCAAAGTAAAAATAAGAACATGAGATTATAAATATCCCTTACTATGGATTAATTTATCTTCAGAAGAACTTTCTATATTTTTATTATCAATTAGTTTGACAAAGTTAAATATTATTTTTAAAATCAGTTGATTCCTAAAGTTAATTATTTAAATTAATCTTTAAAACTGATTATTGGAGTATTTGGTATTTTTTAGGAAAAATCTGCATGATTTGATAATCACAAAATCAACATCAAGATTTTTACATGTGAACCTCAATACGATAGCTTAAGTATTTTGAATGAAAATTTTTAGTAATCTTTAAATCAGCAATAAAATTAAACTAAAAAATTTTAAAATAGCATTTGGGCATTGATTTCGATAATGAAAATACCTTAAATTTAGTTAGCTCTGAAGCCAAGTATTGTTTTTTCAATCCTTATTTTTCTTGAAAGAGGTACTAATGTGTGTTTTGAATTCAAAATGTTTACTAATTTCTCCATTTTATTAGTGTTATTGATACTGCCATTTAATGGTGACGAGTCCTGCTCCTTCTAATGTTGAAGTTTGAACACTGGAGAAGCACGCCAAGGTAAGCATATTAAGCAGGTTTTATTTAAAGGTAATATTACAGACTTCTCCTGGGAGGAAGAAGGGGGCCATGGCTGATGTTCTAAAGTCCCAAGAAGTGAGCGCACCTACATCTTTTATAGGTTAAGGTCTCTTTTGTTCTCCAGTTCTCTCACCCTATCTCTCCTTCCTGCCTAAGTGACTAGGCCTGGTTTTGCATTAAGTGAGAAGCCATGGGCAGGGGGAGGGCCAAGGTGATTCAGGCAGGTAAGGGCCCAGGGGGCATTAATTAACAGCTCCATGCTTGCAGTCCTTGATAAGGACAGGTAAATTTGGTAATCAGTGAGCTCTGGAGATCTTGACATTCCATTCGTCCAGGAGCAGTCTCCAACTTCCAGAGGCAGATGGTTTCATGGCTTCATTTCCTCGATTTGACCCGATCCCCTATTTCTACACTACCTGTCCTTAATTCTGGCTTCATTATGTTGGTGCAACTCAAGTTTATCGTTACCAGGAAATATAGTTTATTTTCTTTCAGAGGCTAAATGAAATATTTGCTTTCAACTTTCATATTGACATCTTTTACAAGTACGTTTAGCAACTTCCTCTTGAAACTTAATATCTTGTTAAAGGAACTTTAAAAAAGTAAAATCAGAAATTAATTAAAATACAGTTTCACATCTTATAAATTATATATTGCTCTACAAAAGAGACTGATGTATTTTTAAGTTAAAATTAAATGCGTGGCATATCCTTAGAACTTCAGATTTTACACTGAAACAGCAGGTTTCTGTCAATATTTTTACAGTAAACGAATTCTGGAAAAGAACTTTTCAAATTTCTCCCTCAACACAACTTTCCAATAGAGGTATTTGGTGGGCATTGATTGATTCTAACCCCCCCCCCCCAAAACAAAACAAAACAAAACAAAACAAAACAACCAAAACCTGTTGTCATGGAAGTCAAACAATTTATTGACTTCTCCTCCATAAGGCCAGGTCCCACAAATCACTATTCAGGATTAAGAGTTTGTGAAATGAACAATTGATACATAGGCAACTCAACATTCAGCAGATGTAATTAGGAATATAGATAGTTTAAGAAACAACGAAAGGCCAGGTTGTCGCTACTTGAATAACTACAGAAAAATATCATTTCTTCATTAAATAGTTTCCAAAACTATGAAAACATTAAAAGATACCTGGAAAGAGAAATTAAACTCCTCATCCAGCTACCGAGACGTAGAGCTCGGTCCAATTTAGAACGGAGGTTATTTGTCCTTCTGGGGCACCTGTAATGAAAAGCTGCTCCTCTTTGGGGATTGGCTGTTGCCGTGGTTACCATTTGTTTAGAGGATCTGGGCGCTGTCTTGCAAGCAAACCAAGGGATTTTGCTGCTGGTGGGTGAGCCAGACCCTTCAGTGGGGATTTGGGTTCGGGGAGGAGAGGGAGAGCTGTGGGAGCGCAGATCGAGCTGGACCACCTGCCGCCAGGGCTAGGCTTCCAGCAAAGGGAGAAACCGCGCGCCCAGGGGGCGGCTGCGCGAGTCCCCAGCCTTCAGGCTCCTTTCAGTTCTGGACATTTCGTGACTCTCTTAGAACTTTAAGGTCCAACCTGACCGCCCAGGGAGCCTTTGATGGTTACCCCCACTTCCCTCTCCCCACCTCCTCAAATATACCAACTGCCAGTTCTTTTCCTTTCCTTCCTCCTTCCCTCCCTCCCTTTTCCTTGCTTTCATTATTCCTCACACACATTTTTGTTACTTTATGAAGTAGATTTCCCTTCCTTTTCTTTAGGGATAGAAGAGTAGAGTTACTTAAGTTTTCTCACTTTCGACAGTTTCGCCAGCTCCAAGTGAATCATTATCAACTTGAAAGAGTTTATACCCTGGCCAGTTTACTATGGGGTTCATCTAAGGCAGGCAGTCTTGTTCCAGAAGGAAACCACTAGCTACAGAGGTGAGTGTTGCAGGAGTGAAAAGTAGCTAGTCCAAATTGAGAAGTGTTGTAGATGTAAAATACACACCGGATTTCAAAGAATTAGTGTGCAGAACAACAATGTAAAATTTAATTTTTATCTTAATAATTCATAACTTTTAGGGTCGAGGACTTAGCTTAGTGGTCGAGTGCTTGCCTCCCACGTTCATGGCCTTGGGTTCCAACAAGGTACCCCAATAATAATAGTAATAGTAGTGATGATGATAATAATAATAGTATTTTATATTAATTATGTATTTGTGTGTGTTTTGTTTTGGGTACTGGGGATTGAATTCAGGGGCATTTGAGCACTGAGCTACATACTCAATCCTATTTTGTATTTTCGTTAGAGACAGGGTCTCACTGAGTTGCTTAGTGCCTCGCTTGCTGAGTGCTCAGCCTTGCTGAGGCTGGCTTTGAGCTCAAGATCCTCCTGCCTCAGCCCCCCTAGTGGCTGAGATTATAGGAGTCCACCACTGTGTTGGCCTATTCATTATATTTTGAAATAATATTTGAATATATTGTTCAATAGGACATAGTAAAATTAATCCAATCTGTTTCTTTTTTAAACAGTTGCTTTGTAAAATGTAAACTTGCATTTGTCTTCAGATATAGAAACATTGGATGGGGCTTGTCTAAGGAACCAGTAAATAAGCAGAGGTGGAAATGTAAAGGATGTTATTCTTACCTTCACCCAACTTGCCTACCCTTCTTTCTATATAAAGTTTTATGTACCTGTGCATTCTAATTTATAAACACATTAACAAAATATAATTTTCCACTTAGCAAAGCTATTGAATTACTTTGAATTCAATTATTGGAATTGTTCTGTTTGCTGTTTTGCTGTGTTTTGAATGGAGGAGGTTGTGGGAAATTGAATGTTTTAAATGAGCTTTTAAAATTATAAAAGTAGTATATACTGACTTTTTTTTAAAAGTCAGTCAACAAGAAGGTATAAAATAAAAATTTAAAGTTCCCCAGTTTCTTCAAGAAGTTTCTGTTTCTAAAAACGTGTGTGTGTGTGTGTGTGTGTGTGTGTGTGTAGTTATCAAGAGGTTTTTCAGTGTCTTATTTTCCTTTTTTTAGTTAGTCCTTCTTGGATACTTTCTTATAAGGATAATAGTAATTGTACTCATTTTAAAAATAATTTGCATCATATTCTATGGATCCTTAACTTATGTAATTTTTCTTTGTGAGTACTTAGGATAGCTATAATTAAATTTCATTAATATAATTGTAGATTTACAGCTGAGTACAGAAATGCTGTAGTACACTTTGTGCAAAATCTCCCAATGGTAATATTTTGTTAATTATAGAGTAATATAACTAGAATGTTGACATTGATAAAATCTACTAATATTATTTGATTTTTCTCCATTTAATGTGTACTATGTTCTATACAATTTTAATCAGCTGAATAAATTCATTCATTGTAGTTTGCTGATTTTAAGTCCTTTGGGTATAAACTGAGGAGTGGGATAACTGGATCAAATGGTGCTTCCATTCTAAGTTTTCTGAGGAGTCTCCAAACTGCTTTCTACTTTGCAATCCCACCAGCAATGTATGAGTGTACCTTTTCCCCCACATCCTCACCAACATCTATTGTTGCTTGTATTCTTAATAGTTGCTGTTCTGACTGGAGTGAGATGAAATCTTAGAGTAGTTTTGATTTGCAATTTTCTAATTGCTGCAGATATTGAACATTTTTTCATGTATTTGTTGATTGATTTGTATTTCTTCTTCCATGAAATGTTTTCTGTTCCTTAGCCCATTTATCGATTGGGTTATTTGTTTATTTGCTGTTAAGTTTTTTGAGTTCTTTACATATCCTGGAGATTAATGCTCTGAGGTACATATGGTAAATATTTTCTCCCATTCTGTAGGATCTCTCTTCACATTATTGATTGAATTCTTTGCTGAGAAGAAACTTTTTAGTTTGTTACTATTTACTGATTCTTGATTCACAATAGCCTAAAAAATACTTGGAATCAATGTAACAAAAGAGGTGAAAGACCTCTACAATGAAGATTACAGAACACTAAAGAAAGAAATTGAAAAAGACCTTAGAAGATGGAAAGATCTCCCATGCTCTTGGGTAGGCAGATTTAACGTTGTCAAAATGGTCATACCACCAAAAGTGTTGTACATATTCAATGCAATTTCTATTAAAATTCCAATGACATTCTTCTTAGAACTAGAAAAAAAACAATCATGAAATTCATTTGGAAAAATAAGAGACCCAGAATAGCAAAGCAATCCTTAGCAAGAAGAGTGAAGCAGGAGGTATCACAATACCAGACCTTAAACTATACTACAGAGCATGGTATTGGCACCAAAACAGACATGTAGACCAGTGGTACAGCATAGAAGACACAGAGACAAACCCACATAAATAGTTATCTCATATTAGACAAAAGTGCCAAAAATATTCATTGGGGAAAATTTAGCCCCTTCAGCAAATGGTGCTGGGAAAACTGGCAATCTATTTGTAGCAAAATAAAATTAAACCTCTATCTCTCATCCTGCACAAAACTCAACTCAAAGTGGATCAAAGACTTAGGCACTAGAACAGAGACGCTGTGCCTAATAGAAGATACTTTTCAAACTTTTTGACTAAAACCTACAGTAAATAAAATTATATTAACAAAACATTTATTTTTTATTGTAAACAAAAGGGATATATGTGGTTTCTCTGTTTGTACATGGAGTAAAGGCATACCATTTGTGTAATCATAAATTTACATAGGGTAATATTGTTTGATTTGTTCTGTTATTTTTTCCCTTCCTCCCCACCCCTCCCACCCTCTTTTCCCGCTATACAATCCTTCCTCCATTCTTGCCCCCCTTCCACCCCCCCATTATGTGTCATCATCCACTTATCAGTAAGATCATTCATCCTTTGGTTTTTTGAGATTGGCTTATCTCACTCACTTAGCATGATATTCTCCAATTTCATCCATTTGCCTGCAAATGCCATAATTTTTTAAGTAACCTCTTCAAACCTTAGTTTTCTCATATATACAAGGACTGTAATGGTCTTTATCCTGTTAAATTTTTCTAATGATCATCATTTCCATAAGTATCTTCTAATGCCTGGCTTGTTACAAATACTCTATATATGGAAATATATGGATGGTGGTGAACTTGATAATGATGTGAAGATATGCTGTAATGCATTTTTGTGCCTATATCCATTACAAGCATTAACTATTTAAATAAAATCAACACTTAGATTATTTAATAATTCATAAAAATTTAGGTTATATGTATAATATTTAGATTGCCATGTATTATCTATCATTATGTGTCATGTTAGCAAAAGCTGTGGCTATCTGTGGCAGAATTACCAGTATTCTCAATGAATACAAATAACCGTGTTTTTTCCCATACTTAGATTATTCTTTTCTAATATTTGAATCTCTAAATATTAAAGCTATTCAATGACATTGTTATTAATTGGGCCCATGTGGAATTTTACTTTGAAATCTCTTGATTTTGGAAGGTAAACCAGTTCATTCCATATATTTTTTTTATCTTAAAGAAACAGAATAATAATATTAGACTTGAATATTTTGTAGTCAAATATGTTTTTGAAAAAATAAGTGAATGAAGAAATAAAAAATATTCTTTAACATATGGTGCAACCATAATGAGGTGTGATGAAAGTTTGTTAAATTAAAATAGGTTAGCAAGGAACATGTTGGAAAAATATGACAAATTGAAGAACCCACAGTTTTTAGAGATATAACAGCCTTTTCATTTTTATTTTCTGTTTTTTAATATGAAGAGAGATGGAAGATAGTGATGATGCTGATGCAGAACTCAAAGAAGAGATAGAAGCTGAATTGGATAAAATCAGTATTTCCTCCTTGGAACAAGATGAGGTTGAGACTGATTCAAAATCAGAAATCCAAAGTGAAGATAGTGATGCTGGAAGTGTTAAGTATTGCATTTTTAAGCCTTTTAACACAAACTCTTTTCAGGAGAAATATTACTTTTCTCAGTATATTTTGTATACATATCTCATTTTTTTAGCTTGGGATCTCTTTTATGTTTTGTAGTTAGACATGAGCATTTTAATTAGATTAAATTATAAGACAATCTTTAGACCTATATAAATGTTTTTATCTTTTAATTTCTGTATTTTCTCCAATGATAATTTGCTTATAAAATTCATTCATGGATCCACTCTTTTGCATTAAAATCCTTAGTCTAATCAGAGTTTATTTTCAGGGATGTTATGAACATATTCCTACTGTTCCTTGTCTTCTCAATTGGTTTATCATGTATCTTTTGCTATATTTAGTACTTATACACATGATTTATCAAAAGCTATCTGTTTTTTCCATTATTTTGTCTATTTTTGTCCTGTAGTATTTTTATATTTTAAACTATTTAATGAATCAAATTCCTTTCAATGTTTGGCTTTTTCAAAAATTTCTCAACTGTTTTATTTAAACTCATGTTGTAAAATTTCAAAACAATATTTCTACTATGATTTTTAATTAGAATTGCCCTAAATTTACCTATGACTTTTAGAAAATTTAATTTTTTACATCATTCTGTCTTTTTATACATTTGACTTAAATGAGACAAAAAATGCTAAAATTCTTTATTTGGGTATGAAATCCAAGAGAATAATGGATTCTGCTTCATTATATCTTCATATATAAAGGCAGAAGAATAAAGCTTTAAAGCTCTTTTTTTTTAACTTCAGATGCCTCACTATTATTTCTATACTTTAGAATAAATATCACTAGGAGAAGAAATCACTAAGGGATTACAAATTACTTTTGGCAGGACATAATGACTTGTCTACAATCTAGGTATCTTAAACAAGAAATAGAAAACTCAGTTTAGGACAGAGGATAGAAGAGTAGAGTTGGTACTTTTATTAGTACTGACTTATTTTACAGCCTAGAATTTTGTTTGTTTTTCTGAAACACTAAGGGAAAAAGCACCATTTTTCACTTTGTCTTTGATATCCCTTCTCAAAATAAACACTGAATTCTATTAGTAAACAGAAAAAGAGCTGATTGAAAATCTTACTTAATACAGGGAAACCCAGTATGGCAGAAAATATTTTCATTAGATGAAATTAGTGTATATAATGTTCTTCTGTATCAGAAACATCTATATTGATTCATCCAAATTGTATTTGGGGCCATCAATGAAGTTTTATAGTCATATAGATATGTATTTCTAGTTTCCAGATTATTATTAAAATTACCCCTGATATGTTAAATATTTGCTGTTATTATGCATATTTCTTTGTATTATATTTTTTAACTTGCTATGGTATTTATGGAAGAACTGCATTTTTACATTTTTTAAATTAATATCAATATATTTAGCTAATTAGAAAATTTGCAAATAGATTTACATAGGCCCTATTGATAGACATTCTGTAGTAGTTCATGAATTTGACTAACTTTGTGTTTACTAGTCACAGAATAAATCTTGGAAAGTACTAAATACTTATATAAGTTATTGGTTCTTATATTTGTTTCCTATATAGATTATGGGAAAAAAAACTTTAATTTTCATTAATATTTGATAAAATTTATTTGACATTGGGATTAATTTAAAATATAGACAATAATTAAGGACACTTAATAAAAAGCTTCTAATAAAGTTAATTAAAATTATATGTTAATAGCTTTTGTTTCCTTAGAGTCTTATAGAAAATAAAATAAAAGCAAATTTTAGCAAAATATTTGTAGGAAATGTACTTTTTATGGAGTTGTTTTACCTCCTTTACACATTTTGTTCAAATTTTTTGGAGAGGAAAATTGGATGTGTAATTCTTATTTTAGGGCTTAGAAGAATTACCAGAGTCAGTTCTTCACTGCATCAACATTATAAAGAACAAGAGTAAAACTGTTGAAGAGCTCATTCTTCAGGATTTAGAAGATATTGATGTTTTAAGTAAGTATAGCTTTCATTTGATTGGTAGATATGTTTTCAGTAAGTTTGGATAACATAATTTAGCAAACTAAATTGTTTAAAGTTCTTATCTTGTGCCATGTACATGAATATGCCTTTATTGCTAATATAGTATCTATAATTCGATGGACTACCAGATTTAGTATATACTTTTTTTCTTACTATCTTTGTTATATCTCTAGTAAATACTGACTGCTAATAGTTTTGTTTCCCCAGTTCTTTTTTTCTTTCCCCCCCTTTTGGTACCAGGGATTGAATCCAGAGTCACTTAATCATTGAGCCACATCCCTGGTCCTTTTTATATTTTAATTTGAGACAGGGTCTTGCTAAATTGCTAAATTACAGAGGCTAGCTTTGAATTTATGATCCTCCTGCCTCAGTCTTCTGAAACATTGGGATTAGAGTTGTATGCCATGATGCCCATTCTTGTTTCCCCAGTTTTAATTATTACCAGTTTTCTATTACTTTATATTAAAGTAAAGAAAATTGAATATGGAACTATTTTTAAAGTATCAATGTACCCACCTTTTTGGAGGGAAATAATCCTTTGTATTCAAAAGCCTAACAAGCTTTATTTGCTTGAAATGAGCAATTTTACTTCATAGAATTATTCTAATAATTGAATGATAAAAAATTTAACTAGAATTAATCACTTCTTGTCTTATCATGAAAAATGAAGACAAACTAATTGTTCATCAGGACCTTGGTTTGTCTGATAATACATGTATTAAAAAAGAGGACATGGAAAAAAATTTAACTATCTAAAAATGTTCACGTTATGTTATTAAAAACTTATAAAGTCAATTTATTTTATGAAAATGTTATACATTATAATACGGATATTAATACATATCCGTTCAAAAAATATTACTGTTATAACAGGATCTATTGTAGCCACTGAGAATACAGCAGTGAACAAAACAAACAAAAGTCTTACTCTTTGTTCTAATGTTTCAGTGTAGGGAGACAAACAATAAGCAATTAGTAATATTGCAATAGTGATAATTGCCATGAAAGAAGAAATTCAATGTAATGGGCCAGAGACTGGAAGTTGCTATTTTAAATAAGGTAGTTAGAGGAGTCTCTCTGACACATTGATATTTGATCAATGTTTTAGTCAGCTTTTTCCCTGTGACCAAAGGACCTGACAAGAACAATTAGTGGAGGAAAAGTATATTTATGGGCTCACGGTTTCAGAGGTCTCAGTCCATAGGTGGTCGACTCCATTCCTTAACGTTTGAGATGAGGCAGAACATCATGGCAAAAGAGTGTGGCTAAGGAGAGCCACTGGGAGCATGACACCAGGAAACAAAGAGAGAAAGTTCTCCTCATGGAGGAAATATAAACCCAAAAAGCACATCCCCAATTACCCTCCTCCTCTAGTCACACCCTACCTGTCTACTGTATCACTCAGTGAATCCCTTTCAGGGGATTAAAGTGCTAATTGGGTTAAACTTCTTATAACCCGATTATTTTATCTTTAAACTTTCCTGAATTGTCTCATACATGAACTTTTGGGGGATACCTGATATCTGTACCATAATAGGCAGTGACCTTAATGAATGAAAATGTGACCCAATGTGTGTATCTAGAAAGCCAGTATTCTCAAAAGAGAGAAGGCACACTGAGTAGAATTAGTATATTTGAAGAATAACAACTAATCCTTTGTGTTTGTGTCTCAGAAAACAAAGGATCAATACCTACCAGGCTCTTACAAATCATCATTTGGACTTTGAGTTTTATTCTTAGTATATAAAGGATTTTGAATAGGCAGAGTATCTGACTTATATTTTGAGATAATCATTCTTCTAATTATGTAGAAAGGACACATCAAGGTAACCATATTACAATAAGACTTGGAATTATATGGTTAGAAATGAATGGATTGAGTAGAAATGAGGGAAAATGGTCATGTTCTGGAAACCATTTTTAAGGATATGGTAAAAAAGGATTTATTAATGGATTAATACAAAAAGAACAGACATGGTGGATTCGTGATTTTTGTAGGAGTACCATTATGAATAGATATGTAAAATTTACTATGGTTGAATTATGAGGGATTATAATGGTTTTGTTTATTTTTACTAAGGTTTATGTAATGAAAATATATTACAAATATATTGACAACTATATAATCAAATTGTAAAAATTCAAAGAACATAATTGTAGAAAATTAGTTACATGAGGAAGATAAAGCTATGCTTATAACAGTGGATTAAGAAGATGATGAGAAGTTTTCATGTGCAACTCTATTAAAAGAGGTTTGATAATATCAGTGAATAACCTGAGGAAATTTGAATTATCAGAACTGGAAAATTTTAAAACATGAATAAATCAATTGTACAGCAAGAAGGGAGAAAGGAATTTCTTTTTCAGTGTCATTGAACTAGGAAAAATTTTGCAACTGACTCTTACACAGCAAGAAGCAAAACATTTGCATATTATATAATAATTTATTTTAAAAAGCTATATGTTTTCAATTAAAGCTGTATAAATATAGCATACAAAATAAATTGGAGGCTAATTTCATTTATGAATAAAGATGTATTCACTGGAGATATATCTATGAGTAGAAACCTAGCTACAAAGGAATCTGGATAATGTTATGTTCTTCTTTTCAGTGTCTCACACAAGAAGACATGTCAGACACATTGTGAATTGATATTGATGGAGAAAATGTGTATGACCAAATAGGTGTGAATAGTTGGTTAACTAGAAGAATGGGAGCATTACCATGAAACACACATTAATTGAATAAAGGGAAAAGAAATGTAACATCTCAGCAGATAATAAAAAATAAAATTCAATAAAATTTTATAAAATAAGGAATAAGTTTCAACTTCATTCATTATACTAATTATAGTATAATTAATATTTTTCTTAAAGTAATTTCATTATCTTGTGCAAGATTATATTGCTAGTTTGTGGTAGGTAGAACTGAACCTTTGTTGATTTCTAATCAAGTGCCATTGCAATGGCATGATTCTAAATTCATAGAAAATAAACCCCATTCTAAAATATAAAAAAGTTAAGAGTACTTTAGAAATTTTTTGCTTTTACTTTTAAAATAAATACAACAAATTTCCTCTCTTCTTTATTCATTTTTCTGTTCTACTGAGTTCCTATTGCTAATCAAGAAATTACTCTGATAAAAATTGAAATTAAAGGATAATGAAAGGGTTTAAGATTTTGGCATGTTGTACTCTAATATGTGAAATTACATTTACAAACTACTGTAAACTTTTTACAAAATATTATAATATTTTTCCTTTTTTAGATTGGAATTATGGAACAGTTTCTAATAATCATATGCATCTAAGGATTGGATTATTAACTGAATATGAAGAAAATCCAGAACAACTAATGAAGGTAAATGTTCAACATTTGACAGAAAGTACTCAATATTACAATTAGAAATTTGTCTTTTAAACTTACATAGGTTGAAAGTTCATTGATTTTAAGTTCACTGATTTAAAATGTCATTATTTTAAGGAAATCATTTTTTATTTTATGATTTCCTTTTGGATAGCATACAAAATCTAATGAATTTCAGTCTTTGAGAACATTAAAAATAATGATTTGAGCCATCAGTATTTGGAAATTTAACATTCATATAGATAAACAGGATTCATGATATATTTTTCCTAAATGTTCTGAGGAAAACGAGTATACTCATGTTTACTACCTTTCTTAAGAATTTACTGTGTTGCAGCAAAGACCTTAAATACTGCATAGAAACTTTGACTGTAGAAGATTTTACATTAGTTTTTAAAAGCAGATAAAAGAAAGAATTCTTAAAAATAAGATTAAAGGGGAGTATAGCATCTTATTAGGTTAAAAACCTATAAATATATTGAAGAGAGTCTCTTCTATAGATTTATATGTTGGATTCAATTCACTCTCATTTTCCATCTCTTTTATCTAATTCTGTTTCTACTCCTTAAGATGTTAATATAATTTAAAAATATTGTCTCTTACTATTTTTTGTGGTACTATAAATTAGAATATTTATTTTAAATTATCATACTGCTAATTCATTGGAGTAAATATCTTCTATCTTTCAAACTAGAATATTGTAGGAATATAATTAAGGAAAATTATAGATCAAAATGATCACTTATGCATAATTCAGGTTAAAATAGAGCATTTTTAGTTCTCTTTTGTCATATTGAATACATTAATAATTTGTATGAAGGAACAATCACTACAGGTAAGAAAACTAGAAATGCATTAGGAAAATAGTTAATAGTAGAAACATTTTGAAATAATTATCAAACATATTAACTGAATATTATAGATTAATATCAAAAACTAATTGGGGGCTGAGGTTGTAGCTCAGTGGTTGAGCCTAGCACGTATAAGGCACTAGGTTTGATCCACATAAAAATAATTAAACAAAGATATATGTCCATCTACAACCAAAAAAAAAAAAAAAAAACTGAATAGGGTTTGAAAAAACATTGAGAGGATAAAATATATTCTGCATGAGAAAATATTTTTATTCATAAGGAAAATAATTATCAATGTACTAAAGATTTGTATTTTAGAGAGGTTTTTAGAAAGTAAAATTCTGTATTTATATATGTTTAATTCATTATTGAAATCATAGTTTTACTCTATTTTGGTTTTCTTTAGTCATTGGTACTCCTTTATCTCTTAGATATTAACTGAAATAGAAAAAGAAGAATTTATGAGAAGTGAAGCCCATTGTGTGAGTCCTGATTTGGTTCCGGAGCCTGATCCTTGTGACTTGCCTATGGATGAACATGCTTTACCAGGTGTGCTCAATGATATTTTTGACAATTTTATATGATTGATCATAGTTATCTGAAAAATATCAGACAGTTTTCTTTTTTATGGAATATTTTAAGGTAGGTACTTTGACTTCTTTATTGACTGCAATGGAATGCTCCTGGTATTGGTCAGGATTCTCTAGAGGAACAGAATCAACAGGAAGCATGATTATAAATAGGGAATTTATTAGATTGACTTACAGAACCAGAAGCTGTATAGTCCACAGTGGCCGTCTGCTGCTGGAGAGCTGGAAAAAACCAGCAGCTGCGCAGTGGCCGACTCAGAAGTCCCAGAACAAGAAAGATAACAGTGCTACCCTAGTCCAAGACCAAGGCTTCCGGAAACTAGGTAGAAAATCACTGGCAGAGCCCACTTTGGAAGAGTGAGGAAGCAAGAGTCGGATATCCTCAGATGATAGAAGCAGCAATCAAGAACCCATTCAAGAAGAGCTGAGCTTGCATCTGCATCTGCTTCCTTGTTCTTCCAGCTTTTATTCCATCCTATTGGGCGGTGCTTAGGGAGGGTTCCACTTCAGTTCCTATCCCACATTCCAATCATTCCTAGACACGCCCTCATTGACACACCCAGAAGCTTCTTAATCATTAGCATCTCTTTATCCAATTAAATCAGCAATTCAAATGAACCATTACATTCATTTATATTAAAAAATGTCTTTTCTTTTTGCATATTGTCACTTTTTCTTTTTGATGTTATTCATTCACTTCAAAATTACTTTTTTTTTTTTTGCTACCAGAGATTGAACCCAGAGGCCCTTAACCACTGTGCCACATCTCCATTAGTTTTGGAGACAGGATCTTGCTAACTTGCTTAGGGCTTCACTAAGTTGCCAAGGCTGACCTTGAGTTTATGATTCTCCTGCTTCAGCCTCCTGGGTTTGCTGGGATTATAGGCATGTGCTACAGCACTCAGCTGAAATTACTTTTATTTGTTAAATTAATTCACTTTGGACTTTTTAAGAATTATTTTAAAGAATTATTTTAAGAATTATTGTTATTACTCTTTATGACTGCAGATGATGCTGATATAAATTTTGGATATTTTGAAGTTGAGGAAAGATGTAGACAGTCTTTTGAAGCCTGGCAAGACAAACAAAAAGAACTAGAAGATAAAGAGAAAGAAACTCTCAAAGCTCAGAGGGATAGAGAAGAAAAGCAATTTCAAGAGGAGGAAGAAAAGAGACATTGCTGGATGAAACAATTTGAAGTTGAAAAGAACAAATTAGAGAATATACAGAAGGTACATTTTGTTTTTTATTTTTCATGTAGCTATTTTTTAAATGTAGTTACCTCTGAAGAATATTGCTGTTTGGATTACAATGTGGATTGAGATTTATTCTATGGATTTTAATTGCCCCTGATAATGGAAGCAAATGACTGTTAATTAATGGTATTTAACATGGGCTACTTGATTAGATTGCACTGGAATTTCAGATATTGGTTTGGATCTTAGGGACCCTGGAATATATGAAGTTTCAAAGATCATCCTATAGTGTCTGAAATTTATAATATAAACTTGATTTTTACATATCATTATAATTTTAGGAAAGGATAGCAATTTTCTTAATTATGCAGTGCTTTTGCTATGTGATCTGGCTTGATATATTATGTAAAATATATTTGGTAGAAGTAGTCCATCCATTTAGGTGACATTCTGTGTCCTGATAATTGAGCTAATTCCTTGGAATTTGTTTTTATTTCTGTTGTGTGTGTTCAAACTGTCTGAGGTCCACACGGTCAAGTCTTTGTAGAGAATATTGAGAAACTGAGAATTTTAGAATCCTACTGGCAGGTCATAAAGATCTTAGAGTGTCTAGATAACAAGCAGGACCGACCATGTCTTGTCTTTATTACCAAAGTTTATATATGTATTACCCAGAACTTCCTAGTTTTGATTGTTCCATATAGAGAAATTTGCATGTGATTATGTAGGTAAATCAGGGTATTCTCACCCTCCATGTTGAGTACATTTTATTTTTTGTTTATATATAAAATAAATTAAATACTCTCACAATATTATAGAGCAGTTTTATAATATTTTAGAACTTTTTTCTAATAGTAATGTCTAACTTTTCTTTAGTTATAGTTTCCTTCCCACAGACCACACACACAAAAAGGGCATTTCTAAAATCAGAAACTCCTTTTTAAAATTCCAGAGAAGGATTGAATATAATGTAACTTATGAGAACTGTATTTTCTGGCTTGTTCTGAAATACATAAATACAATTGAGTGTTAGTAGTATTTTCAAATTTAGAAAACATCTGATTTTTTTTTAATTCAATTTAGTGAAGTTGTTTTTATTTGCATTGTAATAAAAATTTACTGACTTCCTTAAGGGCAAAGTATTCAGCTATGTGCTTAAATGATACCAAAGAAATCCCCACTATCAAAAAATTGTAACTCACTCTTCAAAACTAATCTGCATTTATCATAAAATTATGATTTAAGAAAATGTGATGAGTAGATTTAATGAATTACTGTTACACTTTATTATGCCTTAGAACTTAAAAATTTTTCCAGTTAGACTATTCCACAATATTATGATGTATTCTAAACACATAATTTACTTCCTTCCCAGTATTTCTTTCCTGTGCCTTTTGTAAGTTTTCTCTTCCATACCCAAAACGGTTGTCATAAATTTCTTAGTGGTTTCATCCTACCCTTCCTCTCTCATTGTTAGCAAATGATCACATTATGTTTTTGTATCAATCACAGACTGCTTTTATCTAATTCAGCATTTACTTAACCTCAACATCTATGCTCATCCTCTTTTTTTTTTTTGCCTGCTTACTCCCTGTAAGAAAACTTCCTTTTTTCTGCCAAAGGTTATCTTTTCTCCTTAGCTTTATATTCTGCCATTTTCAACTTACCCTTGCTTGTTTTCTATACACTTAAATACCTGTCAGTTTCCTCCTGTCTTATTCTTTATCAACATGCTCAGTTTTCTCCCATTAAGAACAAAAGAAAATCATGTGGTAACCTTTGTTTTTTCTCATTTTAGATGCTCTTTAGATTTACTTGTAGACAAGCTTCTTAAAGAATAATTATTTCTGTTATGTTCATTACCTTATCCCTCATCTTACCTTAAATCTGCTAGGGTTCTTGTATAATCACCACATTGAACAAGATTGCTCTTCAAAAAGGAAGTCCATAATCTCTAAACACTATATTCCCTGACTTTTTCTTGGTTCTTAATGGCCTTGGAAGCATTTTATGCCAGCAAAATTTTGAGTTTTGACCATTTTCCCTCCTCTTGACTTATAATGGGAATCTCGTTGGTTGTCTTTATTCTCTTCTTACATGTTTAGTACTTTCTCCTCCATGTCCATTTCAGACTTATTATTCTTTTTTTTTTTTTTGCTTTTTTCTTATTTTATGGGTGCATTATATTTGTACACAATAGTGGAATTCATTGTTGTGTATTCATATATGCAGACTATATAATAGAATGTGACCATTATTAGACTTATTTTTCTCTCTCTGTCTGTGTTTGGTACTACCAAGGATTCTACCCTTTGCCTTTTTTAAAAGGTTTTATTACTCCATATAATTTTTTGGTAACCTCATCCATAGCTATGACTGTTCAGAACCAAATCTGTCTTTATAACAAAATAAAGTACACTATGTAATTCTCCTACACTTTATATGTCTAAGACTAAATGTATTATTTTTTTTTTCTGAATCGTGTTCCTCCCCTGGTACTCTTAAATTCAGTAAGCAAAACTGTTATCAAGCTAATGAACAAAAAGAAAGAGAGAGAGAAAGATTCATTTTCTTACCATTTACCTCACTTTTTATTGCTTTTTTTCCTCTAATAGTTGTTTCATCATCTTCTCATAAATACACCTTACTGCTACTTTCAGGTAACTCAACCTTTCTTAGTATTCAGCCTAGAATGTAGACTATGTGATTGTTTTGGTTTTATGCACAGTGTTGCTACTTTTAAGAATTTTATTTCCCCACTTATATGCCATCAAAAGGCACCACATGTTGAATAAGATAGGTCCAAAGAAATTTTCCCACTTCCTTTGTATCTATTCAGTTAGTGGTTTCTGGCAGTTTCACATTTGCATGATCTTATCTACAGAGGTTTTCACTGATTCTCACATGGACATCTTCAATACTGTCCACACTGATTTTAGTATCCCTCTGGTTCTTTCCCAAATTCTATTTAAAATAAACTTAAGATTTTCCTGAAAATAGAGCTGTATGCATTTCCTTTATTTGAAATACTTAATAGATTCTGAAAATATCTACTCCCTCTCTTGAAAACCTAGTCATTTCAAGTATAAAGTTCTGCATAAAACTTTTCACAATCCAGTAGTTATGACAAGCATTCCTACAGTGACTCTTTGTAGTTCTCTTGTGATAAACTAATTCTGCTAAATGGGGTAATGTGTAAACTTATGGCAGTGTTCCCATATTAAAAACTGAGTTTTTTGATGAAAGATGCTGTTTTATACTGATTACTTTTATTCTGAAGAGTCTTAAGTAAACATATCCTAATAAAACTTATTGAAGGCAAACTGTTATTGATTTATTATATGAATTAAATGGTTATACTATACAGTGAAAAAACAATTATAATGTAAAACCCAGTTTACAATGTTATTATTTGTAATTTTTGCAATACCAAACAGTATATCTAGCTAACATATTTCACTATGTGAGCAAACATTCAGGAAACTAAAACAGCTTTCCCAGGTTGTAAGCATATATATGTCTTCAAAATGGAAACCTTAGGTATCATTTATCTGATGCTCTGCTTGGTGAGTTGTCATCTTTAATCACTGTGTACAAATATAAGTTGTGAGAATCATATATAATGATTATAATAGTCTTAGATATGTATGTGAATAAAATAAGATTTTTATATTATTTGTTCAGCAAGAACAGGACAAGATGAATGAGGAGATTCATGAAGAAGAGAAAATGTGGAAAGAAAAATTTAAACAGCATGAGGTATTTGTTGTTTTTAATCTCAATACATTATTCTTTCTCCATTTGAAATAAATTATTATGCTTGAAATTGGCATGTTAAGATAATATTGCCTAGCTGATGTAGAATTTATTGCAGCATTAAAAAATTCTCAGAAGCTCTCTCTGAAATGAAATGTTCTGAAAATAATAACTCATTCAGTGTGGTGTCTTTATAAAACTGTAATTCTAAAATTTCATTTAAGGTTTAAGGAAAGATACTATTACAAGCATTACATTATGTTTAAAGATGCTTATGAAAAGTTACTGTTTCTTGGTCACAGTTGAATTTAAATAATCCATTTGAATTTAAGATGATTCTGATGATAATAAATGTATTAATTTTAGTTTTTATTTACTCCACAGTTTTTATATAAAATTATTTTAGGTAATTACATATATTAAATAAAGTCTCCTATGATACTATTATCCAGCCAAATATTATTACCTTTCTTTGTATTTCTTTCAAATCTTTTTTGGTATTTACATACTTCTGAAAAAGTAAGTTTCTACTGTAGATATTTAAATCAAAAATTTATTATGCGTGTGAAAAGATAGGTTCATGTGTATGCTGAGAAAAATGAAGGAGAATAATAGCCGCCTATACAAAATCCAAATATTAGCTATAGTGGAGTCACTAAATTATGTGTAGCTATCATCCAGTAACAAAAATGTTAGAAAGGTGATGTTTAATATTTTAGTGAATTAAAATGTATAAATAGATATCAAGTATATGCTCTAGAGTTTACAAATTCAATATAAAAATTAAAAATTCATGGGATGAGTTGGACATAGCAAATGTGAGTATTGGTAAAACAGAAGAGAGTTTAATAGAAAATATTCAAATTAATGTACAAAGAAGACAAAAAAAGGGAAAAAACAAAGATCATAAGAACATGATACATAGTGAAAATTATAAAATTTATCTGATAATCTTGAAAGAAGAAGATAGAATGGAGCAGAAGCAATGGGTAAGGATATAATGGTTGAAAAGAGTTCAAATTGTTTAAAAAACCAACCTGAACATTCAGAGATGACTAATAATTTCCAAATAAGATAGTTACAAGAAAGTACACTGGGAATTTAACAGTTACTGAATGAAATTCAAGACACAGGAAAAAATATAATCTTAGGAACATCTAGAGGAAGAAACCGCACTACCTAAAAAATTTTAACAATAAAAATAATAGTTGAATTTGCAAGTAGAATGATAGAAGGGAGAAGACAATGGGACAGAAAATGCAAGTGCTGAATGTTAGTGGCTTCTTTTTTCTTTAGTATTTTTTGAAATCCTGAGTCTTCTCCTAATTTATGGAACTCCTTTTACTTTTCCTAGAGTATATGCTAAGTAGTTGTCAAAATATTTTTGAATGGTTAATTTCACAGTCTTTGCAGTTAAAAATATATTTATTGATTTTGCATTCAAAACTGAATGATTAGTTTATTGCTATTTACTTTCAATGATTTAAGGATGTAGCTCTTTGCATATTTATTTTTGCCAGTTGTAAATTTGATGGTTATTCCTTACATTCTTTTGAAGCTTTAGGATTTGCACTTTATACATTCATCTGCACGTATGTCCTAGTTTTCTATTATGTGTCAGGCACTTCTCTAAGTGCTTGCAATATAATAGTGAATAAAACAGAACATAATATCTGCTTAAATGGAGTGGAGCTCTTATTCCTTTGGGTACTGAAATATTACTACCACATATCTAAATTTGTTGCATGTTTGTTGTGAGTGAGAGTTAAATAAACTCAGCTCTTTGCCCTATGGCATTTTTTTTTTTTTTTTTTTCTCACTGACTTATTATTCTGAAACTACTTTTGGTTAGCTCCTTCTGTTTTTTTTTTTTTTTTTTTTTTTTTTTTCTCCTATCTGGCATACATTTCATGTCTTTGTTGAAAATACTTAATACTTAATTCTGAAGTTTGTCATTAGGTAATCAGACATTCTGCCATTCTACTTTCTGCCATTCTACTTGGATTTTTTTTTGTTGTTGTTCGAGTTAGTCCTATTTTTTATTTGAACACTTGCATTTTGTGTTTCTATAGGTTTTTTTAATTACTCTTTCTGAAAAGTCATCTACATTTAAGGTTTTACCTAGGTTAATGGTCTTCTTTACTCAGAAATTGGTTCTTTCTGTTTATTAAATGCATTCTCACAATCCTTGTTAGTTTCCCTTAAATATTGATGAATGCTGTTGACTGGTTTTGCTTTTGTTTTAGGATTCTAGTGATAATGATATTTTCTTTCCTAACTCCAAATTATCTCATTTTATGTATTTATCAACTTTCTTAAGAGTTGAGAAGGGATGAAATGTGTAAATAGGTTGATTCTTCATATTGCTTACATGTATGGGCTGCTTGGTCTTCTTAGTATCCTAAGTCTCACTGAGATTCTATGCTGCGTAGTCCAGTGTTAGCGCTCCATCTCCTTTATCAGATCTCCCATCTCAGAATGTTTGAATTCCTTTTTACGTACATCAATTTTGACTTGTGTTTTCTCTTTCTTTTTCCTGTGTCATTCTGATTTCGTATGCTTTCTATCTCAAAGAATTCCTCAATTTATCTAGGTGGCTTAGTAGCTTTATAATTTAGGTGATTTGTTAGCCTCATAATTTTAGAGTATCAAGTTACCAATATGACCCAGTCTTTTAAATATTTAAAAATTAATACCATTTGAATAAATTACTTTATTCCCTCTAAATGAATATTACAGCAAACTTCATTATGACTTTGGTTTTTGTATTTGTTTTTAATCTACAATTTTAAATGATATTTGAATAAAATTACACATTTAGTTTATGCTCTTACTATCTTACTTTATTTTAGGCATTTATGAGAAACTTGCATGTACAAATGGAAGAGGAAAGAACGAGGCTTAAAGATCTTCAGGAAAAAGAAAAGATGCGTTTGTTAAAACTGCAGCATAATGCAGCTGTAAAAATTCAAGCTAAATTTAAAGCATTCTTAATCTATCAAAAATATGGCCCAATAATAAGAGACCAAATAGAAAGAAAACAAAGGAAAGCAAAGGAGTTGAAAGAAAAGGAAGTAAAGATAACGACAGAAGGAGGAAGAAAAACGGAAAACAATTAGAGGAAGAACAAAAGATAGAAGAAGAGATAAAAAAACAGAAGCAAGAGGAAAGGAAAAGGAGAGAAAAAGCATATGAAGAAAAAAAGACCATCCTGAGACAAGAAAGAGAGGAGCTAAGAAACAAGGAAAAATTAAAATTAATAAAAGATGCAAACCAACAGCTAATAATAAATATCACATTAAAGAAGGGAGAACATAATGCCAAACATTTAACTGTTGAAGATAAGTCAAAGAATAAGGGTGAGATAGCCAACGAATTAGTGGATGAAAATTCAAAGAAGCAGGAAGATGTTCCTTTTTGGCTAGTTAAGAAATCAAATAAGAGTGGAAATGTAGGTAGTCAGTTTGCCTTGAAAGAACCGATACAAGTACAGTTGAAATCAAACCAAGCAATTTTGCCAGAATTAAAAACAGAAGAAAAAAGTGAAAGCCTAGCAAAAAACCAATGTTTGAAAAAATTGATTAAGCAAGAAATAAAATATGAAAATATGTACAAAAGAACTGAACTAGAAATCTTAGATTTGAAAGAAAATGTGACAGAAACAGCTTCAACAAGAATTAAACTCACAAACACAAACCAGGAAAGTGTGGAACATGCCATAAAGAAGAATGAGGGGAAAAAAAGTCCCAAAATAATAATAACAGAACATAATCAAGAAATGAATGAGGTGAAGAATGAGAAAGCACAGAAAATAATCAAATATAATCAACAAGAAAAATGATACAGAAAGTAGAAATGAGAGATATCACAAGAGAATGGATCATATGAAGAGAACACTTCAATTATTTCAATAAAACAAGAACTACTACCATTAAAATTAGAAAATTCTGAAGCTATGGGGGAATATCCGATACTACAAGAAAAAGAAATTAATTTAAAACCCAAAGAAATTGAGGAAAACTCAAAAGACAATGCTCTAAATAGTGATGTTATTTTCTTTAACACCACTGATGCCATGGTAAATATAGAAGGCAAAATAAATAAGCAAGATTGCTTTGTTGATAGACGTGCTCTTTGTGAAGATTTCAGTGGCTGTAATACAGAAAGTTCTTGGATTGCTAAAGAAGAAAACTCTCTTATATCTGAGATTAAAGAAATCCCAGAAAAATGCCATGAAAATAGGGCTGAATGTGAAGGGATCACAACCTGTCCCACACCAGAGTCAACACTTCTATCTTCTATTGAGGAGAAGAGACAAGCTTGGTTAAAATCATTTAAACCTTGGTTTGAAATT
This sequence comes from Sciurus vulgaris, assembly GCF_902686455.1. Lineage (NCBI taxonomy): Eukaryota > Metazoa > Chordata > Mammalia > Rodentia > Sciuridae > Sciurus > Sciurus vulgaris. The sequence continues at coordinate 146,201,112 of NC_136465.1, forward strand.
TTCAGGCAAAATCAACAAAAGAAAATTGTTAAAAGAAAGAGACCTTTGAAATGCCCAGCCAATACGATGCCTCCTCTGAGTACATTAGAAATTCTTCAGTGTGGCCCTTGGAATACGCTACAGCAGGTATTTTTAATTTTATAATGCTTTTAAATATTTAACTCAATTCTCTAAAGTGGAACTTGACATTTTAATAGAAGAAAAATTTGTATATAAGAAATCTGTCTCTTAATAGACTTGAGTTAGTAATGAAATATTGCCCCATTTGAGAGGGGATTTATTTTTAAAATTTCATCTATTTCAGGGCACTGTTTCCCTGAGAACTATATAGAGCTTTCATTTTCAGTGTCAATATTTTTAAGCTTACATGTAAGGGCTGTGTAACCATTATTAAGGCTCTAAGGGTGAGAGCATCTGAAAATTTAGAGCTGGAATTAGAGTAGGAAATTCCTAATTTGATACTCAGGCATTTGCTTTCCATCTGGGCTATCACACCACCTAGTGGCTTCTTTCAGAATGTAGTGAATTTCTCTATATGAGACCACTGCTGTGTAAGAGTTTACATGATAGAAGACTCTAGAGTTCCTGTACAGAAACATAATTATTTTGTCCTGTGTTGTATGTTGTATAAATATGGTACATATATGCCTCAAGCTTAAAACAGTTGTCATCAAATGCTACTTATTTTCAGTGGTTATGGACATCATAGTTCCAACCAAGATTAAGACATAGAAACTAATGAATGTGTAGAAAAACAGGAAGGAATATTTTAAATAGTGCAATACTAGAAAGGATTTATGAATAAAATATACATAATTTGTTAAGCCTTGAGAGTAAAAATGTATTCATTTAGTTTCTTTATATGAATAGATACCAGCAAAATGAACATTATATTAATACATTATTTTATTCTGTAACTCAGCAAATATTCATTTATTTAACTGTCCAATATGATTGGTTAATATTATTGGTTGACTTAAGGGACAAAAGCAGAAAACCTAATGTTGCATATGGAACTTAAACAAAGAAATACATAGAAAAATACATTATTACAGATCTTGAAAATTTCTGCAAATAAGATTTTGGGGTATTCTCTGATAGATTGATAAAATAGGGGAGTTTCAGAGGGACAGCTGAACCATGAAAAAAAAATATTAGGAACAAGAAGTAGAACATATATTTTGAAGTATTTTCCATTTCCTAGACAATGTATTGCCAGATCTATCAGTTCTATAGAGCTACATATAGAATATCCAATTGCTTGTTTTTTATTGTTTTCCTTGGACTGTCTCTAGAATTATTCTTTGTGTACTTTCCCCAAGATGTTATTTTGAGGTTTCCCTTATGATGACTTTAGTAATTATCTTACTTAAAGTAATTTTCCTTATGCATAGCTACTGGAGTTAGGCAATAGTGACAGCTTCAGACCTAAAATGTACTAATTTCAAAAGTAAAATTGACATTAGAGAAACAGTAATGCTCTACCCTTTTATTGTAGATCTCTAGTCAGTTCAGTGATAAGATCAATGAGGAAGTAAAAGATGTATGAACTTTTTTTTCCTTTGCCTCCTGCCCATTCTCTATACTTTCTTTGGAACTCTTACAATTTAGATAAAATGAAGATTAAGTCTACTTTACTTCTTAGAGCAAGGCCTGGAAAACTGTAATATATTTAGATCATTTGAGAATTTGTGAACAGTTGATTCTGATCTGATGGATCTAGTGATTAACAGACCAATGTTTTCAGTGTCATTGAGGGATAAAGTCACTGTTCATGAATTTGAGTAACAGTTCCTAAAAGACTTTTGTAGTCTTCTCAGTACTACTCAAAGCCACTATTTTAAAGGTTTAATTTTTCTTTGATGCATCATCACATATATATTATAAAGATAAAAATGTACATGAATGTGTCATATAAATGGTGAAGTATTATAAAATACCATCTTTTGTTTCCAGACAGTTCTTGTAATTCTCTTTGACAGATGGCTTATCTTAGGTCCTCATTCACTGTGCCACTGACCCATCACTGACTTACTTTGATTTTCTAATCTCTTAGGCTTCATGTCTTGTCCTTTTCCTGATCACCACTTCCATCTTTTGGAAGGTCTTTCTGGAGAGAACCTTTAAAGGAAAAAAGTTTATTCTTGTGGAATTTCACCCAGTAATGAATTTGTTTTGCTCATATTAATCTCTTACTTTGAAACTTTAGGACTTGAATCAGGTCTTCATTTGTTGTACATTTCTTTATTTATTTCTGGGAAAATATTGGTTTTCACTACCTGATTTTGGATACATAGGTGGGAGGATGAAAATATAGATAGATAAAAGAATCCAGCTTAATGTTAATCTTATTTCTACATTACTGCTAGCTTCAAAGTTTAGAATAGATTATTTTAATAGGAGATTAATGTGAAAATTATTTGAATAGAATTTAACAAAGTTTTAATAAGCTCTGTATTAAGATCTTGTTTCTAATTTTATATCTTCTATTTACTGGCATCAAACTTTGTGCAAGAATATTGACCTTTCTGAGCCTCAGTTTTGTCTTTCATAAACTTGAAAAACAATGTCTATTATGTAGTTTTAACACACTATATGCAAAGAACATGACCTAGGGCTTATCATATGTATGTGTGTGTTTGTATACATACATACATGTGTGTATACATACATACATACATGTACATATATAATTGTCACTTGTGAAATGTGGGTATCAAACATCTGATGAGAAAGGAAAATGAATTTTTGAGACCTGCATGATACCTGTTTCATTCAAGAAGTTATAAAGTTGAAAATACTATACTATCCCACTATAGTACGCTGATAATACACTAATATGTACCTTCAGTACATATACTGATAAACCAAAAAGAAATGACTAAAGAACAATGATTACAGATTGCAAATGTTTTTATTCTTCCTAGTTTTTGTGTTTTAACTATTTTTTTCTTTTGTTTTTGGCATTTTGCTACCAAGAATAACCAGTTGTAAGTAACAGCCACCACAAAAAAGGGTACTGAGCTTAAGGAATTTTTATTACTTTATACTCACCATGAATGAAAACATTTTAACTGCTAGTTAACTTTTAGATTCAATATATCTAAGTTATCTTATACAAGATAAATTGTAATGAACTGCTCCTGGCATGGGCACATGAATTACTTGAAGTTTTTTTTCAAACTGTTTCATTTAAGCCACTATCATACCTGAGACTCACTCTCTTTGCTGCTAATTTTTTTAAAACAATACCATTTCTCCCTGTTGAATAGATCTGAGACTGGGCACTGACCAAATATCCTAGAAAAATATAAAAAGAGTTGTTGCTTTCATTGCTTTTGTAATTACAGCTTACTATAAATAACTGACTCTTTAGGTTGAACTCAAAAATAATTGAGAATGAAATCTCTAAAAAACAAACAACAGACATATAAATATATATATATGAAATATATCTGTTTTAGGTCATTTTGATTACAAAGAGCTGTTAAAGATTTGAAAAAAATATAGTTGATTAAGTAGAAATTTTATTTGTGATCTTTAATTAAAATTAATAAAATGATTTATTGGTTCTGTAGGTGGACCATTCTTTTTGAGTCAGGGAACCTGAAATAAAAATCTTCAAGGAATTATATTTTCCTTTAAAAGGAGAGAAACAACATATGCTATGAATATATTTAAGGTTTGCCACTAATTATGGGGCAGTTTGTTCATTTACTAATGTAAGAAACTTAGCTAATATCTTCTGTGCCCCAGTTTTTCAAGCTGATCACGGATCATCGTGGATGCATATGATTACTAATACTGTATTGAACTTAATTTTTGGAGCACAAAGTCTTTTATCTATGTGATAATTATCATACACATATCAATAAATGATTAATGTAAAATTTATTTTTATATCATGTTTGGAAAATCTGGGTGGGGTAGAGAATACATTGCTATATCATAAGGACTTTTTAAACCGTTAAATAGAAAGGAAGAATTATTATGAAACTTTTTCAACAATGGATGCCACTAATAAGAATAGTTGTTATTCCTGTGCAGTAATGAGATAACACTATAGAAATTGTCACATCATAAATAAGTAGAACTTAATTGTGTTGATTGAGAGCCACATGTTATTAAATAAGAAAGGATAATATAAATTATGATGTCAAGTAACAGTTGTTAATACATAATCGTAATTGTCAAATTTTCTATTTTTAAGTGCTCACTTCATTTTCAATTTCTATTATTGAGCAAGTTTTCCAATTACAGAAGTTATATTTGTTTGCATATAGGTTAACAGGCAAAGCATAGAAGTTATTGTCATGCAGAGGAATATTTTCTTTCAGAAAATTTATGAAAAATAACTTGCTTCAAAATTGCTTTAGATTATGAATAGTCAAGATATTCCTAAAGTAATTTTGAAAGTAGAAACTCTACTAGAAGTTTTAAATATATCAATGATTGCTTTTGCTACAAAGCAAAGAACAAACTAAATTCTTTCTTTATATTTCCATGAAAATATGACTCTCCCATTCACTTTACTATAGAAGAATGTCTAAGATACTGTCAACCACACCTCATAGACTTTTATGTGATGTAATATGATGTTTGGGACAATAAAATTGACAAAAGTAGTTCTGGTACAAAAATCAGGAATTGAACTAATAAACTATTATATTGTTGCTTTTATATATTTTATATTTGAACTTAAATTGGTCATGCATGATTGCATATTTCATCTTTCTAGGTGGGAATCAAAAGACACCAAATAGCTTAACACAAGTTGAGTTGTTAATAAATGTGTTTCAACATACAGTATTTTTTTCTTATATGAATTTTCTAAACAATTTCACATTAACATAGCTTATATTGTGTAGTTAAATAATGTTACTCACCCCAGTTGTCTTGAATTCTCTAGGTTACAAACATTACATTTCAAGATTTGCCAGGTTGTAGTCTCTCCACATTATCGGAGTGTACAAATCTTCAGTTTCTATCCCTTCGACGTTGTGGATTAACTTCTTTACAGAGCCTGAATAACTGCAAAAAACTTAAGTACATTGATGTACAGGTATGTCCTCTGTTTTAATAGTTATTTTATGATAAACCATAAAATGGATTTATGTTTATGTTTCAGAAGTAACTTTGAAGAAAAAATTTATTAAAATAACATGTAACAGGTCTAGAGAGATCAAAGGCCTATGTTTGTGAAATAAAAGAAAGATGATTAGTTAGTACATCCTGGAAATTACTTTCCTCTTTCTCTTTTTTTAATCAGATGATACAGGATTTTTGTTTCTTTGTTCACTTTTTACTGCATTGCAAATGACCACCTTAGTAGCTTAAAACAACAGTCATCTTGTTTGCTTATCTATTGGTCATGAATTGAAAACCAGGCTTGGCTGGACATTTCTTCTACTTTATATTGTGTTGACTGGGACTCATGTAATTGTAGTCAGATGGAATTTAGGTGGTGAATGTTTAGAATTCCTTCTCTTAAATGTCTGGTGCCTTAACAGGATGTCTGGGAAGTTGGAAGCTCTCATGGTTATTTTGGGCTTCTTTTTAGAATGCCTAGATCTGCTTGCCTCATGCTGGCTAATGTTTTATTGTGTAAGCCATGTGTTCATGGGTGAGGAGAGCATACGAATCTGTGAATACTGGAGTTATCAAAGTGACTATCACATCTACCCTCTGGCAACTGATGATTCACTTCCTTCCCACATGCAAAATACATTCATGCCCTGAAGGCCCCAGAGTCACATCAATCTATGTGTTGACCCAGACTTGAAAGCCAGGATCTTCTCATCTAAACCAGATCCAATTAGAGATGAAACTCTTCAGGTGCAGTTCCTTGGGTGCACCCACTGAGGTGTAGTTCTTTCCTGAGAGATTTGCAAAATAAAATTAAAAGTTATCTCTCCACCTTCAAGCCCATACAAATGGTGAGACAGGGCTTAGTTGACTACAATATCCATTCCCATGCACATCAGTAGAAACAGGAATAATAAAATATTCAAGGTTGTTTAAAATATTTTATTATATTGTCCTGTGTCTTTTCAACATTTAAAAAAGAATATTAATAAATTCAAATTATTTCGTTATTTATTAGGTTACTTAAAATTTTCATGTAGACAGTAAAATATGATTATCATAGCAATTAGAAATTCACATATTCATTTAGAGTTTGTGTCTCATCCTTCCTCTTTTTGCAAGCTTTAAATATTTCATTAATAAGTTATTAAAACAATTTATTACATTTATTCTTTCTTTTAGGAAAACCATATTGTGACTATCAACTGTGAAAATTTGGAAAATCTCTGTGTTGTTCTTCTTAATAAAAATCAACTGAGTTCCTTTCATGGTTTGGATGGCTGCACTAATATTCAGAATCTTGAACTTTCATATAATAAAATCACTCGAATTGGTGAGAACAATGGAATTTTAATATTTAAATATTTAGTCATCATAATTATATTTTGTTTTACTTAGCTCCTTTTCAAGAATAGGCTACCATCAGCAATTTGCATGTTTTATTATGGTAATTTGCTTAATCTTATTTAATTTAGATTAGAAAAATATAATTGTTTTTAATGTATATAAGAGGGATATATTCTATCTCTGGCAAATGAGTGACTAATTCCCTTAAGTTAGTATATTCCCATCTCTGTTACATTTTCATGTGGGAACATTTCCTTAGTAGTGATCTGAGCTCCACTAAAACATATAAAACCCCAATTTGGTGCTATGATATTTTTATGAATCCTGTGCTTTCCCACTTCTCAGAAATTGTTATAACTATTTCCTGGTAAATGCTTTCATCACTACTCCTCCTGGCTGCACACATCTCTTGTACTGAACTTCCCTCTTTAGTTAAAACTGCTCATGACACATGAAAGAATTCATCTGATTGAATCTCCTTATATTTGAATCCTTCCATCACTTTATCTTTATAATTCTTTATCTTTTCCCTCTTTACATCTTTATGTAATTCAACAACTAAAATGCCTTTTTAAATATAAGAACAGTACTTCTATTTTCTATAACTATTCCTTTTACTCCATCTGGGACCTTAATTCATCAGTATCACCTGCATTATGTCAAATTATTTCTGTTGCCATGCCTAAACTCTCTCTTTTTATTGTCAAGAGTTGTGATGTTGTTCTCATCTCTTATCATCCAACTTCCCTTTTCTGCCCCACTGAAATTTAACTTCAACTTACGTTAAACGTTGTTTTCAGTGTAATGATTCTAAAATAAAAATAATATTCCATTCTATTTTTCATTACCTGGCTCTTAAAATCTTTTGTTAATTTTTATTATTTAATGACTTGGTATATTCTAAAGGGCCTTGGTAGGGACTTGATAATGGTTAATGAAGAATCAAAGATTGACAAAATGTCAGAACTTGATAAAAGTCTGACTTATTTTTACTTAACATAATATTCTCCAGTTTAATTCATTTTCTGGCAGATATAATTTTGTTTCTATATGGCTGTGTAAAATTCCATTGTATATGTATAACACTTTTTCTTTAGGCATTCATCTGTTGACAGGCACTTAAACTGGATCTATAACTCAGCTACTGTGATTACACTGTTGTAAACATGGGTCTGCATGTATTGTAGTATGCTGACTTGTTTCTTCTGGATAAATACTGAGGAGTGGTATAGCTGAGTCATACAGTGGTTTCATTCTTAGTCTTTTGAAGAACCTCCATATTGATTTCCTTTCTGGTTGTACTATTTACAGTCTCAAAAGAGGTATATAACTGTTCTCCCTGGTGCTCATGTTCTCTCCAGAACTTCCATTATTTGTATTCTTGATTAATGCAATTCTAACTGGATTGAGATGAAATCTCAGTGTAATTTTGATTTGCATTTCCCTGATTGCTAAAGATGTTGAACATTTTTTTCATGTATTTTTGGCCATTTGTATTTCTAAGAAATATTTTTTCAGTTCATCTGACCATTTATTGGCTGTATTTTTTATGTTAAGTTTTTCAAGTTCTTTATGTATTCTGAATATTAATCCTCTGACAGAAGAGTAGATGACAAAGACTCTCCAATTTCATAAGCTCTCTCTTCATACTCTTGTTTCTTTTGATATGCAGAAGATTTTTAATTTGATGTCATCCTGCTTGGTAATTCTTGGTATTATTTACCTGAGCTTCAGAGTTCTTTGAGGAAGTTGTTGCCTCCTTTGAGGAAGTGTGTTGGAGTGTGGTCTCCCATGTTTCCTTCCAGCAGTTACAAAATTTCTGGTCTAATTTGTAGACTTAGAATTGGATCCACTTATAATTGTTTTTTGTGTAGGATGAGAGACAGGAATCTAGTTTCATTCTTCTACAGATGGATACATGTTCAGCAGCACCATATCTTTAAAAGATTGCCTTTTCTCCATCATATTTTGGCACCTTTGTCAAGGATCAGATGACTTTATGTAGGTTTGTCTCTGTGTCTTCTATTCTCTTCCATTGGTTTATGTGTCTGTTTATGTTGGTATCATGCTGCTTTTATTATATTACAGCTCTGTAGTTTAACTTGAAATCAGGTATTGTGATGCCTCCAGCTTTGCTCTTTTTTGCTTAGAATTGCTTTGGCTGTTCTGAATCTTCTGTTCTTCCATGTGAATTTTAGGATTTTTTTTCTAATTCTGTGAAAAATGGCATTGGTATATTGATGGGGATTGAACTGAATCTGTAGATTGTTTTTGGTATTACAACCACTTAATTTAATATTAATTCTGCCTACCCATGAGCATGGGAGATCTTTCCATCTCCTAGTGGTTTTTATTTGCAATTTTTTTCTTCAGTGTTCTATTATTTTCTTTGAAGAGGTATTTCACCTACTTGGTTAGATTTATTCCTAGATATTTGGGGTATTTTTGAGGCTGTTGTGAATGCAAATGTTTTCCAGATTTCTTTTTTAGTGGATTTATTTTTGGTATATAAAAAAGCTACTGATTTGTACATTGATTTTATATCCTGCTACTTTTCTTAATTTATTGGCTCTACACATCTTCTGGTGTTTTTTGAGTATTCTTTGTATAGTATCATATCACCTGCAAACAGTGTTCATTTGACATCTTCCTTTCCTATTTTTATCTCTTTAATTTCCTTCTGTTGCCTAATTTCTTTAGCTAAACTTTCAAGGACTGTATTGAAAAGGAATGGTGAAAGTGGACATTCTTGTCTTGTTCCTTATTTTAGAGGAAATGCTTCGTTTTTCTCCATTCAGTATGATATTAACTTTAAGTTGTCATATATAACCTTGATGATATGAGGTAAATTACTTCTCTCTAGTTTCTTCAGTGTTTTTAACATGAATCAGGGTATTGAATTTTACTGAAAGTTTTTCTGTGTCTATTGAGACGATCATATAATTTTTGTCTTTGGTTCTATTTGTGTGGTAAATTACATTTATTGATTTGTATATGTTGAATACCACTGCACCCCTGGAATGAAGCCAACTTGATCATTATGTAAAATCTTCATAATGTGTTGTTAAATATAATTCACTAATATTTTTTCAAGGATTTTTACACCTATGCCCATCAGGGATGTTGGTTTGATATGTTCTTATCTGGTTTAGGTATCAGGGTGATACTGACTTCAGTGAATGAATTTGGAAGTGTCCCCTAGTTTCCATTCAATAATTTTAGGAGAACTGGCATTGGTCTTGTGGGGTCTGGTAGAAGTCAGCTGAGAATTCACATGGTCCTGGGCTTTCCTTTGCTAAGAGCCTTTTATAGTTACTTCAATATTATTGTTTTTATTAGTCTGTTAAGTTTTCTATATCCTCTTTTCTTCCTAAAATAATTAGAAAAATCCCAAATAAACAACCTAATGATACATCTCAAGGTTTAAGAACAAATCAATTATGAAACCAATAGAAGGAAGGAAATAATAGATCACTACTAAAATGAGGTAGAAAATAAAAAAAGAGTACAAAGATCAATGTATCAAGAGGTGGTTCTTTGAAAAGAAAGACACGATTGATAAACCCTTAGCCAAACTAACCACCACACAGAAAGAAATTACCTAAAATAATAAAATTAGAGATGAAAAAGTAGTAGTGATGTCATTCATTACAGGCATTACTGAAATTCGGAGATCATTAAGGATCATTAAGAACTATTTTGAAAACTTATATTCCAACATATAGGAAAATATAGATAAAATGGACAAATTTCTAGACACATATAAACATCATACTTTATGCACTTTTATATTAATGCTATGAGTTAGGTGCAAATCTCTCTCTTTTTTTCCCTCTCTACATAATACTGAACATAGAAAGTTTAAAAAATCACCTAATATCTCTCTGCTAATGAATGGTATCTTCAGGATCTAAAAATCAGCAGTTTACCCCTACTGCCTAATGTTTATTTGCCTCATCCTTCTGCCACTTTAATGAAGTATACAGTTAATACATACACTTCTTTTAACCATTTTTGTACTATATTAAAGTTCTTTATGCTGAAAAAAATGAATTGATTTTGAGGTTTATTCATGAATAAAGTTACTAAAGTTTATTCATGAACAAATTTACCGAGCACTGTAATATTGCTCCCCAGCCATGAGCAATAATTGACTGACTTTTATGAAATATGTATCCTATTGATAGATATTTTTTCTATATATATAGATTGAATTGTTTTATTTTGTTGACTAAGAAACAATGAAAATAAATATGATGTTAATATGCATAAGCAAATAATTGTGTCTTTTCATTTAAGAAGCTTCTATCTCTGCTACTATAGGAAAACTTTAATCTGGAAAAATTTTTAATTTCAGCAATTGATTTATAAATTTCAGGTAATACATTCCTAGAAAATATCAGTGTTAATTGGTAGCAATACTAAAATATTTCTGTTACCTACTTCCCAAATAATATTACTTTCTGGAAAAATGAAAGTATCATTTTATAAACATGAAAGATATTGAATTAATTCAGCATTTTCACCTAAGCCTGATTTCTCTGACATGGTTCATAGGGGAAATGTGCCAGGATTAATTCTTGCTCCTGTTTTTTTGTTTGATTTTTGTTTTTTGGATCATTGAGAGAAAAAAAATATAGCAAAATAAAATAAAACTACATTTTGCTTGTAGAAATGTTTTTCATTATGTATTTAGTGAATTTGGAGGAGTCCACTAGATGGTGCTAGTTTACTTTTGGGAATGAACTCAATGCCTGGTGTAAAATTAAAAGAATTTTACAAATCTATCTGCTTGTTCCTTCGTTTACAGATTACAAAGTCAACCCACATAATTTTCATCTAACTTAAGACAGAGTTGTGGCTAGGATCCAGTTTTCCTGATTCCTATTTCATATTCTGTTTTCATACAACATATAACCCTGAAGGACTTTTGCACTGAAATTAAAACTCTTAAATGCAGCTCAGCTCATTGGTGCACGTGGATGAAAAACTGTCATATATAACAATCAGTAAGGAGGTAAAGGAGGTGGACCTTTACCAAACATTTATCTAGTAAAACCCTCCAACCTGCTTTAGCATCTTTAGTTTTGCTGTTCCTTGCAGAATTTTCTTCCTTGTGGTAGGAGTGCTTTATTAAACCATTGACTTAATTCTTTGAGAATATTTCTCTGATACGGATGTTTACAACAAAAAGTATGGTCAAATATTACTTTTACCATGAACTGGAGCACTTTGAGAAGTAAACATACTTGGCTTAAGTTTTATTCATGGGACCTAGGAAGCTTTAAAGGAACTTACTTTATGCAGTAAACTGAAGAATATTTAAGCAACCCTTCATATTTATTATTATATTTAACTCCTTTGAAAAAGTCATTTGAATATTTTTGTGGGTATTTTGTTTTGTTTTAGGTAGGGAAGTGGATGTAATATAAGTTATTTTGACTGAAATGAAAGTTTTCTTAGAGATGTTTAGGAATTAATGACAAGGTAAGCCTTGCTAAATAAGTCTGTTTTGTTTTTCTCATCCTTTGTTGGACAGCAAAGAATTGGTAGGGTTAAAGGAGGAAGGGGTTAAACTAACTTTAACTTCCTTCCTATCAAGTTCCCTTCTTTGATCCAAATGTATTTACTGGATGCAATTACTTTTTAATCAGTTTTGCATAGGATTTTGAATGTTTATTAGTGTCCAATTCCCCTTCTGAAGTATAGAACAAAAATCCGCTCTCTCAGAAGCCATATTTGGCCACCACAGTTTTGCAAGTCTTGAATTTCTTGTTTTATTGTGAATTTTTTTTAGGGAACAATAATAGCTATCATGTTTAGTACCTGTCACATTAAAGTGCTGTTCAGAATGCTTTAAAATCCTTTCAAAAAGATGAAATGTCCCTCATGCCACAAATAAAGGAAGGAAGGGCCAGAGAATCCTCCTGCCTATTTTCACACAAGCTGATTCTAGAATAGTCCTGTTTCATTGAAATCCAGAACTACAGAAATTAGAGCTTGTTCATTTCTCATTCATTGCTGTGTACCATCATGGTATGGTGCTATTTTTGGCATAATCATGGAGAGAAAGTTAAATGATTTTCATGCTGAGTGCAGATCAGTCTCTTAATTCCTGTGTCTGAAGTTTTTTGCTTTAAATATTTTTGAGGCTAAACTATTAGTTGTATTGCAAACATATGCTATGTGTTTCTATAGAATTGACCAATTTTATCATTTATATGTCTCTTTTTATCTAAAGTTTTCTGCTTTAGTAGTCCATGTCTAATATAACCAAGCCAGCTTTTTTCTTTTGTATTTTGTTGTACACTCTTAAAAATTTTTGAGGACTTCTCAAATAGCTTATATTTATGTGGATTATGTATGTCATTATTGATAGTATCAGAAAAATACAGAAAAATTTTAAGCTTTCATTTGATTTAAATTTAAAGGCTTGGAATTTAAAAGTTTTATAAATATTAACTTTTTTTCTAAACGAAATGATATAATGAGATGAAGGGCATTGTCTACATCTAAGTTCCCATTAATATCAGACTTAACACAAGGCAGCTGGATTCTCAGGTTTTCCGCAGCATTCTCTAGTTTGCTACATTATCAAGATTTGTGTAATCTCTGAAAACTTCGCTGTGCTCTCTTGAGCAAATGAGAGAGGAAAAGGCAAATAACATCTAAGAATTTTTGGTTTGAAAATGGTTTTGACTTTATGAAACCTTTAGGAGCATCTCTGGGGGTCTCTGGGCCATACTTTGTGAACCACTGATTTAGTGTTCACATGACATATCTTTTTTCTTTTTTTTTTGCACCTGAGAGTATTCAATTCTTTTTCTTTTTAATTGACACATAAGCATATATGTTAGTGGTGAAAATTTAGTACAGATATATAATGCATAATGATCATTTAGCACATTTAGTATTTCCGTCTCCTTAAACACTTATCATTTCTTTGTGTCCAGAGCCTTTGAACTCTTCTAGTTCTTTGAAAAATATATAATAGTTTTTTGGTAAACTAAATTCACCCTTTTGTGCTGTGGAACTCTTTTATTGTTTCTTCTTTTCAGTTTATTTTGGTACCTATTATTCAACCAGTTCCCCTCTATTCCCATCTACCTTCACTTCTCCAAGTTTCTAATAATTACTATTCCGCTCTCTTTTCTATGAGATCAACATTTTTAGCTTCAGCATATGAGCAAGAATACATGGTATTTGTCATTGTGTGCCTGGCTTATGTCACTTGTTATAAAAATGCTCCCCAGTCCCATCCATTTTGCTACAAATGATAGAATTTAATTGCTTTTTATGTCTGAGTAATATTCCATTGTGTGTATATGTACCACATTTCCTTTATTCATTCATCTGTCAATGCTCAACTTATTTGATTCCATATCTTGGCTAAGTAAGTGGTTTTTCAGTAAACATGGGAGTCACTTATCTCTGTGATATGTTGATTTCATTTCCTTTGGATATATACCTAGAAGTGGGATAGTTGGATCATACAATAGTTGTATTTTCAGTTTTTCGAGGACTGTTTATACTCTTCTCCATAATGACTGTACTAAAATTAGTACCTTTTTTAAAATACATTCCTACCAACAACAGCATATGAGAGTTCCCTTTTGTCCACATCCTCACCAGTATTTGTTATTTTTTACTCTTCTGATAATAGCCATTCTGACTAGGATGAAATGATGTCTTGTTTTGATTTACATTCCTTGATGACTAATGATATTGAACATTTTTTCATGTATGTGTTGACCACGTCTATGTCTTCTTTTGAGAAATGCCTATTCAGATCACTCACTCTTTTATCATTATTTCTGTGCTGGGAATTGAACATAGGGGCTCATGCCTATGAGAGAAGTGTTCTACCACTGAGCTACATCCCACTTGCCCATTTTTTAATAAGATTATTTGTTTTCCTGTCATTGAATTTTTTTTAGCTACTTATATATCCAGGATATTAATTGCTTGTCAGAGGAATGGTTTGCAAATACTTTTCTTTCTGTGGGTTGTCTGTTCACTGTTTATTGTTTCCTGTGCTATGCAGAAGCTTCTTAGTTTGATATAATCTCGTTTATCTGTTTTCGCTTTTGTTGCCTGTCCTTTTGAGATCTTATCCAATAAGTCTTTTACCATACCAATATTTGGAAGTATTTCTCCATTCTCTTTTAGTAATTTCTTGGTTTCATGTCTTAAATTTAGGTCTTTGATCTATTTTGCGTTGCTTTTGTATATGGTTAAAGAAAAACATCTAGTTTCATTCTTCTGCATAAGGATATCTACTTTTCCAAGCACCGTTTATTGAAGAGGCTGTTTTTTCTCCAATGTCTGTCTGGTGCCTTTGTCAAGAATCAGTTAGCTATAAATGCACAAACTTATTTCTGGGTTCTCCATCTTATCCTATTGGCCTCTGTGTTTGTTTTTATGTCAGTATCATCCTACCTTGGTTCCCATAGCCCTGTAGTGGGTCTCGAAATCAGATAACTATGGACCTCCACCTTTGATCTTTTAACTCAAGACTACTTAAGCTGTTCATGATCTTCTGCAGTTATGCATGAATTTTAGAATTATTTTTCTATTTTCTGTGAAAAAATGCCACTAGTACTTTGACAGGGATTGCATTAAATCTGTAGATTACTTTGGGTAGTATGACCATTTTAACAAAATTTTCAATACATGAATATGTAAGGTATTTACAAATTTTTAGTATTCTTCAATTTCTTTCATGAATGTTTTATAATTTTAATTATAGAGGTCATTCCTTTCCCTTGCTAAATTTATTTCTACAATTTTGAAGCTATTGTTAATGGGATTGCCTTTTTAATTTTCTCACCAAGCTCATTTTCAGTATGAAAAAATGCTGCTGATTTTTATATGTTGATTTTGTATACTTCAACACTAGTGAATTCATTTATCATTTCCAACAGCCTTTTGGTTGTCTTTAGGTTTTTCTATACATAAGATAATGTCATCTACAAATAGGGAAAATTCGAATTCCCTGTTTTCTTTTTAGATGAGTTTTATTTATTTTTCTTAACTAACTGCTCTAAGAATTTTAGTACTGAGTTCAATAAGAATGATAAAAGTAGATATTTTTCTCTTATTCCAGATCTTAGAGGAAACACTTTCAGCTTTTCCACATTTAATATGATGTTGACTGGTAGGTTTTTCATACATAGTTTTTATTATGTTGAAGTGTTATTTCTTTTTTTTTTTTTTTTTTGCGGTGCTGGGGATGGAACCCAGGGCCTTGTGCTTGCGAGGCAAACTCTCTACTGACTGAGCTATCTCCCCAGCCCCGAAGTGTTATTTCTTTTATATTTAATTTGTTGAGAATTTTTATTGTGAGGGGATGATATAATATTATCAAATGCTTTTTCTACATCTATGACAGGACTGTATGTTTTTTATCTTTCATTCTATTGATATGATTTAGTATGTGTACTGAAATGTGATGTTTAAACATCCTTGCATCTCTGGGATAAATCACATTTGTTTATGGTGTATAATCATTTTTATATGCAGTTAAATTC
Organism: Sciurus vulgaris; assembly: GCF_902686455.1. Taxonomy (NCBI): domain Eukaryota; kingdom Metazoa; phylum Chordata; class Mammalia; order Rodentia; family Sciuridae; genus Sciurus; species Sciurus vulgaris. The sequence continues at coordinate 146,217,074 of NC_136465.1, forward strand.
AATTTACTAGTGTTTTGTTGAGATCATTTGCATATATGTTCATCAAAGGGATTGTTCTATAGTTTTCTTTTTTCTTTTCTTGTTGTTTTAGCCTTGTCTGATTTTTATATCAGGATAGTAATGGTTTTATAGAATGAGTTTGGAAGAGTTCTGTCCCTTTCAGTTTGTTTTTTTTTTTTTTTTTTCTGCAGTAGTTTCGGAAGTGTTGGTTGGTGTTAGTTCTTCTTTCAATGTTCGGTAGAATTGAACAGTGAAGTCTTCTGGTCCAGAGACTTTTTAATCCTGATTCAGTTTTGGTAACTGATGTTAGTCTGTTCACACTTTCTTTGTTTTCATGGTTCAATTTTGGTAGGTTAAATGTGCTCATGAATTTATCCAGTTCTTCTAGGTTTTCCAATTTGTTATGTAGTTGTTCATAGTCCCCTAATAATCCTTTATGTTTCTATAGTATTAGTTGTAATATCTTCTGTTCATCTGAAATGTTATTTATTTAGGTTTTCTTTGTTTTTCTTATTCTAGCTGAAAGTTTGTCAATTTTGTGTTTGTGTATTTCTTTTAAACCAAAACCAAACTCTGTTTCATTAGTCTTTTGTATTTTTAGTCTCTATTTTGTCCTCTGGTTTTTGCTTTTCTTTTTTTTTTTCCATTTTACTAAATTTTGATTTGGTTTGTTCTTGCTTTTCTAGTTCTTTGAATTTCATCATTAGGCTGTATATTTGAAACTTTTCTACTTTTCAAAAATTTAGATTCTCACTGCTGGAAGTTTTTCTTTTTTATGGTTTCTTTTGCTGTATTCCAAGGTTTTGGTTTGTTGTGTTTCCATTTTCATTTTTTTTTTCAAAAAATTTTTAAAATTTCCCTTTTGATTTCTTTGGTATATTTATTCTAAAGGATTATGTGTAGTTTTTGAACATTTGTACAGTTTCTAAAATTCCCCTTGTTCTTGATTTCTAGCTTCATTTTATTGTGACCTGGAAGGCTACAGGAAACAATTTCAATTTTTAAAAAAATTTGTTTAGTTTCTTTTTATGGCATAGTATAAGATCTGTTTTAGAGAACGATCTATGTGCTAATGAGAAGAATGTGCATTCCATAGCTACTAGATGAAATGTTCTGTAAATATCTGTTAAATTCACTTGGTCTATAGTATAGTTTATGTTTATTTTTTGACTTCATGTGAATGATTTTTCTATTGAGGCAATGGATTGTTAAATTTTCCAACTCTATTTGTATTAGAGTCTATCATTCCCTTTAAGTAATAATGTTTGCTTTATATAATAGGGTGCTCTGGTATTGGATATATATATATATATATTTATGACTTTATTAAATAGATCCTTCAATCTTTATATAGTGACCTTTTTCTATTTCACATCTTTTTGATTTAAAGTCTATTTTACCTTGTGGAAGTATATAGCAATACCTGCTCATTCTTGGTTTCCACTTGCATGGAATATGTTTTCTATTCATTTATTTTCAGTTATGTGAATCTGTACAGGTGTTTCAAGTTTCTTGTAAGCCAGCATAATGTTGAATCTTATTTTTTTCCTATTCAGCCAACATAAATCTTTTAATTGGGGGAATTTAATTTATTTGCATTCAAAGTTATTGCTGATATGTAAAGAATTATTCCCATAATTGAAAAATATTTTTTGGTTGTTTTGTGTATCCTTTCTTTCTTCTTCTCTTATTGTTTTTCTTTGTGATATGAAAATATTATGTATTGATAGAGGTTTATTTTCTATCTTGTGTATCTACTCAACTAGTGGGTTTTATACTCTGATTTATTTTTCATGATAGTTAATCTTCCTTTTGCTTCTGAATGTAGGATACCCTTAAGTACTTTTTGTAAAGCAATCTGATAATAAATTCCCCCAGTTTTTACTCATTTTGGAAGGACTTTATTTCTCCTTTGTGTCTGAAGGACAGCTTTAATTGTGTGAAATATTCTTGGATGGCAGGTTTTTTTTTTTTTTTTGTGGTGGGGGGAGGATTTTGAATATGTCATCTTTATTCACTTCTGACCTGTTAAGATTCTTCTCAGAAATCTGTTGTTAGTCTAATGTGATTTGATGCTTTTCTCTTACTGTTCAGAATTCTTCGTCATAGACTTGTGACAGTTTGTGCCTGAGAAAGCACTTTTTTTGGTCAAATCCATTTTGGGTCCTTCAGACCTTCTAGATCTGGATGTTTATGGCTATTCCAAGATTTGGAAAGTTTCTACTGTTATTTTGTTAAATAGGCAATTTTATGTCTTTTACTTCCTCTATCCTCGCTTTTTTTGGGGGCAGGGGAGTACCAGGGATTGAATTCAGGGGCACATCTCCAGTCCTATTTACATGTTATTTAGAGTACTATTTTGTATTTTATATAGAATCAGGGTCTCCCTGAGTTGCTTAGCACCTTGTTTTGCTGTGGCTGACTTTGAACTTGTGATTCTCCTGCCTCAGCCTCCCGAGTCCCTGGGATTACAGGCATGCACCCCTGTGCCCAGCTTCTCTTCCCCTTTTGAACACCCTTGACTTGAATATTTGTTAACTAATGATGTGGCCGCATCTTTGTAGTATTCTGCTTTTAAGTCCTTTGAGTTTTAGGCCAAGGAGTGGGATAGCTGGGACAAATGGTGGTTCCATTCCAAATTTTCTAAGGAATCCCCACACTGCTTTCCAGAGTGGCTGCACTAATTTGCAACCCCACCAGCAAAGTATGACTGTACCTTTTTCCCCACATTCTCACCAACACCTATTGTTGCTTGTGTTCTTGATAATCGCCATTCTAATTGGGGTGAGATGAAATCTTGGGGTAGTTTTGACTTGCAATTCTCTTATTACTAGAGAAGTTGAACATTTTTTCATATGTCTGTTGATTGCTTGTAGATCTTCTTCTGTGAAGTGTCTGTTCATTTCCTTAGCCCATTTGTTGATTGGATTATTTGTATTCTTGGTGAAGAGTTTTCTGAGTTCTTCATATATTCTGGAAATTAGTGCTCTATCTAAAGTATGGGTGGCAAAGATTTTCTCCCACTCTGTAGGCTTTCTCTTCACATTGCTGATAGTTTCCTTTGCTGAGAGAAAGCTTTTTAGTTTGAATCTATCCCAGTTATTGATTCTTGCTTTTGTTTCTTGTGCTATGGGAGTCCTGTTAAGGAAGTCTGATCCTAAACTGACATGTTGAACATTTGGACCTACTTTCTCTTCTATAAGATGAAGGGTCTCTGGTCTGATTCTGAGGTCCTTGTTCCATTTTGAGTTGAGTTTTGTGCAGGGTGAGAGATATGGGTTTAGTTTCATTCTGTTGCATATGGATTTCCAGTTTTCCCAGCACCATTTGTTGAAGAGGCTATCTTTTGTCCATTGCATATTTTGGCACCTTTGTCTAGTATGAGAAAATTGTATTTATTTGGGTTTGTGTCCATGTCCTCTATTCTGTACCATTGATCCACCTGTCTATTTTGGTACCAATACCATGCTGTTTTTGTTACTATTGCTTTGTAGTATAGTTGAAGATCTGGTATTGCAATACTCCCCGCTTCACTCTTCCTGCTAAGGATTGCTTTAGCTATGCTGGGTTTTTTATTCTTCCAGATGAATTTCATGATTGCTTGTTCTATTTCTGTAAGGTACATCATTGGGATTTTAATCGGAATAGCATTGAATCTGTATAGCATTTTTGGTAGTAGGGTCATTTTGACAATATTAATTCTGCCTATCCAAGAGCATGGGAGATCTTTCCATCTTCTAAGGTTTTCTTTAATTTCTTTCTTTAGTGTTCTGTAGTTCTCGTTGTAGAGGTCTTTCACCTCTTTTGTTAGATTGATTCCCAAGTATTTTATTTTTTTCGAGGCTATTGTGAATGGGGTAGTTTTCCTAACTTCTCTTTCTAAAGATTGATCACTTATGTATAAAAATGCATTGGATTTATGAGCATTGATCTTAAATCCTGCTACTTTACTGAATTCACTTATGAGTTCTAAAAGTTTTCTGGTGGAATTTCCGGGTTCCTCTAAATATATAATCATGTCATCAGCAAATAGGGATAGTTTGAGTTCTTCTTTTCCTATTTGTATCCCTTTAATTTCTTTGGTTTGTCTAATTGCTCTGGCTAGAGTTTCAAAGACAATGTTGAATAGAAGTGGTGAAAGAGGGTATCCCTGCCTTGTTCCAGTTTTTAGGGGGAATGCTTTCAGTTTTTCACCATTTAGAATGATATTGACCATGGGCTTAGCATAGACGGCCTTTACAATGTTAAAGAATGTTTCCACTGTCCCTATTTTTTCTAGTGTTTTGAGCATAAAGGGATGCTGTATTTTATCAAATGCTTTTTCTGCATCTATCAAAATAATCATGTGATTCTTGACTTTAAGTCTGTTGATATGATGAATTACATTTATTGATTTCTAAATGTTGAACCAACCTTGCATCCCTGGGATAAAACAAACTTGATTGTGGTGCACTATCTTTTTAATATATTTTTGGATGCGATTTGCTAAAATTTTGTTGAGAATTTTTGCGTCAATGTTCATTAAGGATATTGGTCTGAAATTTTCTTTCCTCGATGTGTCTCTGTCTGGTTTAGGTATCAGGGTGATATTGGCTTCATAGAATGAGTTTGGGAGGGTTCCCTCCTCTTCTATTTCATGGAATACTTGAAGAGTATTGGAATGAGCTCTTCTTTAAAGGTATTGTAGAACTTGGCTGAGAACCCATCTGGTCCCAGGCTTTTCTTTGTTGGTAGGCTTTTGATGACTTCTTCTATTTCATTACTTGAAATTGATATATTTAAGTTGTGTATGTCTTCCTGGTTCAGTTTAGGTAATTAATATGTCTCTAGAAATCTGTTGATGTCTTCGAGATTTTCTGATTTGTTGGAGTATAGATTTGCAAAATAGCTTCTATTTATATTTTGTATTTCACTTGTGTCTGTAGTGATATTTCCTTGTTCATTCCGAATTTTAGTAATTTGAGTTTTCTCTCTTCTTCTCTTTGTTAGTGTGGAAAGTTTATCAATTTTGTTTATTTTTTCAAAGAACCAACTATTCATTTTGTTAATTTTTTCTATTGTTTCTTTTGTTTCAATTTCGTTGATTTCAGCTCTGATTTTAACTATTTCCTGTCTTCTACTACTTTTGGTGTTGCTCTGTTCTTCTTTTTCTAGGGTTTTAAGCTGTAGTGTTAAGTCATTTATTTGTTGATTTTTTCTTCTTTTATTGAATATGCTCCATTAAATAAATCTTCCTCTAAGTACTGCTTTCATAGTGTCCCCGAGATTTTTATATGAGGTGTCTTTGTCCTCATTTACTTCTAAGAATTTTTTTTATTTTCCTCCTTAATTCTTCTGTTATCCATTCATCATATAATAGCATATTATTTAATATCCAGGTGTTAAGAGTAGTTTCTGTTTTTTATTCTGTCATTTATTTCTAATTTCAATCCATTATGATCTGATAGAATACATGGTAGTATCTCTATCTTCTTGTATTTGCCAACATTAGCTTTATGGCATAAAATATGGTCTATTTTAGAGAAAGATCCATGTGCTGCTGAGAAGAAGGTATATTCACTCTTTTTTGGATGGTATATTGTGTATATGTCCATTAAGTCTAAATTATTGATTGTGTTATTGACATCTATGGTTTCTTTATTCAGTTTTTGTTCGGAAGATCCGTCCAGTGGTGAGAGAGGTGTGTTAAAATCATCTAGTATTATTGTGTTGTGGTCTATTTGATTTCTGGAATTGAGAAGGATTTGTTTGACATATATGGATGAACCACTGTTTGGGGCCTAGATATTTATGATTGTTATGTCTTGCTAATTTATGCTTCCTTTAAGCAGTATGAAATGTCCTTCTTTATCCCTTCTGACTAACTTTGGCTTGAAGTCTACATTATCTGAAATGAGAATGGATACTCCAGCTTTTTTGCTGTCTCCATGTGCATGGTATGTTTTTTTTCCCATCCTTTAACCTTTTGTCTGCGGGTATCTCTTTCTATGAGATGAGTCTCTTGCAGGCATCATATTGTTGGATTTTTCTTTTTAATCCAATCTGCCAGTCTAAGTCTTTTGATTGATGAGTTCAGGCCATTAATATTCAGGGTTATTATTGAGATGTGATTTGTATTTCCAGTCATTTGGCTCATTTTTGTTTTTTGATATGACTTGGTTTCTCCTTTATTTGGCTATTCCTTTAGGCTAGTTCCTCCCTTTGCTGATTTGCATCATTGTTTTTCATCTCTTCCTCATGGAATATTTTGCTGAGAATGTTCTGTAATGCTGGCTTTCTTTTTGTAAATTCTTTTAGTTTTTGTTTATCATGGAAGGATTTTATTTCATCGTCAAATTTGAAGGTAAGTTTTGCTGGGTTAAGATTCTTGGTTGGCATCCATTTTCTTTCCGGGCTTGAAAAATGTTAATCAGGCCCTTCTAGCTTTTAGGATCTGGATTGAAAAATCTTCTGATATCCATATTGGTTTCCCCCTGAATGTAATTTGGTTCTTTTCTCTCACAGCCTTTAAAATTCTGTCTTTATTTTGTATGTTAGGTATTTTCATAATAATGTGCCTTGGTGTGGGTCTGTTGTAATTTTGTGTATTTGGAGTTCTATAAGCCTCTCGTACTTGATTTTCCATTTCTTTCTTCAGATTTGGGAAATTTTCTGATATTATTTTATTGAATAGATTGTTCATTCCTTCAGTTTGTTTCTCTGTGCCTTCCTCAATCCCAATAATTCTCAAATTTGGTCTTTTCATGATATCCCATAATTCTTGTAGATTCTCTTCATGATTTCTTACGGTCTTCTCTGTTTGGTCAACTTTGTTTTCAAGATTAAATATTTTGTTTTCAATTTCTGAGGTTCTGTCTTCCAAGTGTTCTATCCTATTGGTTATGCTTTCTATGATGTTTTTAATTTGGTTTATTATTTCCTTCATTTCAAGGATTTCTGTTTTTTTTTTCAGTATTTCTAACTCTTTATTGAAATGATCTTTTGTTTCCTGTATTTGCTCTTTTAACTGTTGGTTGGTGTGATCATTTATTGCCTGCATTTGCTCTTTCATCTCATCCTTCAATGCCTGCATTTGATATTTTATCTCCCCGTTTGCTTCTCTGATTGTTTGAATTATGTATATTCTGAACTCTCTTTCTGACATTTCTTCTGCCATGCTGTCATTGGATATTATTGATATAGCATCTAGGTTTGTTTGGGACATTTTCTTCCCTTGTTTTCTCATATTGGTCAGATATCAGTGGGACTCGGAGATATTGCAGATTTCCTTTATTGGCTTATAGTGTCCCTGTAGATTTCCAGTATCACCTCCTAACCTTCAGCAGCCTGAAGTCTTGGAGGGACTTGATAATGCAGTGCTTCTGAAGAAAGTTGCCCTGGCCCACTGCTGGATGTGGAATTTGGGGATGGTTGTGCTTGGAAAGCCTCTCACTGGGCGGACCTGCTCCAAGAAGCTGGCTGTGGAACGGACGTGCTCCCGGATGGAGCCGGGCTTCTTGGGAAAGTCTCTTGCTGCCCTGCTCTGGTCTGAGAAGCTGCCCACTGTTCTGGCCTGCAGCCCGGGCCGAGCTTCACCCAGTGGGAGTGACTCACCCAGCGTCTCTGAGTTGGTCTGAGTCTCTCAATACCTCCACTTCTTGAATCCTGAGATCTGGAGTGACAGGAGATGCAGTCACCCTCTAGTCCACCATCTTGAAACCCTCTTTCACTTTTGAGAATGTCAGTTGTCTTTATAATTGAATGAGAATGTGGTTGTGCATTCTATTTTGAGTTTACACTTGTACTCAGTACTTTTAGTCATTGCTCCTTTGCATCTATGTTTTTTTGTATTGCTTGAGGCTAACTAAATGTTTCTCTCTTTTCAAGTGATTTCTGCCTAGAGAGCTGAATCAATTTTTTTTGCCTTTCATTAATGACTAAACCAAGAAACATCCTATTGTTAATACATCTACATAAATTTTTCTTGAAAAGTAGTGTTGTTTTCAAATAACAGATTATGTTCTTCCTTCATTTTTGTAAAAATTTGGTATTTTAAAAGTGTTTTTAAAAACTTTTTTGGTTTGATTCTATTTTTCAGTCATAAACATTTTGTTTATATGTGTCTTTAATGTCTGTTATTTAATTGATTTAATCTTTAATTGTTTTCCCTGAAACTTTTTTTCTTTTTTTAATTCCCTTTGTGATTATCTCTTCTCTTTAAGTGGTTCGATTCATAGTTTTCTGTTCTATAGAAAGTTTCTTCTAAATAATTTACTTGGTTCTGTCATCATTTGTGATTTTGGTCATTTGTTTGCCTGCTTTTGTTTTAACATATTTGAGTACTTGTATTAGATTTCTTTATAATGTTCTTCCCTAGCCCAAAATTTCAAACATAGTTTTTTCTTATTTTTTTTTTCCAAATAGAATCCTTGTTGTAATTGTATGTTTTAGTGAAGCAAGTCACCCTTAAATTAGTGTTAAGAGTGACATTTATTAAGTCACATTTTCTGTGGGTCTGAAATATGGAAATGGCTTAGCTGAGTGGTTCTGGCTGGGGTCTTCTGTGAAGCGTGGTTAAACCATCAGCCAGGAAGGTCATCATCTTATGGTTTCAAGAGACAGAAAGATAGACTTTCAAGCTGACTTACATGACTGTTGGCAGACTGCAATACCATCTATTGTTGGATGATTTCCTTTTCTTTTTCATATTAGACTGACTTTTTAAAATTATATAGTAAAAATTTAGTTTTCCCTAGTGTACCTCATGACTCACTCTGTTATAGTTAGTTTAGTACTTTAGAGACCAGACTAAGTTTGTTATGATTTTGGTGAATTTCCTTTAACTATTTCATTTTAAAATCTAGGAGATATGCCTTCCATTCTATGTAAAGTATTATTTAAAACAACCCCCATAATGGAGAACAGCATCAGGTTTTCTCAAGTTTTGCCATAGTTCAGTTCAAAAGCCAATTTTTATATTGTTGGTTAACCTTAAAGACAGAATGACCATTTTCCTCAATACTTGTTCTCGTTCTTTTGTCAAATACGTTTTTTTAAAAAAAGTTTACACAAAATACATTGTAATTTATTTTTTAAAATATAGAGATATATAATATCATGACCCCTGTGACATTTACTCAGTTCCCCCAAACTAGGGCTGTGAGTCAGATTAGAAATATTAAGGTATGAGAAATTGAATAAATAAAGACAAGACATGGAAATAAGTGAAAAGTTGGGGCCTGGTGGGATGATCCAGCTCTGATGGAGATTGGATCTAACCACCAAATGGAGCCTGTGTGCTTTATTTATATTGGTAGGAACACCATTGGTATTCAGTGTAAAGAACTTCCTGAGGAAAACAGGATGAAGATGGCAAAAACAACTTGATTGGGGTTTAGCACGTTGTGGCCACCTCCTCTGCTTCCAGGTTGCTGCATTTAAACCTAGGGCTATCTGAACCAATGGGCAGGGTGTCAATATAAACTGAACAGTCTCAATAGTGGGATTTCACTGAGAGTTCTCAAGAGCAATGCCCTGCCTTGAGATGGCTCAAACAAACCCATAATTCATTCACACCCCTGATATCGCCCCCTTCCTTATTTTTCTAAAATGCCCATGGTGTGCAGTTACTTGAAGATCCTGGATCTCCTTTCTGAGGGTAGGACAACATCTTATTAGGATACAAAAAAGAATTAATAGCAAAAATATACCATGCAGAATGTTTCAACATGTGTCCAGAATTAAAGCATTTAAGTCATGAAGTATTTGTTCAGCTAGAGACACAGGATCCATGAGATCAATTCTGTTTTTCTGAATATCCTGGATGTGATGACATAACTCCATAAAGTCCAAACTGTTATTTTTGCTATGCCAAACATCCACTAGATGATTTTTAACCTTTTCCCAACCCCACTGGGAAGCATTATATTTGGCTGCAGTAATGCAGACATACTTAGAGTCAGCATGGCATTTTAAAGTCTTTGTTTAAATTTGAAAGCAGAAAGTTTATTTCCAATATTTATGAAAGTAGTTTCCAAAGCATTTCCCCAACAGTATACAGTTTTGATTAGTGAAATTTTTATCTATTTGATCACCCTTCTCTCTCTCATTTTGCAAGGATTACCACTATGAACAATTAGTTATGAAAGATTCCAGGCTTTGTCTTATGCAATACAATTATAGATGTGTAGATATAGATTCAAGTACATACATAGGTTTGCATTTAAATTTACTCAAAAACTAAATTCCTGTATAGGTTTACATGCAGTCATGTATAATGGGCATTCTTCCATGTCAGTACTACTCCATACTAAAGATATGCATATTCATTTATGAGATACTCCTTAATGTGTTAACTATTCCTTTATTGATGGACGTTTAACTCCATTTCTTTTTTTGTAAGTAATATTTCAAGGAACACCTCTATGTACTAGTTTATATTTGTGTGTAACTGTATGATGCATCATGGAAATAGTAACACTAGGTCAAATGTTCCTTGTTACACTAAGACTTGAAATTATACTTATTCCCACACAGATGGTTAAATTGATTAATTGTAGCTTCTCTGTATGTTAATTGAAAATCATGGTATCTTTTAAAATTTGACATTAGCTGATAAGAATAATGTGCCACAGCCACACACTCATAATGTGTGGAAATATGCTTCATAGTTGATGGACAGCAAGAAAGTCAGCATGTTAGAATGGATTGAGGAAAAGGGGACCATAGTACAGTAGAAGACATATCACATACGGTTTTATAGGTCATTTTAAGAACTTTGGAGAAGTCCTTATCAAGTCTAAAGAGTAGTCTACACATGTTTTCTCCACTTTAGTACAATGTAGCTTTCATTTTAATTTTCCTGTTAATGGCTGTAGCAAAAATGACTTTGGCTGCTTTAATGCCAAAGCAGAAATTTCTTATTCCTTTCCCAACTGTGCCTGACACTGTTGCCTATTTATAATTTGATATAAATAAAAATACCTCTCATAAATAAAATGTGTGTATTATTTTGTTTTTATTCTTACTAAACCCTGCCATTCATCACAGAATTCTGTTTGCCTTTTCCTTTTTATCTGTCCCAATTTTTCCCCCTCAGTCTGCAATTTCCCTTCAACTTTCTTTACCAAAACCTTTACTTTTCTTCACTGTGTAACCTAATGTTTCATTCTTGGTTCTTCTGTTGGGTGACTTGAAAAGCTTCACAAATGAATTCTTCTCTCCAACTGAGTTAATAGAAAATTCTATTTCAGATTAGCTTTCTTCCTGGATCCATTTTTATTTGAAAATAAACATTCAGGGCCTAATGTATTTTGTTCAGGTTTCAACTGGTATATAACTATGTCATTCAAAAACATATTCCTGCTGGACATGGTAGCACATGCCTGTAATCCCAGCGACTTGGAAAGCTGAGGCAGGAGGCGTTCAAAGCCAGTCTCAGCAAAAGTGAGGTACTAAGCAACTCAGTGAGACTCTGTTTCCAAATAAAATACAAAATAGGTCTGGGGATGTGGCTTAGTGCTTTGAGTGCCCCTGAGTTCAATCCCTGATACCAAAACAAACAAACAAACAAAAAAAAACCCAAAACAAAACAAAACAAAAAAAAAAACCTCACAAAACAAACATATTCCCCAGATGGCAGTTTAAATAATAACCCCATAGGAAGAAAATATGATATAAGTGATCTTAGAAGAATTTTCTTCCAGGTGGTTTAGAATCTTTGAAAAATCTTCAGCAACTAATTGTGGATCACAACCAATTGATTAGTACAAAAGGTTTATGTGAGACCCCTACCATTATATACCTGGATTGCTCCTATAATCATCTTACTGATGTTGAAGGCATTGAGAATTGTGGATTGCTCCAAATATTGAAGTTACAGGGAAATTATCTCACTGAGGTAATTGCTTTAAATTAATTGATTTCTGTGATTAATACAACACTTTTTTAATAGAAATATCCACCACATATATTAAAAGCAATTTTGAATAATTTTTATTTTTTCATATTCTTCAGCTGCATTTGATTTCTAATTTACTTTGAACTCTTTCATACTTTTCTCTAAGAAATGCTCAACATAGTTATAATATTTTATAATATAATTCAACATTAATTTATGAAAATGCTAAAATATAGTACATCATAACTTTAATTTTATTTAGGCTTATAACTAGGGCTAAATTTATATATTATGAAATATGCATATATATTCAAGAAATACCTTTTATAATGAATATTAGCATTAAAAATTAATAGAAATTTTATTTATACTAAAGCCTCATAATTTGTTTTGATTTATGATTTAATTTATGAATCTCATAAGTTTTGATATGTTTTACAGTTTTAAATTTTGTTAATTGACAAAATATTTTCTTAATATAAACTAGTGAATTTTTTTTGAATATAGCTTCCATCCTTGGAGAATCATGTTCTGCTAAGAGAATTACACTTGGATGATAATAGCATTTCAACTGTTGAAGGTCTTTCTTCATATTGGCTGCCTTTACTACAAAATTTTTCTATCTCTCAAAACAGGTAAACACATACTTTACTTAAACAATAAGTACAGTCAGTTCTTTCTTAAGATTGTGTACTGTTCATAAATAACTCAGAAAGTTGGATGTCTCCAGCAATTCAATATAAGTGCAGCATATTGAATTAGTACATAAAATATAAAGATAATTTTATAGAATTATAAAAAGTGATAGATTACCATAATCTAGAATGTTAGGTAGAATTTTAATTGTCAATTTATTCTCTTCAGTTTTCTTTTCTTCTCAAGGACACATTTGTGGAAATTTCAGCTCAGGTTTGTTTATATTTGTAGAGAATATAGTCGTTGGAAAATACAGGAGGTGGTTAATTTAATTCAGAAGGATGGCTCATTCTCTCAAATGGTACTTATTAAGTCCTGGAAGAATGATTTTTAATCTGCTCTCTAGTTGGATGTCTTTTTGTAACTGTTAAGATGGATTTAAATTTGATTTCCCTAGGGATATAAAATAACACTTAAAAAATACCTTAATGTTAAATTGAAATGGGGATCTGCCTCAGAAGATCCATTTGAGACCACCAAACATCTGGATCTTTGCAGAGAACAACTGTCTAAAACCAAAGCAGGAGTACAATATGTGTACTTCTCCCTTCACTTAATATTTCATTGAGACCTATTCATTGTAATATGATTAATTTGTTCATCAAAGGCACATGAAGCCGGGTAAAGGAACCACCTTTAACAGAAAATATCTCTTTGGGGGTTATACAGTTCTTAGAAAAAAAAATGAATAAGGATGACTTAATTTTTATATTTATACCTTTTTTCCCAAAAACCATAAAACTATCAACCTCTGCCACAGTTTTCTTCATCCTTTGAGCATGTATGTACTAAATGATTTAACATCTAATTATTCTTTGAAAACTGAAACCCAAATCTGTATTTAAAATTCCCTCAAATTATTTTAATCAGATATAAAATATGAAAGTTGACTTGATTTTAAAGGACATTGGTATAAAAACTAGCTCCATCAGATAACACAGTGTAAATAAATTGACCCATCCACGCACCCATTGGATCTTTATATTTTTCTGGTAAGAAATGTAATTTTAAAATTAAATAGTCAACTTCATTTTGACATGTGCAGTAAATCACTCAGAAAATGACATTTAGAGAGATTAGAAAATATTTAGTTGAAAAATTTTTAATAAAAACAATGCCTTTAATTTCTTTGGACAATTTAAATTATCATCGAATATTCTTTCCATGAAAATTAAAATTACTAGTGGATGATAAACTTTTGGTCTGTTATTCTCCTGTGACTTGTGCATATCAATCTGATATAAAAGGAATTACTTAACTAAAATAACTAAAATTTTTAAGAAACTATAATGATGATTGGGATAAGTAATTCAAATTATTCCTCTTTATAATTTTGTTTGCCAAGTCTTATAACATTTGAATATTTAGGTAGTATGTGCTATTTTGGGGGATGTTAAAATGGGTGGCATATGACCTTGCCCTCCAAAAACTCTCAGAGATAAAAGAACTTCATATTTTAAGCTTATCTGTACAAAAATCAGCATAATTATGTGTAGAGTGTTTTAATATTTTTAATAATAATGTTACATACTTGGATATGTTCTTTCTGATCCTCTCAAAGCTCTTTTCATATGTAGCCTTCTACCATTTCAGAGATGATGAAGTAAAGGGCCTGAGGGCACCAGGAAAATGTAATTGGTGGAATGGACATATAGGGTAATAAAATTATTTCCTAATATCACTGTATAAAAATCATCTTCAAACTTAGGATTTTCACAACAAAAATAATACTGTTAATTGTAGAAATGATCCATCTTATGTTATGCTTTTATATGTATATTGACTTCCTTCAGAACCATATCAGGTTTGATAAAACTCAATGTCAGCAGAACTGGTTTTGAATTTTGAATTTACAACTTATCAGTCAGTTGTCACTGAGCAAGCTGTCATCTAAGGCTTGTCTTTTCCCTCATGTGAAAGGGGTAATAATGCCTACCTTAACTGTTTTATAAGGTGTTAATTGTAATCCAAATAGAAAATGTTTATAAATTCATTTTATAAGCCTGTGAATTTTATAAATGTACATATAAAATGTATATGGATATATATATGAGTGTGTGTGTATATATATATATTTATTTATACATGTATGTATATACATTGGGACACACACACATATACATACCATATACATTTGTGTGTGTGTGTATGTGTGTGTGTGTGTGTGGTTGGCATGGCTTTTAAATTGTATATATTGTCTTTTATTTTTTGATAAATAGTTTCATCACGAGGAAGAAATTATATATCCATATGCTTTCCCCATCCCAACAAATGGAATACATATAAAGAATGATACTTAGTACATATTGTTTGAAATGCCTGTTTTATCCTAACTTCTGTTTTAAATTTTCATTATAACATGTGACTGTTTTAAGTTTGACTCCATGGAGTTCTAACTAAGAAGATTCTGGCTTCATAAGCTTTTCTACTTCCAATGAGACTCTAAGTAGGAGCAGAAAGTGGAAACTATTACCCATTGGCTGCTCATTGAACAAATCTTTTGCTTTTTGTCGTCTTTGAAAGTTATATCTTTTTAATGCCCAGGGCTAATGTGACAAGGTCAAATGGTTTTAGGTTTTCACTAATGCCCTTTGTCTTTCTGGTTTGAATTTTCTTGGAAAAAAATATACACAGAATGTCAGTAAAGGAAAAGTTCTAGAGGTTTGAAAATAAGGATTCTATGATTAGGTTTCTACCATCCTAATGAATAATCATAAAGGTGAATGAATAGCAAGTTTTCTTGTTTAAAATTTCAAAGACAATAAAATGATTTTTAAAGTATGGTTATCTTACAAGATAAAATTTCAGTGTTAAAACTATTTGATCATAGATATTTCTTTGAGTTTTGTAAGGATGACATTTATTGATTTTCTAAAATTCTAAGTCATTGTTTAATGTTTTATATATATGTCACCATATAACTTATTTTTAAGAAATATGGAATATTCTGAAAAGAGAGGAAAATTATATTCTGAAGGATTTAATGTGTCATTAGCTATTAATTTTTCAAAATCTTTTCAGTAGAAAGGCAAAGTTTAGTATTAGAAACTTATCAAACTTAAAACATAATTTCCTTGTTAATACTTTTATATCTTCACTTGAATAATTAATTTTTTGTTTACAATATTGATTCAGAAAGTTCTTGGGTAGGAAAAGTGATAAAATGAATACTTAAATTCAATAATCATGTATCCAACATTTAATTTCTCCCTGCTCCACCCCTCTCCCTCCTCCTCTCTTTTCCTTTTTTCTTTTCACTTCCTTCCTTTCTTTTTTCCTTCCTTCCTTCCTTCCAAATCCATGTGACATTTCAGAAAATTTTACTATTATGGAGTGTACAAATAATGAGGTATTTGTATAAATGTAATGACCAATATATTTCACATTCTTTTTTTTAGTCCTTTGGATTTTTTTCTCCTCAGGGAACTGTTTTTAAGAAGAAGTAATGTATAGATAAATTGTGAATAGTAATATTGTATTTAGGATTGACAACATTTATATTTTCTTCTACCTCATTATTTTTCATCAGTAGTATCTTTTTTCTTTCTGATAATGCAGAACCGGGCAGTATAAGACAGGAATCAAGGTCAATGCAAGGGTTAGTGTTGTGCTAGTCCCCATGAGGCTACAGGATCCCATGAAGCTCTCAGTCACAGTGTTACTCATTGACTTCTAACCTCAGAATAATAATTGCTACTGCTGTTGTTTTTAACAATGTCAGACAGGTAGTTCATAGACAAAGAGGTAAAGAACTCTGATGGAATAGTGGAGGGACAGTAAGAAAGAAAAGGAAAAAAGATGAGCACCTTTTTTAGTTGTTCCAGAGATTCTCCTTTAGTTGAGTAATATTTTGAATAGTAATGGAATTATAACTTTCACAAGATTAATTTAGAAGATCATCTAATGCAAAGGGGTTTTTTCTCTCAAAGATTCAGATAAACAGATTTGATTTCCAAATAGCTATAATAGTATAGTATTATGTTACAGAGTAAGTCTAGACTGGTCTTAGTTGAAAATGCAAATCAAATTAAACTTATTTTTCCCTTCATAGCTTTTTTCCCATGATGCATGCATTTTCAATATCATTTTATGTTTCTTGCTTGAATATGGATTCTTAATGACAATTGTAACTTAGAAAATGATAAAAACTTAAAAGAAGGGTGCAAACTTTATTATATTTCTGTTTTAGTATGCATAATTCATAAGTGTATTTATTTTAAATGTCAATATATTTCTGCCAAATTTATATTCATTCTATTGATATAAAACATAACATTTTTCTCCTTGAACTATTTATATATTAAGCACATTTCTAATTAGAACTAAAACCAGTATAGTTTTGGATACTTACAGCATTTATAATGCTTTCAATCTAATAAACAAAGGAATGTTTTTTTAATTAAAAAACATTAGTGTCAAAAAAAATTAGTGTCTCTAATCTGTTATGGTATTGAAAAGTGATTTTTTTTATGTCTGATTTAAAGGTTTAGGTCATGTACTTGAATCAGAGTGTCAAAAAATAATGTAACTTCTGTATAACTTCGATTTTATACAAAGATAAAAAAGTAACAAAACACTTATTTAAAATTGAATAGCAAATGCCCATCAAAGTCTATGATGTTTGTGACTGAAATTGGCAATTCCATGGTACTTTCTCTTAAAATGAATTAAAATCTTCCTTTATAGAAATTCTCCATGGTAATTTCTCTTTAAAAATGAATAGAAATCTTCCATAATAGTATTACCTAGACTCCTATGATTAATACATTTTAATTAGTGCTGTTAGTAACTGTTGTTATTGTATTTTACAATTAAAATTATATGAGTATAAGTTATATAATTGTGTTACATAAGTATATTGTTACATAATTACATCAATAATATCAAGAATATGACCATTTAAAATTTCTAATGAATTCTATGTTTTGTTTTCAGTTTGGCAAAAATTGTACCACTTTTTCATTTTGTTTCTTTGGAAAAGCTAGATGTCAGTAACAATTGTCTTTCTGGTAAGTTTAGAATAATGTTTAATTTGTTAAAACAATAAGCTTTTGAGTTTCAGCTCTAAATATGTGGTAAGGAGTTAAATACATGTGCTAATGGTGTGTGAATAACAAGCCTGTACAATAAAACATGTTGAAATAATTTAATAGAGATTTTCTTTCCACTTTTGAAATAATACTACTTCCATATCTTTTTGGTAGGCCTAGTTAAGCATCACCATTGCATTTCAATTTCAAAGTCCTGTATGTCCTAACTATGAAATAAATAGACTAATAAAGATGAGTAAAAAACCTAACTTGTTGATCCTACAAATATAGATGCCCCTCAAAAGTTCATTAAAGAATCATGAACTGAATTCACTTATCCCTTTCAAAAAATTTACCCATTCCCAGTCAGACCCCTCCTCAAGGTAACCACAGTCTGAATTTCTCACATGTTAATTATTTCTTTATATTAGTGGAATCAAACAGTATGTTCTTTCATGTGATATTCCACCATCTTGTTTATTCAATCCTTTGTTCTTTTTTTTTTTTTCTGGTGAAATGTAATCCATTGTATAAATATATCACAATTTATCTATTCTCCTATTCATTGATATTTTGATTATATAAGGTTTGAGGCTGTTATGAATAGAGGAATATAGATTCCTATGACATTTTTATACAACTCTTTTTGTAGGCTGTTATCAATAGAGGAATATAGATTCCTATGGCATTTTTATACAACTCTTTTTTCAGTCTGTAGTCTTGGATAAATGTGTAAGAGTGTAATAGCCAGACAATAAAGAGGGTATAGGTTTAACTTGAAAGAAACTGGCAAACTATTTTCCCAAAATAGTTGTAACATTTTACACTCCAACTGGCATGTGTGAGTTCTAATTACTCCTTTCCAGAGTGTTTAGTATTTCATTGTATTATTTCTTTATGATTTTAGTTTGCATTTCCCTAATAAAAATGTTGAACTTTCTTACAAATATTTATGAGTGACTTACAAATATTTATGAGTGACTTTTGTATCTTTTATTATGTATTTCCAGTGTCTCACCATTTTAAAACTTCGGTTATTTATCTTTTTCTTATTGATTCATAGAAATTCCTTATCAGTCCTGGATGAAATTCTGTGTCAGATATAAGCTTTTAAAATATTTTCTCCCAGCTTGTTTTATATATTAATTTTATTTAAATGAGAATATATTTTAATTTTGATTAAATCTACTTTGTATACTGAGTTTATGGTCATTTTTCTATATCCTTTGTAATAAATATTTTTCTACCTCCAGATTAAAAAGATAATTTCTTATGCTTTCTTCTGGAAGCTTTGTACTTTTAGTTTTTACCATTAAGTCTATAATTCATCTTAAAATACAATTTATGTATGTTGTGAACTAGGGATTGAGTTCATCTTTTTATATGGATATACAGTTTTCATCATGTAATTACTTGGGTATCTTTTTCAAAATTGACTCTATATCTGGTTTATTTGGGGGTAGTTCTATGAACTTTTTTTTGTTAACAATAGTTTATATTTTCATGTTTCTTTATATTTGTAGTGAATTTTAACTGTATGTTGAACATTGCAAATAATATAGTTTAGTGGGTCTGGATATTGTCTTACCTTAATTTGTGTAAAGTTTTATTCTAATAGGCAGTTAAACTGGTGCATTATTTTATTTCTGACAGGCTTAGTTTCATCTTGTCTTCCGACAGGTTATTTAGTTTTCAACTTTTAGTACATGCCCCTACTCCAGGGTCTTGCCTTAATGCATCATGTGTATTCTTTCTAGATTTTTGTTGATCTCTGAGATTCTCAATTGGTTTTAGGCTGGCATGGCTGCAACTGCTGCATGGACTTCAGTATCATCTTTTAGCTCTTACTCCTGCAGTAGGTGAAATCTTCTAGATTTTGCAGAATACCTTGTCTATTCTATGTAACACAACACTTTTCCAAGGATACATGGGGAGTCATCATATAGGCATCCCCAACTTGCACACATTCAGCTTCTCAGTACTTTTTTCCCATAAATTCCAGCCTCAGTTGTAATGCCTGCCTCTTTAGTAGAGCAAAAGAGCCTCTTTGCTTGGTCTCCACATTCCTACTTGGAAGCAGTAATATTCTTCCATTCAGCACATTTCTCTGAGTCACACTTAAAATAGGTACTTCATACATAGATAGATATAGATAGATGATAGAGATATAAATATTTCCCAGTGTTATGGTTGTTTTCTGTTGGAAAGCAATTTGGTATACATTACTGTACAGAGTACCCTAGATTTACTAGATTTTGTTTTTAAAAAAAATTCTATTTTTACTTTTTTTTTTTCCAGTACTGGGAATTAAATTCAGGGTCTCATGTGTTCACTGAGCTATATCCCCAGCT
Organism: Sciurus vulgaris; assembly: GCF_902686455.1. Taxonomy (NCBI): domain Eukaryota; kingdom Metazoa; phylum Chordata; class Mammalia; order Rodentia; family Sciuridae; genus Sciurus; species Sciurus vulgaris. Next base: position 146,237,029 of record NC_136465.1, read on the forward strand.
CTTTTTAGATTTTATTTTTATGAGAGGGTCTTCCTAAATTGCCCAGGCTGGCCTCAAACTTGCAATCTTCCTACCTAAGCCTCCTAAGTAGCTGGGATTACAGGCATGTGTCACCATGCCTATTTTTACTTTTAAAAATGTAAGATGTCCATGTAAAGATTAGTTTTACCACCTATCCTATTACTTTAGATTTATTTCTTCAGATTTTATGATTGCAATCTACCACAAAATGTTCTAACCCCTTTGAACATATTATCTCATTTACTCTATCCTATAAGATAGTTATGGATCTATATTTTAAAATAGACATATATAAGTTCACTTAGCTGCTAAATGATAGTAACATATTCTACAGAAATCAGTGTTCTTAATATAGTCTCCTTTAGAAAATACATAGTATTCTGCAGAAGAAATAATAATAATGCTTTTCTTTAATGGGTAACCAGTAAATAAAAAGATCATTATTTTATGACCTTTTTCTTTATCTTTGATACCTTTCATAATGATTTTTTTCTGTAGATCTTACAAGTGCCATAAAATGGTTTGATGCATGCTGTTCTCTCCGTGAACTCACTCTCACTGGAAATCCACTTCTTCAAGAAATAAACTGGAGGTAAAGAGGCATTTTTGCACCCCCTGAACATCCTTTATTATGGCTTCAGAAAACAGTTTGATGAAAATTGTCCTAAAATAGAAATTGTTAGTTGGAAGTTAATTTTTAAAAATAATTTTTAAAATATCTAAAGTTATTTTTAAAAAATTTATAAAATTAGTTCTAAAAATATCTTCAGCCAAAAATAATTTTCTTGGATATGTATGAACTAATGAAAAGTTGAAAATATAATTATGATCCAAACCATTAACTATATGACAAATTTAGTGTGATTATTGTCTTGGGTTTTGCATTTATGGAAAAGACATTTGTTCAGATGACAAAAAGCTATCTTAAATCACTTGACTTGCTATTTAAATTATGTCCTGACAATAATTTGTTTTGTTTAGTTTTTTGTACATTTGGTATTTTTAAAAATTTTTTGATTGACATATGTGTTAGTCAGCTTTTCATCACTGTGATCAAAATACCTGGCAAGAACTACCTAGAAGAGGAAAAATTATTTTGGCTTGTGGTTTTAGAGGTTTCAGTAGGGTAGGCCAACTCCATCAGTCTGGACCCAAGTTGAAGCAGAACGTTGTGACAGAAGGCCTTGGTAGAGGAGAACTGCTCGGCTCATGGTAGACAGGAAACAGAAAAGGATAAGGGGTAAGGGGCCACTGGGAAAATGAAGCCTTCTGGTATTTGACCCCAGGGGCCTGCATTCTTTAACCACACCATGCCTGCCTGGAGTTGCCACTCAGTCCATTCAAACTAGGATGGACTAGCTTAAAGCTCTCACAATCCAATCATTTCACCTCCAAACATTCCTTCATTAACACACTAACTTTAGGGGGACATCTCATATCTGAACAACATAGAATGATTTTACATATTTATGAGATATAGTATTGTATTTTAATTCATGTATACATTGAGGAATGATCAAATCAAGATGATTGCTTATTCTTCACTTAAAGTTTTTCTTAAAAAAGAAAGTTGACGCTCAGGTACATTCTAGTTCCACTACTATACTAGCTGATCACGTTCAGGTTGCTTTAACTTTACTGTGTCTTAGTTTCCTCATCTACAAAATGATTTTAATAATGGTATCCACCTCAAAGAATACTATAGATTATGCTATAACGAAGAACCCAGAAATCAATGTGATTCAGTACAATAAGTTTTTTACTTGTTTATGTTACATCTGATGGGGTTGAGTTCAGCCTGTACAATCTGAGCAGACTCGAATTTAGGCTGCTTCAGATGTGTGGTCATATCACTTCAGTGATACCTTGGTGTTTTTAAGCCAATAGACTATGGTGTGGGAAATGGAAAGAGACCACAGGGAATGCATAGATCACATTTAATCACTCCCCTTTTTCCTCAAAAGGGACAGTGATCAATTCACTGAACTTCCATTAGTTAAAACTCATCATAGCTACAAACTAACTTTAAGAGAGGACAGGAAATATCAAGAAGAATATCAGAGAATACTTACCGATTCTATGTAGACTAAGTATGTTAAAACATGATAACGTTTTATAGCAGTGCTTCTTACACAGCACATACAAAATATGTTGTTATTGCTTTTAATAAACTACAATGGAATTTTGAATAGTTATTGGAAAAGTATTTATTTGAAAAGTAAAATGGTGTTTTGGGGAGATGTTTTTCCACAGCAAAAGTAATAAGAGATAAGCCAACAAGTGATGAAATTAAAATTTATTAGTAAGTCCAGGTATTATAAAGAGATAAAATTAATGAAAGCGGCCCCAAATTGTTGTGTAAATTCCTCTAACTTGGAGCTAGAAAGAGTAAAAAGAAAAATACACACACACACACACGCACACACACATACATACACAAATGTTCATACATGTGTACATATACGTGTACATATATACATACATATATGTTATTTCATTTTTTAAACAAATTAATTGTACAGAAACTATCTATACATTAGATATGATATCTCCAAGTGCATAGTTTTTTAAGGTCAAAATATCTAAAAGACGATTCTCAAAACGAAATCTGGATTATAATGTTTGCCCCAGATGGAATTATTAAATAAACATTGTTTACTAATTCTTGGATTGGACACACTCATATTATGTGGTTTATTTTCTTCTGATATTAATAGCTTGGCTATCTCTTCTTAGCTTTGGATCTATTTTCTCTTGAAATATTTTAGAGGTTTTTTTTCTTTTGTACTGTTTGTAGTCTTTTCATTTACATATATGGTGTTTGATCATTTTTTATTATTATTAATCTTTTCATTAATATTAAAATTAAACATTCAAATAGGCTAATTCTATGCCGTTTGTTTTCACAGCACACAAAAAAATATTATTTTAAACTTGGGAATATTTATTATGTTTTTCCCATTCATGCTATGTATCTTTGTATCTACCTATGTATCTATATATCTATGTATGTGTGTATCTATCTATCTATGTATCTATATCCCCCCCTCCCCGCCCCAGATCCCTTTTGCTTTTAAGGGTTTTATTTCCGAAAGAGAAAGCAATAAGAATTCCAAATTCTGAAATAGTCTGTTTGGGTAGTTGGGATTCTGTAGTTTTAGAAATAGGAGATTACATTATTAATTCCGAATACATTCCTGCTATTATCTTAGGCCCTTCTTATTCCGTCAGAGAAAATTGGTTATTCCCTCAGGGCAGGAGTTATTTGCAGGTGTAAGTTTAGGAGACAACTAAAAGTATATCAGTTGAACTCCTACAATGAAAACTCTGCTAGATAAGATCTTTTAACCTACTAAACAGCTCCCAGGATATCTTAAGGACACAAAATCCCTGGCCTTATTAGTGTTTAGATAGCTTTACTTGCTCATGGTTTCCTTCTTGCTTTTTTTTTTTTTTTTTTTTTTTTTTTTTTTGCGGTGCTGGGGATCGAACCCAGGGCTTTGTGCTTGACAGGTAAGCACTCTACCAACTGAGCTGTCTCCCCAAGCCCCCTTCTTGCTTTTTTTAACCTTAGTGAGTTATCAGAGATCTCTTCCTTCATTTTGGGGGGAAAGGATGTTGATCACTACATTAGTTCATTTTTTGTTGCTGATAATATAGTGTTAAAGACTGGCTAAGTTATAAAGAAAAGAGACAAATTAATTTGGATCCCAGTTCTGGGTCAAGGTCAAGGACCTGCATCTGGTGATAGCCTTCTTACTGGCAGAGTGGTACAGGACATCATATATAAGAGTCAGGGAGTGTGTATGTGTGTGTGTGATTGTGCATGTGTACATACATGTGTGTTCTGATCTCTCACTTTTCTGAAAGTTACTGTGCCATGCTTCATGGGGACTCTAAATACTGTAGTGAGATGAAGCATTCAACTTTTAATTACCTTAAAACTGGGATTAAACTTCAACATTAATTTTAGAGGGGATAAGCCATGTTCAAATGATAGCAGTTTGGAGCATCTTTAATACAAATTTTGGGGCAGATTTCCTTACCTTTGCTACATACAGAACAGAAATGCAATTTTTAAAGAGAACAGAAGGAAGCATAACTGGTAAAAGATAATTTAGCAGCTTGTCTACAATGCTTAGTTGTGCAAACTGTACTTAGTTATCCATCTCCAATGTGAGCCCTAACATTTCACTAGTATGTGTTCAATTGTGAAATTTTATTCATATCTATTAAATTAAAAAAGAAATAATTTAAGGCTCTTGGTTATCTGAAAATTTATGTTCTTAGTGGAAGTAAATTTGTCTATGATTTTTATAGTAGTTGCACAGTACCAACACAGTTTCTTGTATTTAGTCAATGCAACAATATTTTTGAAGAAATACGTTACCATACTTAATTACATTATAATGGATAGTGGCTTGAAAAGAATCCACATTTCAGCTGTCTTAATTTTTCTACTGCTTTATTAGATCTTATTTTAGTTATTGAAAATGTTAATTCCTATAAGTTAACAATTGGTATTATTGCAAAGTCTTAGTCATTGTCAACATCTGGCATTCTAAAATAGGAGTCCTCAGATTTATATAGTACTATAAAGTATCTATCAAATTCAACAAGTTTCCTGAAAAGGGAAAAAACCAACTCTAGGACAAATTACTGTATGAAATGTCAGCTATTAGTCAACTTCAAATTATAATATAATCAAATTTTTCAGATATTTAAAGAACTTCTTCATAGAAAGGCCACCTAAATATACTTCCAGACTCTGACCAACTAAGAGCAGAACTCTCTCATCTGGAATAGAAGCAGTCAAGGTCTCCATCTAGCTGTACTAGCTCAAGTTATGGGGAAGTTCTCTTCCATGAGGGCTTAAAATAGTTTTAAGACCTCATTGCTGGCAGCCAAATCTTAGATTTAAATTTCCTATATGAAAAGATGAGTGTAATTATTTCTAAAAGGCACTTCTTGGTAAGTGATATTATTTCAAATGAAAACATCTAATGGTTTGTTTTTAGGTAGTTTCTTTTATTTTCACTGCATACTATATGACACAAGTCTGTGATGGCAAATGAAAAGAAGTAGATTTGCTCATTATTGAAAGCAATATCCTTAGGGGTCATGGGTTTTCTATTATATGTTGGGCAAATAGGGCCTGAATTCTCTTGCTGATCTGATATTACTTTTTATCCAAACTGCTGATATATTACCAGTTGCAGCAACTAGAAACAAACTGACCCAAATAATATTCAAATTTTTAAAATTATTTTGTCTGTATGAAGTAATAAAGTTATTTTATTGAGTTAAATATGCTTGGGGTAAAATATATTGAGATAAATGTATTATATATTTTTAAATATAATATCCACATGTTATTGTTCTTAATATATACTTTATAGTTTAAAAGAAAATATTTAATGAAATAATCAATAATGAAGAAAATTAATTGTATTTATTTTGTAGATATGTATCATTTATTTGACTATTATAATTCCTGTGTTGAAATGAATTTTTCTAGGCTAAAGTAATGCCAACTTGAAAATTTTACCTCTCAAATTTTACTTAGATCAGTTGCTCTAATATACCTTTCATTAATTGTAAGAAGAGAATCATTTATTTAAAGGATTAAAATCTAGAAATCTATAAAACATTAATTTGTGAATGAAAGAACAAACTCAGACTTTAAACAGTGTGTTTCAGTGAACTTTATGTAACCCCCTTGGTACCAACAAAGGGATTAGTTAAAGATTTTCCCAGTTGGGTTCTTACTTTCATGTCTAGCCAGTGATAACACGGGCAAAACTGATGTACTAAAAAATCTCTTTCTAAAGCTTAATCTACAGACTCAGTTTGAAATTTCCTTTGGGAATTTGTTTCATTCACTGTTGATTAATAGACCTTCTTAAGTGGCAGAATATTCACTGGGAAGTTTTCACTAAATGAAATATTGATTCGGCCCTTGACTAGGAAAAGCCCAGCTGGAAAAACTAATCTTGAGATTTCACAGTATTCTTATACTTCATTTCGAATATTAATCAAGTTTTACAGCACTTTCTAATGTATTCATCATAAATTCCTGTAAGTCTGCATTTTGAACTTAAAGCTTAATCCATGCACCACTGTCTTATGCAGGCCCCAGGACAATTTCTTTAAAATAAAATTAAAGAAAAAAATATTTAAAATAAAACAGTAATTTCAGTCTGGATATTGATTATATAAATCACAAATTTCAAACTATTGTTACAGTCTTGAAGACCCAAGCAAATTTTTACATTAAAAAAGTCTTTAAAATATCATGGCTAAAATATACCATTTGGAAACTATTTTGTATAAAGCTAATGAATGTAACGTAAAAATATTTCTGATGTAAAAATTCGAGCCCTGTTAACCCACATTCACTACACTTATTCTCTGTAGCTAAACCCACATTCACTAAACTTATTCTCTGTAAAGTATCATACTTAATGATATCTATATCAGTAACTATGCCAAAAATAGAATATTTAATGATAAAACCATCATTGATGTTCCTTGCTAATCTGGTGTCAGTTTCTATATGGACAACTACCACATAGTACCAGTAGTAACAGGTAGTTATATACCTAATGTGCCAAGTTATCTTTAAATTTATTTTACTTTTCATGTTTATGCATGAAGAATAAACATTATTTTGTTAAAAGAAATATACTGGTAATATATTTATCTGTTCATTAATATTAATTAATTTTTAATAATTAAAATGAATTCTTTTGTTATTACCTTAGGATTTTATTAGATTGGTTAAAAAGACTTTTAATTTTGTCATTAATTATTTTTGGATAATTTCTGGGAAGGAGGAGAAGATTTTCCTTATAAGATATACATTTTTCTTTCAAAGACTAAAGAGTGTTATGGGCATACCTCTTTGCTCCTGCCAGTCAGATCCCCAAGGCATTAGACAGAAATTTGCTTATACCCAAAGAATTAAAATACACTGCTGGTTATGCTCAAGGGTGTTTCCATCAAGTTATTGAAGCTTTATGATTGCTCATCTACAGTTTAGCAAGTGGAACCTAAAGAAACAATACCAAAGAATCAGAATATCTGGTTTTTTAAATTAATGTTAGAGGAACATAGACACATTCTCAACTTAATTCCTTTTACTATCCATCTCAAAAGCATCATTATTTCATATCTAATATTTTTATGATTTTAACTAAATAATTTATTTTGACCTTTCAGTCATGTGTTTAAATAAACTTCATTGTTACTTTAATAGAAACTTAACACAATGTAGCTTCATTAGTAATGTGATAAACAATTGTGTAGGGTGGAATAGTGTGGAATATTGATAGTTGATCTCTTCATCATATTTTGATTATTAACAACTAAAATTTCAGACAGTGACGTTTTCTTATTTTGGTGAGAACCTAGTCAAAGATTTCATGCAATATTTAATGTTTTATCTCTGTAGTGATTTCCTCTGATTATTTTGTCACCTCTGTGATGACTAGCTATTATCTTAATATAACATTGGGCTTTTGAACCATATCTTTAATTGATTGCAACCAGAAGCACAATGTATGCCCTTCATTTAACCCCTTATGGTAATTGTGGTAGTTTATGATTTGGCAAATGTTGATAACTTCAAGTTTACTAAATAGGTTCAAAATATATGTATTCAAATCTTCTTAACTTTCATAATATAATTAGCACAATGAAAAAGCTTTTTATCTATCTAACACTGTAAGGCATATAATTCCCTTTAAAAATGCAACCTAATTGTTTTCCCTCTTTCCTTATTTAAATATCAGTAAGAAAAAAAGTTTTTCTGGGAAGGGATAAAGGGGATTTGGGAAGGTAATCCTCTCTATCTCTAGTAAATAAAGAAATTTTCTATTCTTTATTTGTCATGGAGGAAGATCAATCTCTTGTTGTTATCTTTAATTTAGTTTCAATATTACAAAAATTATAATTATACACAGGTATGCTTTATGAGTTTAAAAAACTTTATACAGTTTTATCTTTGTGGATCATGTCTTCCATGACAAGAAAATATTAATTTATTATTTTACAACTTGGTTTATATAAATATGTTACCCAGCTATACAGTCTAATAGTAGGAATAACTGATATTATTTTTCTGATTGGAAATTTCTCTCTTAGACCTTACCATTTTAGTAATCTTACATTGTCACCCCTCCTTCTATATTAAAAATTTTTAATTTATATTTTTAAGTAATAAAATTTATTTTTAAAGCAGTTATATATTAACAGTAAAATTGAGCATAAAGTACATTATTAACTCGCTCCAGAGTGGTGCACTTGTTACAATCAATGAAATGCATTGACACATATTGTTACCCAAAATTCATAGTTTACATTGGGGTTTACTCTGGTACTGTATATTCTGTGACTTTTGACAAATGTTTAATGTCATTTATCTACCATTATAGTATCATATGGAATATTTCCACTGACTGCCCTAAAAAAAAAAATCTATGCTCTCGCTGTCCTTGTTTCCCAATTCTAGCCCATGACAACCAGTGATTTTATTATCTTCATAGTTTTACCTTTCCCAAAATGTTAGTTAGAGTTAAACAGTATATGTAGCCTTCTTAGATTAATTTAATTTCCTCCATATTCTAACTTTATAGGTCACCTTTTTAGCTTTATAGGTCACCTTTCTATAAAGGTGACAATATTATTGAGTGTTATTTATATCATAGTTTATTTATCCACACCACTGAAGGACAGACATCTTTCTTGGTTGCTTTCATGTTTTGGTAATTCTAAAAACACATACTATAAACATCTGTGTGCAGGTTTTGATGTGGACATAAATTTTTAACTCATTTTAGTAAATACCAAGTAGTATTATCCTGAATCATATGGTAAGGATGTTTTATAAGAAATTTTCAAATTGTCTTCCTCAGTGGCTGTGTCATTTTGTATTCCCACCAGCAAGGAAGATTTTCTTTGCTCTACTTGCTTAGTGGCATTTGTTATTATCTTTGTTTTGAATTTTGGCCTTTCTAATAGTGTATATTGATATCTTATGGTTATTTTAAATTGCACTTCATAATATGTGTGATATACATATTTTCCTATTTTTTCCATCTCTAGGCTTTCTTTAATAAGTTATCTGGTCAGGTCTCTTTCCCATGTTTTAGTCAAACTGAACATTTTATTATTGTTGACTTTTAATTGTTCTTTGTATATATTAGAGAGAAGTCTTTTATCAGGTCTATAGTTTGCAAATATTTCCTCCTATTATGTAGCTTGTTTTCCCAATTTCTTGACATAATCTGATAGAGTTGAGTCTTCAGTAGTAGGTCTATCTTACTGATTTTTTAAATTGATCAAATATTTGATGTTTGATCTAAAAAGTCATCCCACATCAAGGTCATCTATGTTTTTCTCCTATATTATCTTATAGAAGCTATGAACTTTTGCATTTTACATTTAGGCCCACTATCAATTTTGAGTTAATATTTTCTGAAGGATGTAAGGTCTGTGTAGATTCCTCCTTTTTTAAAATGTGGATTTCCATTTAGTCTAGAACCATTTGTAAAAAATGCTATCTTTGCTCCATTGTACTGTCTGCTGTTTTGTCAAAAATCAGATCATTCTATTTCTACAGGTTTATTTCTAGTGTATATATTCTATTCCATTGCTGTATTTGTCTCTTTTTGTTTTTTCTCTAGTACCACACTATCTTGGTTACTGTAACCTTGTATATGTCTTGAAGTTGGACAGTGTCTGTCCCATAACTTTTTCTTCTTTAATGTTGTGTTAGCTATTCTGATTCTTTTCTCTGTCTACATAAACTTTAGAATCAATTTGTTAATATCCACACAATACCTTGCTGGGATTTGATTTTGGATTGAGTTGAACCCTTAGATCAATTGGGAAAAAACTGACATCTTGACAATACTAAGTTTTCCTTATCCATGAACATGGGATATATTTCCTTTTATGTACTTCTTCTTTGATACGTTTCATCAGAGTTTGTAGATTTCCTCAAAGGATCAATCAATTTTTTAAAATTGGTATATTGTTCATTGTGTAAAGAATACTATACTATTTTTTTGAAAGGTTTGGGCAATTATTTCTTAAAGACTAGTATCAATGGAAAAGTCTTGCTTTCTAACTTTTTTAAAAGTAGAATTTGTCTTTAAAATTGATATAAACTTTTGATCACATGTTGATAATTATTACAATTGCAATACTTAAAAGATTCAGGAGAAAATGTAATTACTGGTGTTCCAGATCATGAAAGCAGAGTAATCTCATACCTTTTTTGTATTAGCCCTTCTCTCACTACATTGTACTGAGTAGAACACAATGAAAATTCACCTCTATTTCTGACTTTCTATTTCTAACTTTCAGCAGTATTATTTTAATTATCTCCTTAGTAAGAGATATCTCATATTACTATTCTTTTCATAGTGCAGCCTTTTTATACTTCCAATTCCAAACTAAGTTTCCATTTTTTTATTTTCCCATGTGCATTTTAGAAGAAAATGATTAAGTGCACATCAGGAATTCTAAAACTTATTTTGTGCATGTAAAGATACTGTAAATTTTAAATGAATTTAACCGTGCCATTTTCCCTAGGGAATAAATTGCATTTTCTTAGGAATACACTCTGTGCTTATTTATGTGATAGGCATATGGCTATTTTGAAGTGTATACTCTTCTTGTCAAGATTAACATGTTTTCTATTTCCAATAGACATTCTCTACTTGAAATGTTACCTGCTCTAAAAATCCTCAATGGTGATATGGTAAACTCTCATTCAGAAATCCACTCTCAAGAACACTGTCATCTAGAATCAAGACATTTCCTTGTACTTTGTCAGTCCCAAATTAGAGAATTCAACTTACTAATTGAAAAGTACATCAATAGAAAAGGGTAAGATTATTATCTTCCTCTTGTGGTATTTAAAATAAAATAGTATATATGCATAATTTTAAAATATGCTGATTGTCACAAATCATGCTGGTTTTGCTTTAAAACATTGTGTTTCAGGGGATAGTCTAACTCTATAAAAACTTCTAGAAATCATGGTATTATTCTTAGAAATACATTAATTTATATTTTGAATGTATTTTGATATATTTCAGTGCTAAAATATTACGTAAAATAAATGGAAACTTGAAAATTTCAGGACACTGCAAACATTCATTCTATTAGTTATAAAATAACCAGTTGTACATTTATTTGGCTATTATTGTGGACAAGACATTATCCTTAAAGAATTTATAGATTAACATAAAAGAAAATTAAGCAAATGAAATGTTACAATTGAGTAAAACAAGTTTTATAACATAATATATATTAAATTTTAATATTTCTTTTCCCCACACCACCTTGAATCCTGAAGGAATTACAATGAATGAATTATAGGCTGTGCTCTGTAGTGCACATCTGTAATCCCCACAGTTTGGGAGGCTGACCAAGGCAGGAACATTGTGAGTTCACAGCCAGTCCCAGTAACTTAGGCCCTAAGCAACTTGGTGAGACCCTGTCTCTAAATTAAAAAATACAAAAATGGGATGGGGATGTGACTCAGTGATTGAACACCCCTGGCTTCAATCCACAATACAAAAAAAAATTATAATTTATCTTTTTATAACTGAATTTTAAAATTTGCATTGTTCCATAAAAATACAAATAATACAAAAAATGTTTTCACATTTTTTTTTGCTTATGATGAGTCTCCCTTATAACAGGAAAAATAACTTATGCTGTATCAGCAAATTCAACACCTCACCATAAATGTTTGATATCACGGTGCACCTTTTCTGCATTATTAAACGAAATAAGTAAAATACAAAATATCAAAATTATATTGAGGGAACTTTTGCTAATGTCTAATAATTAACTTTATGAAAATAGGAACTATCTAATAATTATAATTATAAGTAATTATGGCTTCCATTTTGTTTGTTGGTGATGAAATATTTTTATATAGAGGATTATTTCAGAAGAAAAATAAGCCAACTTGTAACTCTATATTAAATATGCCAGAAAATTTATATTTGAAGTAAGCAAAAAATTTTTTAAATATGATGGAATCAATGGAAGATAAATAAAATGTCTCTAAGAATAATGCTCATGCAAGTGTAAAGTTCTTTACATTTGTTATTGGAAGCTTCATAACTGACAAACATGAAAGTTTGATCAATTACATAAGTCACAACATTCAAAAGAGAAAGCCAACAATTATTCAAGAGAATCTCACCTATTAATGTCTTAAACTATTTGAAATCTCTTTGCAAAGGATTATTTTTCCAAAGAAAAATGGAAATATAAACTTTCCCATAATATAAATTCTTTGTTTCAAAGTCCAATACAAATATTTTGTGTGGCAAGAGTCAATGCAGAAAGCACTTTTAAATTTATTTCATAAATAACTTCTCCAAATTTAGGCAGCCATGATTTCTCATGTTTATGGTAGTAAAAGCATGAATTTTTCTCATTCGTTTGTACCAAAAATATCTTGAATAAAAATGTTCCTAGAATTTCCAGACATTTTTGTCTGGACTGACAATTCTAAATTACCTAAATAAATATTTAAAAATTTTGTTTATAATGAGATGAATTTTATTTAACTAACTAGAAGTAATTTACAGTAAATGTTTTAATAAAGTTTAATGTTCATTTTAAGCCATGTAACAAAATTTATTTTCAAAATCTGTTGAATTGTTAATATTTGCTGATATAATATTTAATACTTAATGTTCTCATCATTTATTTGTTCAGGGATGTATTCACCTTGGATGCTGCAGAAAACTTGTGTTATTATTTTAAGAAATTGATGACACTTAGTCATGAATACAGATATGCATATGAACATGGGGATATAAGTATCACTAAGAGAAATGAATCAGAAACCCAGAAAAATCATTTGGTCCTTCCAAGCAGTGACTTAATAATGCAAGATGAAGTCTTTCACTCTTGCACAAATCAACATAAAGGAGACTCACCAGGAACTTCTGAGCAATGGATGGACTCTTGCTTTAATCACTCCCTATTAAGCTGCTCCTCTGCATGTGAAGCTGTGGAAGAAAGAAGTCAGGAAAAATTAGTAGGACAGAAGAGAGAAGAGAGTAAGACAAACAGTATCCCCACTAAAAGAATTTCATTCATGGAAACAAAAATGACGAATTATTTGCTGAGGAATCACCAAAGTACTGAACAGAGTGAAAAAATGTAAGATTTGTAAATATTATGTTTACTTTTTTTGATGGATGATCTTGTCAATGATGCTAAATAGTAACTTCGTAAAGGTTTAAATCACTATAATATTTTGTATCAATTTCTTTAACTATGTTTTCATGATGTGTACAAATTAATCACTGTGCAGATTAATTGAATTTTGTCCAGTTTTTATTTAAATTTCTAGTATTGGGCTGGGGTTATGGCTCAGCAGTAGAGCACTTGCCTAGCATGCGTGTGGCCCTGGGTTTGGTTCTCAGCACCACATAAAAATAAAATAAAGGTATTGTGTCCACCTACATTAAAAATCAAGATATTTTTTTAAAAAGTCCAGTATTATTTAATTTAAATTGAGTAAATGAGAAAATTTTTCCTACCTTGTAATTTCTAAACAACTGAAATAATTTAAAAGAGAAATAAAATACTATATTCTAAAATAATTAAAAGATATTTCTGAATAATCAAGTAATTCATTTTAAAAATATTCCTTTGTATTTGCTAAGTTTTTTCCTAATGTAGTATTTAGTAAGCGCATGTTCAGGTATTTGTATGTGCTATAATTTTCTTGGCATAACAGTTCCGTAAGGTACAGAAATATTCTTCATGATTAATCACATAAAACCGCTTGCAACTATTAAACACTTTTAGAAAGCTAATGACTGGCTTTCATTGTTTATTGAACTAGCAAATGTTGATTTTCACTTTGGCCTATCAACTTCTTGATCTTTTTTCTTTTTGCCTCAGTGTCTGGCCAATAAGAGAAAAATTGTCAGATTCAACTTTTCTGACAGTGACTGGTGCTCAGCTGAACAGGGCAGGAGTCAGAATATCACAGTAGCTATTTTTGCTTTCCCCAGACTTCTTCTTTCAGAAGTTTTCAGCATATATATTGATTTCCTTTCTGAGAACTGTTAGTTTGATATTCTAAAACTGACATATATTTTCTCACGTAGAATTTTATTTATTGAAAACATGTTTAATATTTCCTGATTTATACTTTATTGATTTATTTAACTGATTGCTTTTGCTCCAAACACTGCAGATATTGCCTATTCAAATTTTATATAATACATACTTGGAACTTCATAATGATAAATAAAATAGCTAAAGGATAATAGTAAGTAAGGATGAAGAACTGAAAATAGAGATAAACCAAAGACTTCAAGAATGAAGGGAAAAGAAACTATATACCTGCCTGCTGAAACTTACCATTTGTAATTTGGAAAGATTCACTGTAGGCTATGTTGAAGTTTTCTAAGCCCAATTTATAATACTCTTATGTTAAGGATATTTCTTAAACATATATGATTTTTACTAAGAAAAGATGATGATTATTATGATAATAGTAATACAATAATAAAGCAAACTAGTAATAGAAAATAACTGTATTATTCCTAAGTTCCCGTAATTGTCTCACTATGAGAAAAAATTAAATATGGTCATGTATGATAGAAAGTATTGCCTAAGTCAACTTCATCTTAAAGATAGTATGAGGAAGGACAAAATTTCCTTGGATTTGATAAATTATAAAATCATTGAAAACTGTTTCAAGAAAGTATTGGAGAATGGAATCCCTTCTCCACCTTACATCTTTTAAGACAAACTCAAGAATTTGAAGAGAGAGTAAGACAGAATAGTTAGCACTTTTGACTATATTCTATGCCTTGTTAATATTCCTACAGTAATCTGCGTGGGAAAGGTAAAAACTCCAATTAGGAAGAGTTAAGTGATGAAACACAGCATGGACTCATTTATTTTCAGTGTACATATTTATCACATTTTTCTATTATTGCTGCTTGGATTATTGCAATATGAAAAAGCATTGACTAATTTGGTTCCTGAAATTGGCAAGTAGGTATGGTCTGGGAAAACAGTAGACTTTACTTTTGGGCGTTAGGAGGGTATTTTAAGTATTTATTTATCTCTTCTCATCCTTACCCTCTACCTGGACCAATATCCCCAGGAGCATACAAAATCTCTATTATATCTCTCTTCTCAAAGAAATAAACAGAACTCCTTTTTACCCACATCCCTCTTTCAAAACCATTGACTTATTCTCTCCTTCAAATTTGAAGGTTTCCATACTTTCTTTTTACTTCTATAACTATAATTATAGTTAAGTTGCTTTTACGTAGTATTATATGCAGTTCATGTTTAAAATATAGGTTATGAATACTTCTTATGTACAAGTATGTATTCATGCATACTAAAACTTTTCTTTCCATTTGCAGCAGGGCAGCGATAGTTATCCAGGCACACTGGCGTGGATACACTGTGCGCATGCGGAGCAACTTCTCTGTACGAATGCATACTGCTGCAACAGAACCCCTGCCAAATTCCTTCATCAATATTCAAACTGTTTTAAAGAAAGAAAAAAGAAAAAATATTATGAGTATTCAAGAACAGAGGGAGAAGGCTGCTGTTCTTATTCAGGTTAATTTCAATCTTTTGATAACATGATTAGTCATGATTTATTGAACATCTTCACTGGGTTATTCTGTTTAAAAACAACCCTCAAATCTCAGTGATTTACAGATACATGAATTTATTTCTTATTCATGTGGCATACAGGTTGTTAGTTGTAGATTGGCTGTGGTTCTGTTTAGTATCTAGATTGAAGGAATAGTCTTTAAAACTGAAATAACATTTTTATGACTATGGGTCAAGCTGAACCACACAATCATATTTAAAATATCTCCTCAAATGTGTCATTTGTCAAATTGGGTAAGATTTGGTTAGCCCAAAGCAGGTCTCATTTGACTCAATTGGTAGTTACTTCTAGAAATACTTTAGAAACTCTATCAAAATAATTGTAAAAGTTCTTCAAATACCCATTTTATTTTTAAAAATTCAGAAAGCAAGCAGTGCATAGGTTTGAGTCAATGCCACAAAGACCAGATTTCACACTGAATTTTAAGTCAATTAAGTTCTTTTTAATTTATTCATTCTTTAGTATTTTTCAATTTGACAGGCACTTTCTAGACTTAGGACATAAAACCACAAACAAACAAATTTGTGATGTAAAGGTATTTACATTCTGATGGAAGAGGCAAACATAAACTAAATAAACATATAGAATAGAGCCTATAAATTATCTATAGGACTGTGCTTCAATTGAATGCTAATTAACTGAACAAAAAATTTAGCAAATTATTTATTCATCCAGCAAATATTTCTTGACATAAAAATCTTGCTAGTTTACATTCTGTTGGAAATTACTTGGTAGTAATAAGAATCAAGGGGAGATCAAAAAAGAGATAGAGATTCTCAAAAAAAAAAAAAAAAATGGAAATCCTTGAAATGAAGGAGACAATAAACCAAATAAAAAACTCAACAGAAAGCATCACCAACAGACTAGACCACTTGGAAGACAGAACCTCAGACAGTGAAGACAAAATATTTAATCTTGAATATAAAGTCGCCAAAACAGAGGAGAAGATGGTAAGAAATCATGAACAGAATCTCCAAGAACTATGGGACATCATGAAAAGACCAAATTTAAGAATTATTGGGATTGAGGAAGGCACAGAGATACAAACCAAAGGAATGAACAACCTCTTCAATGAAATAATATCAGAAAATTTCCCAAACCTGAAGAATGAAATGGAAAATCAAATACAAGAGGCTTACAGAACACCAAATGCACAGAATCACAACAGATCCACACCAAGGCACATTATAATGAAAATGCCTAACATTCAAAATAAAGATAGGATTTTGAAGGCCGCAAGTATTTCATACTGCTTAAGGGAACCATAAATCAGGAAGACATAATGATAGTAAATATTTATGCCCCTAACAATGGTGCATCCCTGTACATCAAACAAATCCTTCTCAATTTCAAGAATCACATAGACCACAACACAATAATTCTGGATGACTTTAACGCACCGCTGTCACCACTAGATAGATCTTCCGAACAAAATCCAACCAAAGAAACCATAGAACTCAATAACACAATCAATAACCTAGACTTAATAGACATATATAGAACATTCCATCCATCAACGAGCGGATACACTTCTCAGCAGCACATGGAACCTTCTCAAAAATAGACCATATGTTATGCCACAAAGCAGCCCTTAGGAAATGCAAAAAAATAGAGATACTGCCTTGTGTTGTATCAGATCATAATGGACTGAGAGTAGAAATCAATGACAAAATAAAAAAAGGAAATTACTCCAAGACTTGGAGACTAAATAATATGCTATTGAATGAAACATGGATAACAAAAAACATCAGAGAGGAGATTAAAAAATTCTTAGAGGTCAATGAGAATGACAATATAACATATCAAAATCCCTGGGACACTATGAAAGCGGTACTAAGAGGAAAATTCATTGCATAGAGCGCATTCCAGAAAAGAATGAAGAGTCAACAATTAAATGGCCTAACGTTACAGCTCAAAGCCCTAGAAAAAGAAGAACAGAATAACAGCAAAAGTAGAAGAAGACAGGAAATAATTAAAATCAGAGCTGAAATCAATGAAATTGAAACAAAAGAAACTATTCAAAAAATTGACATAACAAAAAGTTGGTTCTTTGAGAAAGTAAACAAAATAGATAAACCCTTAGCCACACTAACAAAGAGAAGGAGAGAGAAGACTCAAATTACTAAAATACATGATGCAAAAGGAAATATCACGACAGACACCACTGAGATACAGAACATAATGAGAAGCTACTTTGAAAATCTGTATTCCAACAAAATAGAAAGTACTGAAGACATTGACAAATTTCTAGAGACATATGCTACGCCCAAACTGAACCAGGAGGACATACACAATTTAAACAGATCAATATCAAGCAATGAGATAGAAGAAGCCATTAAAAATCTACCATCCAAGAAAAGCCCAGGACCAGACGGGTTCTCAGCCGAGTTCTACAAGACCTTCAAAGAACTCATTCCAATACTTCTCAAAGTATTCTAGGAAATAGAAAAGGAGAGTACCCTACCGAACTCATTCTATGAACTAATGTCACCCTCATACCCAAACCAGGAAAAGACACATCAAGGAAAGAAAATTTTAGACCAATATCCTTGATGAATATAGATGCAAAGATCCTTAACAAAATATTGGCAAACCGTATCCAAAAATATATTAAGAAAATTATGCACCACAATCAAGTGGGGTTCATTCCTGGAATGCAAGGATGGTTCAACATTCGTAAATCAATAAACGTAATCCATCATGTCAATAGACTTAAGGATAAGAATCATATGGTTATTTCAATTGATGCAGAAAAAGCATTTGACAAAATACAACACCCCTTCATGCTCAAAACACTAGAAAAAATAGGGAAAGTAGGAACATACCTGAACACTGTAAAGGCTATTTATGCTAAGCCCATGGCCAACATCATTCTTAATGAAGAAAAACTGAAACCATTCCCTTTAAAAATGGGAACAAGACAGGGATGTTCTCTTTCACCACTTCTATTCAACATTGTCCTTGAAACTCTAGCCAGAGCAATTAGGCAGACTAAAGAAATTAAAGGGGTACAAATAGGAAAAGAGGAACTTAAGCTGTCACTATTTGCGGATGACATGATTCTATATTTAGAGGATCCAAAAACCTCCTCCAGAAAACTTCTAGACCTCATCAATGAATTCAGCAAAATAGCAGTCTATAAAATCAACACACATAAATCTACAGCATTTTTATATGCAAGCGATGAAACAGCTGAAAGGGAAATGAGGAAAACAACTCCATTTGCAATAGCCTCAAAAAAATAAAAAAATAAAATACTTGGGCATCAATCTAACCAAAGAGGTAAAAGATCTCTACAACGAAAACTACAAAACACTGAAGAAAGAAATTAAGGAAGACCTTAGAAGATGGAAAGATCTCCCATGTTCTTGGATAGGCAGAATTAATATTGTCAAAATGGCCATACTACCAAAAGTGCTATACAGATTCAATGCAATTCCAATTAAAATCCCAATGATGTACCTCACAGAAATAGAGCAAGCAATCATGAAATTCATCTGGAAAAATAAGAAACCCAGAATAGCTAAAGCAATCCTTAGCAGGAAGAATGAAACAGGGGGTATCGCAATACCAGAACTTCAACTATACTACAAAGCAATAGTAACAAAAACGGCATGGTATTGGTACCAAAATAGACAGGTAGATCAGTGGTACAGAATAGAGGACACGACACAAACCCAAATAAATACAATTTCTCATACTAGACAAAGGTGCCAAAAATATGCAATGGAGAAAAGATAGCCTCTTCAACAAATGGTGCTGGGAAAACTGGAAATCCATATGCAACAGAATGAAACTAAACCCCTATCTCTCACCCTGCACAAAAATCAACTCACAATGGATCCAGGACCTTGAAATCAGACCAGAGACACTGCATCTTATAGAAGAAAAAGTAGGTCCACATCTTCACCTTGTTGGCTTAGGATCAGACTTCCTTAACAGGACTCCCATAGCACAAGAAGTAAAAGCAAGAATCAATAACTGGGATAGGTTCAAACTAAATAGCTTTCTCTCAGCAAAGGAAACTATCAGCAATGTGAAGAGAGAGCCTACAGAGTGGGAGAAAATCTTTGCCACTCATACTTCAGATAGAGCACTAATTTCCAGAATATATGAAGAACTCAGAAAACTCTACACCAAGAATACAAATAATCCAATCAACAAATGGGCTAAGGAAATGAACAGACACTTCACAGAAGAAGATCTACAAGCAATCAACAGACATATGAAAAAATGTTCAACTTTTCTAGTAATAAGAGAATTGTAAGTCAAAACTACCCTAAGATTTCATCTCACCCCAATTAGAATGGTTATTATCAAGAATACAAGCAACAATAGGTGTTGGTGAGGATGTGGGGAAAAAGGTACACTCATACATTGCTGGTGGTGCTGCAAATTAGTGCAGCCACTCTGGAAAGCAGTGTGGAGATTCCTTAGAAAATTTGGAATGGACCTACCATTTGACCCAGCTATCCTACTCCTCGGCCTGTATCCAAAGGACTTAAAATCAGCATACTACAGAGATACAGCCACATCAATGTTCACAGCGGCTCAATTCACAATAGCCAGACTATGGAACCCACCTAGATGCCCTTCAGTTGATGAATGGATAAAGAAACTGTGATATATATATATATATATATATATATATATATATATATACAATGGAATATTACTCAGCTATAAAGAATAATAAAATTATGGCATTTGCAGGCAAATGGATGAAATTGGAGAATATCATGTTAATTGAGATAAGTCAATCTCAAAAATCCAAGAGGAATGATCTCACTGATAAGGGGATGATGACACTTAATAGGGGGTGGGAGGGGGACAAGAATGGAGGAAGGATGGACTGTATAGAGGGAAAAGAGAGGTGGGAGGGGTGTGGGGGAAGGAAAAAAATAACGGAATGAATCAAACATCATTACTCTATGTAAATATATGAATATGCAAATGGTATGCTGTTACTCCATGTACAAACAGAAACAACATGTATCCCATTTGTTTACAATAAAAATAAATTTAAAAAAAAGAAGGGGAAAAAGTAAAGCAGGGTGGGGATATCAAAGGGAAGTTTATACTTTTAGATAGAAGGGATATAGAAGAGTAGAAAAGGGGACTTTGGAGGGAAAGACTAACCATTGGATATCTAGGGGAAGGATATTCCAGGCAAAGGAATATCAGGTTCAAAAGCCCTGAATTAGTAGAATACCCACAATGTTTACAGAATAGCAAGATGCTTGTGTGACTGGAGGATGATTATATAAGACTTTGGCTTTATTTCTAGGACTTTAAAAGGACTAATCATGGACTGATATGATCAAGTTTACATTGCAAATGTATTGTAGGAGGGCAGGAGTAGTAGCAGAAAGATGAGTTGGGAAGCTAATGCAGTATCCCAAGAAGAAATAATGATGATATAAACCAAAATCTTTGCAGTGGAGGTAGTAAGATTATCACATTCTAGACTATATTGATTTATCTTGAAGATATGATATATATTTTGGTAATAGAAGCTGATAATGTTAGTGCATGGGCACATGGTATACGAGAGATAAGGAGGAGTCAGAGATGCCTTTCTAGGTATTTGGCACAAACAATTGGAAAAATAACCTTAAATTTAAGAAAATAAAAGAGATCATCTTTTCTCTAAATTACCTGTCCCTTCTTGTAAGGCTATAGTTTTCCAGAGAATTACCTGTCTTGGCTTTAATGAACATATCCAGTGTTTTAATTTACTTAATATTTTTGTACAGTATTCCTCCTGAGAACTGTACATAGACAAAGCTGGGACTGCTGCCAGATAATGGTAGAAATGAGGGTAGTGCAGTTGATTGAAGGGAACTTTGAGAAAAAATAAGAAAAATTCTAATTACTATCTCAAAATATTGTTCTGTTGCATAAGGAATGTAGATGTCATGCAGCCCAAATTCCTCTCATTATTGGATGTGCCATGCATTTTTCAGCATTAATGGTAAATGACTAATCAACTTTTCTTCATTCTTCTCAATAAGGAGAAGTCCATTACCTTATGGAAGTGTCTACATTAGTAACTGATATCACTGAAAGACATCATATGGCTGAGCTTCTTTGAATCTGTAATAAAAAGAAGCATAATTTAGCCTTTCTTTGTAATTTAGGATGAGTTTTTTTATTGTACATCAGAGTAGTCAACTCACTGAATTCAACTGCATTTTCTCTTTTTCTGGGTATAATTATCTAGTTTATTAAACCACTTATCATAAAATATAAATTCTAGGCTGCCTAAACATCCTGGGAGCAGAGCATGAGATAGCAAAAATATCCTCAGTTTTAGAAAGATTGGATTGAACCATGAAGAATGAGCTGGAGACTGCTTTCTGCTCACTGAAATTTCCATTCTCTACTTCTTCCTGGCATATTGGCCAACTTGGTTTCCCAGCTTCCCTTGTAGTTTACTGTGGCCCTCTTTTAAAGTTGTAGTCAATGGAATGTGAGTAGAAGATATATACACAATTTCTATAACTACCCAATAAAACCTGTTCCTTTCATTTTTTGGTTGGATGAAATATAGACAACCTTTGGGAACCTGTGGAAGCTATTTGTTGAGACTAAAGTGTCTGCAAAGCCAGAAACTTGAATCACTTCATGTTAAATTGCTATGTCATGGTCTTGTTTCCCCTTTTAGTGTTTATTATGTGATCAATAAATAATTTTTGAGTTAATATAAATTTTGGATTTATTCATTATAGCAACTCAAAAGATGAAAACATAGCTTCAGAAACTGGTAGGGATCAATGTTAATATATAGAGGAATGGAATTCCAATATAAGGGATAGTGGCTATAAAAAATATAGGATTATATGTGACTGGAATAATAAATACAGTGCAACTAGACTACCTATATTAAAATTATATAGGAGAAACATGGTCAAAGATGTGTAATAGATTTGAATAAGCAGTAAGTATATAGTGTGTTCTGGGAGTAGTAAATGGTAGTTGAAGAAGAAAAAGATATCAGATATGTCAAATAGAGATATAATTGTCTGGGCAGGGAATTGATTTGAATGTATAAGAAAGATAAATTAATTGTAAATGGATTACCAGGAGAACTATAATGCCTTTGAATAGAAATTAATAAATTATGAGCATTACTTACCAACACAATTATATTATCTTTATTTCTAATAAACTGGGACTTGAATTCCTAAACCTACCCACATATGAGGGAAGTATCTCTAGGTGTTATACCAGAAAAGCACACACTACAGCTTTGTACAGGTCTAGCTTGCTAATCATTTGGGGATAGATCCATTGTGAGCTATGATGAATCTATCTTTTACCTCAGTCCTTGATGGTTAGATAAAGGTTGTCCTTTCTATTAGTTTTACTGGTTCTATCCTTAATCTTGCTATATTATCATAATATTGGTATAAAAGGGTGGGGGTATATAAGGATAATGACCTTAGAGAAAAGAATCAAAGGAAAGCAAGCATATCTGCCTAATTCTTAAACCTTGCCAGAGCAGTGTCAAGGGTGAAGGAATGTGAAAGGAACTTCACTTTCAAGAAGTCGTGGGTCCATTTACATATTAGCGAGAAGACATGCTAAAGGGAAGCAAGTAACCAAGGGAACATAAAATACCCAGATAAAGGAATCTAAAAGAGGAAGAGTAAAATAATCCCCAGATTAAAAGTATTTAAAACAATGTATGTTTCTTACTAAGCTAGCTTGTATATACCGGTCATCTAGAGCATGTGACATGTCATGGTGTGCAATAAGAACCCAACTCTATGTAAGAAAGCAATCATAAAGAGGGAAAGGGGCTGGTGATAGTCTTCAAAATGGGTGAATTAAAAATGAAGGTCATTTTTTAAAGCAATCCTTCTAATTTTGTTTCTCATTACACAAAAATATTCCATCTTCTATTTCTATCATTTAATATTGTTCAAGTTCTTGAATATATTTATATTGTTTTCTCCTCAGTTTAGGAGAATCTTGAACTCTTTTAAAAGGTTAGAAATTGCTCATAACAAGTTACAAATCAGGAATATTATCTATAATGCAATTCATTTTTTAGAGGCAAAAATAATTAGCCAACTTTAATTTTTTAATTTTATACAGTGTTGAGTATTACATGCTTTCCTTACTTAGTAAACTAAGTAAATAGAATTTCTAGAAGAAATAGGGCAAGGGTATTGGAAGAAATAATGATGTGTGCCCATTATGTGACAGTCATGTGATTATCACAATATGTAAAAATTTTCTCATTCAATATGCAAAAATTTTCTAATTTAATTTAATCTCCACTACATTGTATCAGAGAAAGGAGGCTAATGATTATCTGATCATTCATGACTTTTATGATTTTAATTTTACAAATGATTTTGAGCTTGGTTTAGTGGTAATAACAATCATAATTACAAATCCAGAGGTTGGGTAAAAAGAAAGATATATCGGTGAAAAGGAGAAATATAGTTTAGGCAATAAATATTTTAGAGAATAAAGCCCCTTCTGGATTCCTGGACCTACCACATACTTTTCCTGGCAAAGACATTTCAGTCTGTGAATGGAATCTGAAGTGTGACATGTGTGCAATAAAAGGTAAATTTTCTGAGGGAGTAACTGTGTCCTAACATATTCCTTACTTCTTCTTTGGTGAGGTTATCTTGGAGGAAGTTGAAAAACAACCTGTTGAGATTGATGGTGAGGTTTGATTGAAACAAATTTCTTCCATGTAGAAAAATTTGAATTGGAAGTAGAGGAACAGAGAATGCTTGAAAAGGGTATGTCTCAAGGTTGAGAGAAGAATTGAATTTTCACACCAGACATGTTAGACGGGTTTCTCATGGCTTTTGGGGTAAGGCTGGAAACACTGGAGGCTCAAGTATTTATCACAGGGTAGGAAAAGAGTATTTCTACTACACTGTATCAGAGAATGGAGACTAATCATGATGAGCATGGCTGAGAATTGGATTCATCACTTGTGGCAGTCATATAGTTCAAGATACACTGTGACATTGTAAGGCACTGTGTATCTGCCTTTATCTGCAGCCTGCATGTCCTACCCAGGATTACATGCCTGAGAATTAATGATAGCAATAACAGATTTAGCACAGCTTCTGATTTGTCTGAGTAGTATAAGACCTTCAACTGCACTGAAGGTGGGTACATAGGTATTCAAGGGCTCGTCTATGTATTTGAAACATTCCTTAATAAAATGTTTACAAATTCACAGTTGAGATACAAAAATTTGGTCACAGATTCAAAGTACATGGAAGATAGCATTTGTTGAACTCTACAGAAATCTTGCTCACTGATAGTATCCTTAGATTGGTGTCTGTCCCTTGGATCCATTATGCTTATAGTCAAATGTTAATTACACAGTGAGAATTTCCTGGAATACTCTATTTAAAATAGCAGTTCCTTTCCAATGTTCCCTACTCTTTGATCCTAATTTGTTTTAGTCCATGGTATTTTTTAGCATATTATATATTTTTCATATTGCATTTATTTTCATTCCCACCCCCATAGAGTTTCTGGTATGTTTTAGTTACTGTTCTATCAGAAAAAGCTTAGTTTCACACTTTATGAAATTATGTTTATTGTTAAACGATGGCCAATATTGACTCTTTTAAAAACCAACATATCTCTTCCTCCTCATCACTAGATTATGTGAAACAAATCATGAATATTTCATGAATATTTCATTATTACTTCTGCAAAACCTAAGAAGTCTTGTTTCATATATACCTGCAATATATTGCTAAAATGTGATGATTAGTTTTCAGTGTTTCCAAATATCATATCAGTATTCAGACTTCCTCTACAATTTTTCAAATGTTTAATCAAAATACAAATGAGTTCATCATTTTGTGTTTGTTTTACATGATACATACTTAAACACACAGCAACTCCCTTGTTTTCCTTAAGGTTTATTCATTGAAGAAACCAGGGCATTTGTCCTGCAGAGATTTCTACTTCCTAAAATTTTGCCCACTGCATCCCCATTGTGTTTAATATATTTCATGTCCCCTTGTTTTTGTAAATTGACAGCAAGATCTAACATTTGATTTTTTTTTTTTTTTGAGCAAGGATACTTTGTAGGTGGTGATATGTGTTACAACAAGATAATTAATACCTAGTGACTTCAGGAATGTTAGTGTCCATTAATAAACATTGCCTATGTCAACTATTTTATTATTGTTCTGTAAAATTGTGATACTTTATATTTTGCTCCTTCATTTATTAGCTAAAACATGTCTGCACAGGAAATCTTTGTTTAATCAATTCTTTAGATACCCTGAGTTACACAAGTCATCCTGGAAAGACAGGTTAAATGCTTGCTACTTACCCTTAATTATAAATTTTTAGATCAGTGAAGTTTCCTAGCATCTTCCAGAGGATACCATAGTAGCGCAAATAATTATGATGAATTCATTAATTTTAATAATATATCGTGTATGATGCCATTGCATTTATTCTTATTAATGCTCAAATTGTTCCTTCTTTGGCTAATGAGTTTCTTCAAGTTAACCTTTTTGATACAATTCAGTCATCTTTAAAATTTTTACTTGCTTTCTAACATGATATATTGTCTCAAGTTCATTTAGTAGACATTTTGTCCCAGGCTTGCAGTCATTAATTTCTTCAAAGATCCTTAGTTCCCTTAGTGAGAATAATATATAGAGACCCCAGTCTGGATAAAATCAGAATAAATTGTTGCAGGTATAGTCATTATTTTTAGATTTTTTTTCCCAATGTGCTGAGCTTGAAAATGTATTTGCATTTTTTCTTTATAAAATCTTGGTTCCTACTAACATTAACATAATTGTTCTTTTCTCCTCTGCCTCACTGCCTTGGAGTGGAGAACGAGAGTGGGGGGAGTGTGTTTGTACATAGTATAAAGTAGAAATAAAGACCACAGAAATGGGACAAACAGGCCATTTATTCAGAGTGTGCATGTACATAGTTCCAAATTCAATTCTAATCGAGATATTTGGAGAATTCAAGCTTATATTGCCTTCTACCCTGTTTTCTGCCTTTATATGTAACCATTTTAAAAATAAATTTTATAATTTATACTTTCATTTTTAAATGTAAGCAAGCATATACACTTCAATGTTTATTTAATGAGTATGTTTATATTTATATACAATTTTTCATAAATAGTAACATGCAAAACATAATTATTTCTTGCTTGAATTTTATACTTAATATATCCTGAAACTCATGTGCAGTATATATATAGATATATATGTATATATCTATAGATGTTTATATATAGATATTAAAGCTTCATTGTACTTAGAGGTAGAGTTTGAAAAGCTTTCCTACTCCAGGATTACTAAGTAATCTGAATGTTTTCAATTTCATTGCACTGACTTCATTTAAAAATGAAATTGTTATGGACCATTTGTATATGTTGAAGTTTTCCTAAATATGCTTTGACTTATTTTACACATAATCATTTGAAAATCAGCAAAATTGGTTTTTCTTTGTATTTCTTTCTTCTTAGTTTAGAATGAGTCCTGGAGGAATTGTCAGATAATTGATTGGTTGACCTACATGTGCAGTTGAGGGAGTTTTAAAGATTCTTTTCTGCTTACCACAAAGAAAATCTCCTGAGATTCATACACATGCAGTTGTTTAATTTATCTTGCAGTTTTAAGTGTCACATAAAGTTCAAAAAACAGATTATTGAGCCATTAAACTAAGTTCTAAGATGTTTTATCTTTCTAATGGGATAACACAGAGAATCTGGTCAAGGGTTTGATCTATAACCCTGTATAACATAGTTTAAATTTTTGTTTAGGCAGTTTGGAAAGGCTTTATTTTGCGAAAGAAATTGACAACAGCTCTAGAGGCTATCAAAAATGAAGAATCTGAAGAAGAATATGAAGAAGTAGATTTACAGGATTTTACATTTGGTGAAGTAAGTACCAACTCCAACAAACAATTATTCCTCCTAAAATTCTTCCAGTACACTGTTTTGATGCTAAGCTAGTTTCTAAGGTGTTTATACTAGTAATTTTATATTATAGTTTGTTTTTGCCAAGTAACATTTGAGTCATATGCTGCTTATTTCCTAATGTCATCTTCATTTGCCCTGTAAGCTTGTACAGTGTGTAGGAGGTGGTCCTAGAATGGATATAATAATACCTTGTATCCTTTAGCCAGATTTCTCAGAGACTAGTGTCTTATGTAGCCATAGTCCAGTTACCAGTTTAGGAATTAATATTGCTGCAATACTATGATCCAGTTGACTTTATTCAAATTTTCCAGTAGTCCTACTAATGTCCCATTTTTAGTCTGAGATTCAGTGAAGACATTTTACATTTAGCTGTCATTTTCCCTTAGTTTTCTTTAAACTGGAAAAATTCCTCAGATTTTTTTCTTATTTCATGAACTTGATACTTTAAAGAGTACAGAAGTCTTCCTTTTGTCCATGGTCTAAAATATTAAATGGAAAATTCCAGAAATAAATAATTTATTAGTTTAAAACCATGCACAGTCCTTAGTAGTGTGATGAAATCTCTTATGGTCATTCTTCATGCTTCCCAGGACATGAATCATCTCTTTCTCCACAGTATCCACACTGTATACGATACCTGCCCACTAGCTTCTTAGTAGATATCACAGTTACCAGATCACTGTTTCAGCATCATAGTGCTTGTGTCCTTTATTAGCATTACTTGTGGAACTGGAGTGTAAAACCAGTGATGCTGGCAACGTTTTATATATCATATATAGGGTCTTGTACAATTCACAGTTTCATGTATCTATTGGGTCGTGGACCAGTATCCAGTGAATAACTCTTAAGAGTTAAATATAATTTTACAATTGCATATGTGAACATATATATATATATATATAATGAGAATTTTGACATTCAGTAATATAGTATTTTTCAAAGTTCAATCAGGAAAGTTAAATCGATTTTATATATTTTCTCTGTCAGATGTAAATTATCAAGTCTCCAAATTTCACTGTAATACTGAATTATGAATTCATTAATATTATATCAATAAGACTAAGATGAGGGGCTGCAGTTGTGGCTCAGTGGTAGAGCCTTTGTCTATTATGTATGAGGCACTGGGTTTGATCCTGAGTACCACATAAAAATAAATAAATAAAATAAAAGTATTGCGTCCATCTACAGCTAAAAAAATATTTTAAAAAGACTAACATGAAACTATTGTTGACATAACACTATTGCTCACATATGAATTGTTTTTCTAATTATATATAGTCAAAACTTCATCACAAGGAAGTCTTTAAAAATTCAGCATTTTTCCTTTAGGATAGGAAATCACTTTTCAGAACATGCTGCTAATCAGTATGTCTCTAGAAATGCCAGTATTAATGTTTTTTAATTGATGTGTGGGTAAAATAATTTTAAAATTTACTACTATTTCACCTTCTTTTGTCTTTAAATCTCAAATACTCAAAAGAAATGAACTGTTTCTTTACTAAAATTCCCTTATATAGTCAGTTATATATCCTTGGGAGAATGTATTTTTATTTATATTCAGTAAAAAAATTCCTAGCCATCTTGAAAATAATTAACATGATTTTAAATCACAGTATACCTTTCATGCAAAATCCTTGTGGTTTATTAGCCTTTGTAAATTTCTTTCTGATGTTCTTCAAAACTAAATTCAATTTACCTTGATTTTGAAGAGATGAATTAGTTGAACATTTTTCACTGAACAGGATTTGTTTACAATGAATTTCAATATGGAAAATACTGTTCATAATGACTTGTATTATTGAGAAGCCAATTCTATCTGAAATTGTCATACTGATTAAAAAATAATATAGACAGATTTTTGAAATGTCCATAATAGCAAGAAACTATGAAGTTTTCTTTCATAGTGGTAGTATACATTTTTATTAGATTTTTTTCCTAGCTATTTGGTGTTTTCTCACATCGTGCTTGATTAGCATATAGAAATGTATTTTTTCATATTGATTGTGTATGCAACCACTTTGATGAAATCATTTATTATGTTTAATAGATTATCAAGTCTTTTAAATGTTCTGTACACCTAATCATGTCATCTCTGGATAATGATAGTTCTTTTTCTTTTGCCTTTTATTCCTGTTTTTCTTATTGCCTTGTTATGATTATTACCACAAGTACAATTTGCATATAGTGATGGTCATTACAAACAACATTTTCTACTTTCTGATTTCAGGGTGAAAATTTCAATATGCCCCTCTAAATAGGTCACATAGAAGCTATGGTTAAACGAGGTTATCTTCCTTAGCATCTTCAGAGTTAAAGATGATGATGATTATGATGATGATCCTTCCTATATGTTTTTTAAGTTATATATATCAAATAATTTCTATGAAGATAACTGATTACTTTCTAACACTGAACCTTGTCTTCCTAGAATAAAATAATTTAGTTATAATGTATTTTCTTTTTAACATATTAATAGATTTGACTTCCTAATATTTTGTTTATGTTTCTTTCATTTGTACTCAAGACATTGAGACTATAAATTTTATTTCTTGTGTAGGTTTCTCTTTGGATTTTGGTGCAAAGCTTGTATTGGCCTTGTACATGTGGTTGAAATATGTTTCCTCTGTTTCTATTTTCTATAAGAGTTTGATGTAGGATTGCTCTTATTTGTATAAAGTTTATCTTAGCACATAGTGTATTAGGGAAATGTTCCAGGCAAACTTGAAAGAAATATGTATGCAGCAGGTGTTAAGTATATTGTTATTAAAACCTTGTTTTCTTCAAGTTTTTTTTAATTGTGTGCTTAAAGATGTTTTCTTAGTGGTTTGTGGGGAGGGATGGTATATTAGCTACAGAGAGAGAAGTACTAAAATCTCTTATTGTGATTGCAGATTTCTATAAATTGGTTTTTAGTTTTCTCAGATTTGACCTCATACATTGAAGCTATTAGAACACACACATTTAGAATAGTTAAGTCGTTGTATCATTGACACTTCTGTCATATTTTTCTATTTTTAACTGTAGTTTTCCTCTTTAACTAATGGCCTTTCAGACCAAGTATGTGTATTTCTAAGCATTCACATTCAAAATTTGTTTTTCTCTTTAAAGTCTCTCTCATAACTGTACAGTTAGGTTTTGCTTAGTTTTACAGTCTTTTCTGCTTTTAATTTTCTTTTCCTTGCAATATTCACTCTAATTTATTCTATTTTAATTAAGAGTGCAAGTTGGCTTATGTATGCCATCCTTCTGTTTGTTTTCTGTGTCCTGTTTGTGGCACTATGTTTAGTTTTTGAGTTTTTGCTCCATTAATCTCCTTTTGCATTAATCACATATTTTTGTTTTTTTTTTTTTTGTTTTGCCTCTTCAATACCTTGTTACATTCTTTATGAATTTCCCTTTTTGGTTTTGTGTTTTATTTTTCGTTTGGCTTTGTTTTTAAAATTGAGATATTAAAATCTTATGGATTTATTATATACAACATGATGTTTGAAGTGTATATACCTTGCTGAATGACTAAGTCTAGATATGAACTATCACTTACAGCTATCATTTATGTAGTGAGAACACTTCATATCCACTCTTAGCATTTTTGAGAACACCATGCATTGTTCATCGTGTCATATAATAGATCTATTACAGCTTATTCCTTCTTTCTAACTAAAATTTTGTGTTCTTGATCAACATCTCCTCTCGCCCAAACCATTGCAGTCTCTGGGACCACCATTCTACTCTCTGTTATGAGATCAGATTTTTCAGATACCCCATATGTAAGTGAGATCATATGGTATTTGTCTTTCTGTGCCTGGCTTATATCACTGGGTATAATGTTCTCCAGGTTCATTTATCTTGTTGCAAATGGAATAATTTATTTTTTTTGACTGAGTAATATCCAGTTTTGTATGTATGTGGCTTTTTCTTTATTCACAGACAGTTAGTTTAATTTCATATCCTAATGATAATGAATAATGCTGCAATAAACATGGGAGGACAGATATCTCTTCAACATATTGATTTCATTTGGGTAGATTCCCAGTAATAGGACTGTTGGATAATTTGGTAGTTCTATTTTTAATTTTTGAGGAAACTCCATAGTGTTTCCTATAATGGCTTGTAATAATTTACCTTTACACCAACAGTATTAGACAGTTCATTTTCATCAATGTACTTGACAACTCTTGTTACTTTGTCTTTTTAACAATAGTCATTCTAACAATTGTGAGGTGATGTGTCATTGTAATTTTAACTTGCATTTCCCTGATAATAGTGATGTGATACAATTTTATCATATACCTGTTGACCTTTGTCTTCTTTTGAGAAAAGTCTATTCACATACTTTGCCGATTTTTTACAACAGGTTTTTTTTTTTTTTGCTTTTTTTTTTTTTTTAGATCTTCATGTATTTTAAATACTAACTCCTTATCAGATGTATAGTTAGTAAGTATTTTACTATGTTGGTTGATTCTTTGCTTCATTAATCATTTCCTCTGCTACATGGAACTACAAAAATTTGGTTCAGTCCCTTTTGTCTAGTTTTGTTTTTGTTGTCTGTGGCTTTGGGTTCTTATAAAAAAATAAATCATATCAATGTCCTGGAATGTTTTGTGTTTTAATTTGTTGTTTCTTTTGACCTACCTTAGAGTTCACTGATTAACTCTTTTGCTTTATCTAATAATTTTTAGCATATCTTCTGAATTCTTCATTTTTTAAAATTTAGGTCTACAATTTCTATTTGATTCTTTTATTTAAATTCCTCTTCAAGTTTTATATCATCTTCTGTAAATTTTCTTGAACATTTCAAGTATGGTATTTTTGAAACTCTTAGTTAATGCAATGCCTGGCTCACTTATAGGTTTATTTCTATTGGCTATTTATCTCTTGAATTTTTACTCAGTTTATCTTCTTTCCATGCATTTAATCTTTGGTTATGTACCAGACTTCATCTATGTAAAGGTGTTTCCTTTCTCTAAAGAGGATTAATTTTACTCTGAAAAGCAGTTATTGTATAGCAGAGATTCTTGAGAGGTTATGTTCAAAGTATTTTATAGCTGTTCTATTTTTTATTTCTCTTAGAGTTAAAACAGTTTGGTGTTTCATCTGAAAGCCTGATGTATATATCAGGTTTCTTTTGACTTATTTGTCCCTGAATTCCAGTCCCT
The DNA here is from genome assembly GCF_902686455.1 of Sciurus vulgaris. Taxonomy (NCBI): domain Eukaryota; kingdom Metazoa; phylum Chordata; class Mammalia; order Rodentia; family Sciuridae; genus Sciurus; species Sciurus vulgaris. The sequence goes on from NC_136465.1 coordinate 146,269,856, forward strand.
TTCTCTATTCTACCAATTGACTGAAAAATTTTGTTCTTAGGTCTTTATTTCCCAATTATGGCTATTCTATGTTTTTCAGCATCTCATCTGCACATTTACTACTTGGAACTGCAAAACATGAAGGGAAGTTGTAGACATGACTTTGAGCTCATATTTCTTTAGTTCTCTCAACTCTGGGATCTTGGTCCTTCAGTCCTCACTACCTTAGTATTCGTATACTTCAACATTTTTCACTTTATTTCAGTGAAACTCTATAAGCAGTTCTCAAATTTATGTTTGGCATCTCTTTCCTGTTAATAAATTTTAAATTTTACTGAAGGAACATTTTCCTGAAGGGAAATATATGGCTCACATCAGCATCAGACTCTACTTTCTAAGATATTGGCTCTCTTTGTCCTGGCTACCTTGATTGCTCTTAAGTGCCTTTAGCTCCTGTTTTTTAGATGATGACTTTTAGAATATTTATAGAGTTATCAGGAGAATGTCAATTCTAATTCAAGCTAATATCATCATTGTCAGAATTGTTATCTTTATAAATGAATATTTCAACCATCAGCACATCTTAAGTTTTCTAGGTAGTGTTCTTACCACAGTGAACAAAAGATATTAGATTTCTGAACTCACGGGCATATATTTTACTTGAGATGACAGCATGCACGTGAATCTACAGTATACTGTAAGATATTGAAAACAGCTATAAAAAATAAGATTAAGGGACAAAACATAGTACTTGAATGATCAGAAAATTTCTGTGTAATATATAACATTTGTATAAGGATTCAAAAATAAATTGAAGAAATAGCCATAGGAAAATACTACTTGGGGCTAAATATAAGGCAAGTCTTCAAAACCTTGAAATAGGTACACAATATATTAAAGGAACAGAAAGTTTAGAATAGGCAGAACTGATTAGTAGAGAAGGATAAGTAGAGAGAGATAAGAAACAGAAAAATCACTATGGGTTAATCCACATAATACCTAGGATGTGATGTCAAACACTTTGGATTTTATGTCAAATGTAATAGAAAATTATTATTGAGTTTTTAATATGGGAAGTAAGTGTTACTGTTTATGCTTTTAAATGGATGCTTTTGTATACAATTCAGAGGTAACAGGTTAGGGGAGCTTGTGACTTAAGCCAAGTACTAGTTAGGAAGATAATGTTCCTTTGTCTACTGTGACCTTGACTGATTTTCCATTGCCGTCATTTTATTTTCAAATCATAGCTTCAGACAATGTAACAAATTACCAGAATATCCCTGTATTTTTAACTTTCCTATATGTAAGACTTCTCTGATTAGGATTTTCCTTTTTTCAGTTATTTCGGTAATGAAAATAGTAGCTGTTTGAATTAAGTGTTTTGGACTTTATGATAAAATGTACTCATATAAAATGGAAGATCTGGAAGTAAGTTAAATTTGAAGTGCTTCCTGCAGTATAGGGGAACCACACTCAGGGGCATTTTCCTGTGGAGGAAGACTTCAGGGGCAGTTCGATGAATAAAAGATGATTGATTTTCCTCTCCTTTCCATACCTCCAAGGCCTAAGATGGTCCTTTCAAAAGTACAGCATATTATTCTCAATCTAACTCCACAAAATTACAGTGTCCCATTTCAGTAGTGACAATTTCACTTTTTTTTCTGTTTTCTAGTTATGTCTAGAAATTTCATTTAGAAAGTTTGGGAACACATCTCCAGTGCATTTTTATAAAACTTAACCAGAATTAATTTGAATAACCTGTCTCCTTTTAGGTAGACTGTATCCTAAGGATTGGTCAGTCAAGCTGAGCTGTGCTTACTTTTAGGGAAAAGAAATACTCATCATTCCTAGGAATGCTCAGGAGAGTATCCTGAGTTGTCAAAAATTTGTCTTTATTACCTTTGTGAATTTCTTCCTAGATATTATGTAAGATGTGACTGCAGGCATACGACCCTTTTCTGTGGATATCAAATCCATAAATTGCCTTAACAAAAGGATTAAACGGAGGAGGAAAGAAAGGCAGAATTGGACTGTCAGCTCATTATCAAGTAACTTTTGTGATTAAAAAGGCACATAAATATCATACTCAAGAATTCCAGAACCTGAGAAATTATTCATACTAATTTCAAGAACATTTATGTGGCCAGAGTCAGCTGTTGGATAATGTATGGATCATGATGGGATTTCCTCCACTACAAGACAAATGGGTAGATTTTTCCAGAGTCACAAGTCTGGCACGCATTAATAGTTTCTGCATCAGAAAGAGTCACGCCCAATCAATGACTTAATATCAGTCATTCTCACCAGGGAATGAACCCTTACTATGATTGTTCATGTGAATAATGCAGACAGTTGTATAAGCAACTATGATTTGTTATTTGAGGACCCAAGTAGGATGTGGTGAATCTGCCAATGTGAGGCCACTGGCAACAGCCCAAGAGTAAGTTGGATTTTGCCTAAAATGAACCATCCCTGAACCAGGTGCTAGAATTTAAGGGAATCTGTTTAATGGAGGTCCCTTCCCAATCAGTTGTGGAGTAGAGATTAAGTTTCCCTAAGAAGGACAGCTGCCAATGTAAAGTTGACATGCCACTACTGACAGGCTGGCAACATGTTTTGGTATACCCTTTTCTTTTGACAAGAAGTATTTTTGGAGATCTTCTGCCCTTAATGTCAGTGAATTCAAAACTGCAATATCAGTCTAAAGAGTCACAAGGTCTCCTAGAGCCAGGTATTTCGTTTCTAACAGTCCAGCAGGAAACTTACAGATGCTTTTCTATAGAAGTAAACTCTAGTGGCTGTGTCAGAAATGTCACAAATCCAAAACCACAAGAACACAAGAAATACCTTCAGGTGAAGGCTGCCTCTATTGCCAGAGGTTCCCCCACTGATGATTTAAGTATTGCCTGTATTTCTGAAGGGGTATTGGATTTTGTGTGTGTGTGTGTGTGTGTGTGTGTGTGTGTGAAGAACTGAAGAAATAGTTTTTTTCTTCTTCGCTACTGGAAATACTGGGCATTGTTCATTCTCCCATAAAGTCTCAAGAAATTACTTGGACAAATAGGCCCAGAGTATTGTCCAGGTTTATCAGCCATCCCTGCTGGTAGAGGTGTGATAATACCACAATCATACTGAAACTGATTTTTTAAAATTGAGACATAATTCACATACCATTTTGACTTGGCAACCAACAAAGTATCATTTATATAGTAAAAACTTTGGACATCAGAGGGTGGAGAGACTCACACTAAATTCTGACCACTGTCAGCAAATCCAAAAGTTCATCACATGAGAACTTTGCAACTTTTCCCCTATTAGTATAATCTCCTCTGGCACTCATGGAATGGGAAAGTAAAACTTACTAATATCTTAGTTTCTACAGTGGGTTCAGATATAGAAGCAGCAACAGGAGCACAATGAATTGAACCAAAGGACCCTATATCCATCAGGTAACTTTAGCTCCTGTCTCCACCATGAACTATATCCAAAACTGTATACTGAATTCATGTGCTCCATATGCAATGCGTCTTGGTAGGACAGTGATGGAAGGAAATGCTTTATCTGTCTTCCCAGGCTGTCAGCTATGCAAACATCCTTGAAAAGAGAGTCTAGAAGAAAACTGTCACAGGACATGCACATGTAGGAGACCCCTGGAGAACTGTCTCCTTCCATTAAGTATCTTCTTTATATAATATTTATAATGAACCTCTCAAATAATGGTGAAAAGACATTATCCTGATCCCTGAGCCCACTTTTAAAAATACGTTTAACAATTTTAGTAAGCCTAAATCTCATCACCTTTAGGGAGAAGTTTTGCCACTTTGTCTGAAATACTATATTAAATACTTAAATAGTCTGTTGTAGTAATCTGATATAGTCAGCTACATTGGCCCTTTCATTTTTTACCTTTTTAATTTGAAGTATACTGTAATTCATGTTTTTATTTAACTTAGAAGCTTTTATTTTCATTTTTATTCATGCTATTTAGAAACCAACATATAAATACAATGGTCTTTAAAATTATATTTTTTTAACTTTTTAATTAGTGCATTATAATTGTACACAATATTGAAGTGCATTGTGACATACAGATGTGGAAGATAATTTGCTCCCTCTCCTCCTTCTTCCACCTGTACCTCTTCTACTACTCCAATGGTCTCCCTTCTGTTAATTTTTAATTTTTTAATTAGTGCTTTATAAATGTACATAACAGTAAGATCCACTGTGGTATATTTGTACATGTTCATAGTATAGTTTGATCAATTTCATTCCACGTTCCTCACATATCCAATCCCTTCTCCTTCCCCAGTTACCTTCCTCTGCTCCACTAATATCTGTTTTGTTTTCAAGGAATTCTACCCACACACCTTTTTTCTCCCTTATTTCGCTCTGGCTTCTGCATGTAAGAGAAAACACTTGACTCTTGACTTTCCAAGTCTGGCTTATTTCACCTAGCCTGATGTTCTCTGGTTCTGTCCATTACTTGCAATTGCCATAATTTCATTCTTCTTTATAGCTAAGTAAAACTCCATTTTGTATATATACCACATTTTCTTTATCCGTTTATCTTTTGAAAGGCATCTATCTGCGCTGGTTTCATAACTTGGCAATTGTGAATTGTGCTGCTATAAGTATTGATGTGACAATATCACTGTAATAAGTTGATTTAAGTTCTTTGGAATATATATTGAGGAGTGGGATAGCTGATCTTAGGGTGATTTCATTCTTACTTTTTTAAATTGTCTTTAAATGACCAATAGTGTATTGGTTGGCAATATATTATGGTTGTGATTGTATAATTGTATAATTACAAGCATCCTTAGCATTTTATATTAAACCTCCTCTGTGAACTTCTAGAAATTTCTTGAGGACAGCGGTTAAAGAATTATTCTGAAGTGCTATAAAAGTTTGTAATCTTAGGTGCAAATTAAGAAAGGGTATTTTGCAAAGTTTTCTGTACTTTAACAAGTTTTTAAAAAGCAAACTTTTTCCCAGACCTATGTAAGTTTTCCAAAGAAGTGCACTCTTTTAATATCTATATGATAAGGCAAAGAGGTCACTGTGCTAGGGAGTACCTTGTCCTGCTACAGGGAGAAGACACCTGAATTTCTAAAGAGCATAAAAAAGGAGTTGGTTTGGCAGGTGTTTAAGAAAAACATGTTTGTCCATATAAAAATCAGTATAAAAGTCAGGCTCCTTCCCTGACAACACTGTTCCTTTGCCATAGACACTTTTCAGTTTTCATGTTGCCTTTTGTAATATTGTCTCCTTTATATCTTCACATCTTTCTTCATTTTAGGAATTTTCATCAACTGATGTGTGGTAGCCCTTGATCTTTCCTCAAATAGGTCTAGATTTTCATTTATTTGTCATCAAAAAATAATTAAAAATCTGAGCCCTGCATCCTGTTTGCAATTTTGCATCAAATAGAAATTTTTAAATGGTTCAGTCATCAAATTTATTTATCATCCATCGTAAACTACAGAAAGCATTTTGGTCGTATAAAGTCAATGGGAGTTTAGTGAATTCCTGGCATGACTTAACAAGTAGTTAACATTAGCAGCTTAAATATATCGCAAATAAATTGCAATACCTTAATTTCTTAAATTCCCCAGACATATCAAAGCAAGTTCCCTTCATGTCACTTAAAAATCTGACACAGTGTCTTGATTCCTTTTATCGTGGTGTCCCTCTGAACTGTAGTCATTGTTTCTGGACTGCCATTTTCAAACTTTTTCATTCTGTGAAGATGAGAAGGAGGAACACTAATGATTCTGAGAGAGTGACCCCTCTCTCTCTTGCACATACTCTGTGCTCTTTCTTTAGGAAAACAAAATTTTAATTGACAAAAATTGTATGTTTATTGTATAAAACATGTTTTGAAATATGTATACATTGTGGAAAGGCTAAATCAAGCTTATCATATGGATTAATACATATATTTATCATGTATAAGAATGCTAAACATTACTGATTTTTAAGGAAGCAATGCATTGTTATTATCTCTAGTCACTTGAACTTGACTACTCTTATTTAATTGAAATTGTTACTCTTACCTAACTGAAAACAGCAATTCATAAACCAGATATGTGTTCTTAAATCAGATATAAGTTTAATACACATGCAAATAATCCCTACCTGGAAGAAATCTTGCAAAGTACTTAACTGAATAGATGTACCCTATTTACACACTCTTCAAATGGTAGAAGATTTTCTAAGACTAAAGCCACAAGTGAAAATCTGTCAGGCAGGCTACTGCCAGCATTTCATCAATGTACCTTTGTCCTACCTTTTCTATAATCTTTCAAAAGGCAATCAAGAGTTACTGGAATTGTATAAATGAAAAGTGTATTTACATCTCTTCAGAAAATAATCATTCTAGTTTTTTAAAAAAAGTTTTGTTCATCTTACAGTCTTTTTAAAAATTAAATTAATCAGTATTCTTCTGATAACTCTTTTTTTCCCAAAACAATCCAAAACATATTATAGAATCACAAAAGGTCTTTCTAAGCTATGTTAGATAATCCAATTAAATAAAATATGGATAATTATATTTTAAATATACAATGATAACATAATCCACACAGTTTCATTATGGAAAGAAAAAAAATGAAAATTATATAAGCGTAGCAAAGATGTTTCAAGATGAAGAGAGAAAAGATTTAAAATAGGAGTTTAAAAAATTAAGTTTAAACTTCTTTATTCAAACAATTGAATTAAAGCAAAATCATAATGGGAACAATGATCCCTGTGTTATTTTATTCATTGACTCAAAATTGTTTTCTATCCAGAAAATTTGTGAAATTTATAACAAAGAAAAAGCTCGCTTATGTATACTTTAAAAATTGATATTAATGATAAAAATTATAATTTTTAATTACTTGTTTATTGTATGTTTTCAATTTTGTTTGCTAGAAGGTACTATAATTTGCAAAGAACTAAAATATTATTTTTCTTGGCTAAATCTAGATTTGGCTTAAAGCCATAGTTATAAACAGTTAAATACCCAGAACAATCTGTACCTCATTTTTAGAGTACTTAAATACCAAGTTTTCACTTTATCCAAAACCTGGGAATAGAAAGTCTTATCCCATTTCTTAGTATGTTTATATTATATAGTTGCATTCCTCTCACAATAGTAAGTAGCAAATTCCCTGTAAATAAAAATTCTGATATGTTTTGGCAACATTCCTTAGTATATAAGACAATTTAAAGGAAACTTAGTGAAAGCTGTGCAAACTAAATTTTGTATATCTTAATGTTACTATTTGTGTAGGCCGCCTTAGAGAAAGAATGGCTAGATTTAGATTCCACCCGCTTCCCTTCACAAACACTGCTTCTCTCAAACCAGCTGCACTGGCCAAAGGTAACATGTCATGGAAACTTCTGAGTTCTCGATCTTTGTTCGTTTCTTAAGGTTATGCTGTGCTGCAGTGATTAATAATACAATTTATTGACTTGAAAAACATAATTACTTTTAGAAGCCTTTGACTTCCTCCTCATCCCCAGATGTAATTTTTCATGTAGCTTTTCTTTCATTTACTCTTAATTTTTTTTCTTTATTTTGGATTTCTTTCAACACTTTATTTCACAGTAGCACAAAAAAAAAAAAATGATATGCTTCAGCTGCATATTTGGCAGTAGACTAAAATCACTAGTTGACAGTCCTTTAAAAATACAAAAATATGCATTAAAAGGGCAGCAGCTGAAGATTCTCAGTCAGAGGTCAATGGACTGCAATATCTGTTATTTATTTGATAATCTTTGAAGTTTTTGTTTTCTGAGATTTTTTTTTAAAGATCTTTGCTATTAATCATTTTACATATGTGAACTATACCAAAATGTGTGTTCTACACCATTATAACAAGTCAGGCATGCATTCTCTAGAAATTTCATTTAAAATGTTGTAAGCTTTTTCGTGAGTTTCTCTCATGCAGCTACTTAGTAACATGCATGGAAAGCAATGCAATATAAATGCTAGAATTTTCCAATTTTCTTTACATGTATTTACATTTTTGTCTGATAAGATCTCTGGAACTTTGAAATATGATGATGCCTCACTTAATTTACCAAATCATCCAGCTCAAGCATGGCTATGTAATGACAAAGAAAATTGTTTTTCATCAGAACACACACAATTAAGTATCAGGTAAGCTAAATTTTTATCTTAGGGGATCAACCTATAAATGACAAAACATTACATTTCTTGCAAAAGCGGAATTACAAAAATAGATGTGAATTTACTTGTTTAGAAGATATGACAATATTCAATATTAAAAATATCATGATTTTTATGGAGGTTTCAGTGTAAGGAAAATGTGAGTTAGGTGCATTAAAGCAACTACAAAACTTATGTGTTGCAAAATAATGTAATTAATTGTTGCAAACAAGTGGATCTTTACTGCTTTATAGGTGAAGATAAGGATTAGAATGAAAGTCCCAGAGCTGCATTACTTTCAGCAATAGGGTTGAAATATGCTTCAAGTAATTGAAATGTAAACATTTTAAATTAATGGCAGACTTTTATTACTTTTCAAGATAAAGTTTTTCTGTAAATGGATTTTATTTCCAAGTTTGAGACAACATAAACAGCTTGTAGTTTTAAACGGTGCTGATATACTTGTGTTGATGCAGTTAAAAGTCATTTATTTCTATTGCCAGATCAGAAAATAGCACTTTATCCTGGACATCTGAATCTAGGACCAATAGAAAGAGTTTACTAAAATCTGAAAAAGAAGAAAAGATTTCAGAAGAATGGTACGTAGTGTGTTTTACACTAAAAATTAAGAAATTGAGAGATTAATAAATTTCAAAGGCAGATAATATTTATGATTTGAGAATGTCTATTAATTTTTAAGAAACTAAGCATCTGATTAAATGGGAATACAAATTTATTTTAGGACGATGTAATTCAGATGTGTATATCTTTATATGTATATGCATATCTAAATAAGGTTTGGGTATTTCTTGCCTTCATTAAGTTTATTTTTGAACAGGGGCTTTAAGGATATTTCTACTGCTCAACAAATGCTGAAGAGGGCACAGAAAATGAAATCAAAGAAATTAAAGAAAAAATTAGGTGAGTAATTAATACTCTGAATAATAACTATGTGTGATATTAAAGATAAATTCTTTTAAAATATATTTTCCAAATTATTTTAGTATCAAACAAATGAATACACAGAGGAATGTCTAAAATAATTACCCCAAAAATAAACTAAAAAAAAAAAACTTAGAGAAAATTATGCTATTACATTGAAGGATTTATTGTACCTTTAAAATTCTTTTTCCCTGTTTCTCATCTACTTTGCTTTTGATTATTCTATCTGTTGTGTACTGAGAATTATGTCATAATTTGCTTCTAAAGTGGATCATTTTGAGGAATGTTGATTCTAAAGAGCATCAGCTTCATGTGCTTATTCCTTTGTGTTTTCTTATATTGCTTGATTGTTCAGTAAACTATAAATTTATCAGTTTCAAGGATTTAAGCTATGAAGATTTTTCAACTTGATACTTTGAAAAAGAAGCACAATTTATGTGTTTTATGATTTTGAAGAATTTTGGAAATGTTCAAAGACATCTTCTATTCTACTTGCCAGGCTACTCTTCAAATCATGAATCTGTCTTTAGACACTGCAAATCATTTTAGTATAGTTAATTAATATGTGGAAGAGTTTACAGATGTCAGAGCAAGAAATAGCAAGTTATTATGATTTTATATCTTCCTTTTGCACTATTTAAAATTGTTTATGTACAGCATAGAATTGCATTTATTTGCAACTTTATAAACCAGCTTGGTATATTTTTTTTGTTCATCACAAAAGAAATTTATCTTTTTCTATAATTTTGTCTTATATGTAAGTGTTCAAAATTATCTTTATCTCTTTTGTTTTCTATGTATTAATTTAAATTACTAATTCAGGGGTTCATATCCTGTCTGTGCCTCCAAAAAAAAATTACTAATTCAGTAGAATTCGGAAAAATGTTTATGTATTTTGATCCTTATCTCCACCTATAAAGTAAAGATCCACTTGTTTGCAACAATTAATTACATTATTTTGCAACACATAAGTTTTGTAGTTGCTTTAATGCACCTAACTCACATTTTTCTTACACTGAAACCTCCATAAAAATCATATTTTTAAAATACTGAATATTGTTCCATCTTCTAAACAAGTAAAATTCACATCTATTTTTGTAATTCTGCTTTTGCAAGGAATGCAATGTTTTGTCATTTATAGGTTATCTCTAAGAGAATAATTTATCTTGCCTACTATATATGTATTATTTTAAATTTATTAATTCAGTAGAATTCTGAAAATGTGTATGTGTTTTGGTGTTTAAAAAAAACAGAAATAAACAGAATACTGTTGTTTTCCATGGAATAACTGATATTTGTTAGCACATCACTGAAAAGTTACAAAGGATTTATTTTCATTTTCAGAATTGTACAACTTTCCTTTTTCTTGATGTTAAATTAATGGCATCTTAATTTTATGTTATCTTTTTGAGATAATTATAATTTTTTGTGTGTATTAAAATTTTGTTGGGTTTTAAGTATTGGGATTTTAAATTTTGGTATTTTAAATAAACACTGTGGTTTTCAAATTTTCTGTAACCTGGACTCTCATCTAGTAAATTCCTGTTAAGTTCATGAGGTCTCTGTGAGCAGAAAACTCTGTGGTGGTTACCTTGTGAAACAGTAACACCAAAACCTTAACGACAGTCAGACAGTCTTTTCAGTTCTGGGGATGTGGAATCCAGTACACTCAATCAGTGTAGTTTGATAAATTCCTTTATTACTCTGATGTTTATTTCTCCCCATCTCGGAGAAAAAACAACTGTTTTTGAGAATTAAAAAGTTTTCTGAAACTCCTGGGGCAAGATCAGCTGTCAAAAAGGTTTAAGAACTTATTCAGCCAATTTTCAACAGATAATTTTTACCTATTTATGTTCCAGAAATTTTTCTAGAACTATTTTAAAAAGTATTTATACCCCCCCCCCCCCCCCAGTGGCCTCCTGCAGTGAAAGCTAAGGAAAAGTTTATCTTATCAGATTTTCCATATGATTCTGTCTCTGGAAATACATCTTTCTCACTATTCTTGTAATTGAGTGATTGGTTTGTTTTGGTTGAGTCCTCTTTCATAAATCAGCATGAGAAATATGTATTAGCAAAGAATTCAATAAGCAATATATGCTCACACATAAATATTATTGCTTTAATGGCCACATTTCAATGTTAGGCAAAAAAATAAAGCTTCTTTTAGTCAGTCACAAGGGGGCATGATAGGGTAACAAATGAAAAAGGACAACCAACCATCCCCATTAGTAACTACATCTTAACATTTTTGTCTGCTCACAAAGCATGCTTGTTAGGTAAAAAATCCTGAATGGCACTTGTATCATTTTTATGAGGATTATTACTTTATTTACAAGACTGTAATTCACACTGCATCTTTATTATTATGTGAGATTTTGAATTTTGCACATTTTTTCTTTTGTTTCAACAAAATATTAGATTAACGAAACAAAAGCAACTTTTCTCAGAAATTCAAATGCCTACATATAACTTTTATGTATTATTATCCTATGTATGAGCTTTATATTATCCTATATTCCTGTTTCTCCTTCACGACAGATATACAGATTAGAAATATTAAGGAAAGATTAAAGGTGAAGAAAAAAATAAAGGTGATCTTTTCCAAGGATCATATTTTATTTATCTTCCCTTATGTTGATGATATAGTACTCATTTTTTTTAGTTTTAAATTAATTACATAAGACTCTGCCTTAGATTTTCTTCCTGGAGAATAGATGTTTTTCTACTACCTTTCTCAGTTTTATAAGTTAGTCAATGTGTGCTATGTCATTAATTTACTGGAATCTATCCAAATAATAACCATGATTTTAAAATTTTACTTACTACTGATCTAAATCAGTGTTTTAAATATTGAAATCCTGTTAAATCCTTAAATCCTGTTAAATACATTAAATTTACTAATAATCTTTAAATATACATGGAGATTTTATATATACATATACTTATACAGGTGACCAACTTGCCAATTTGTAATTTCAAGCCACCAGAGGGCAACATTGTCCATAAAACTGCTGGGAGCCTAGCCAGTTCTATGGGAGTAGGGAGAGTGGCAGGAAAGGTATCAGAGAATAGGAACTATTAATTTAGTGCAATAAATGATATCCAACAATCTAACAAAGGCAGTGGTCCGCAAGGAATGGGGTGTAAACATAGGGTATGGGAACTTTAATTCAAATTTCTGCCATGAAAAACTGAGATCAAATTACTCAGTAACAAGCACTTAACAATATTTCTTGTTCATATCTTTACATATTTTTATTAGTCAAGGAATAAAAGTCAATAATATGTTAAGGCAAGAATGAAAATAGGGCATAGGAGGGGTGAACTAATTTTCGAAAGTGAGGTGTAATGGAATCAATTGCAGATAGAGGAAGAAGCTGAAGGAAGATGTTTAATAAAGATGCAAGCAACTGAGAAAACTGTAGACAACTGTTGGGGAAACTCATTATTGATGACTTCTGTTGCTTTAAGTGAAGCCATCTGCTTTAAAGAGAAGGAGGCAGAGTAGGGGAAAAGGAAGAGTAATTGATTGGAAAGCATGGGATGAAGTCTAAAATTGTGAAGAGCTATAGAGTTATCGTGATTTACTTAGTTTATGTTTGGATTATAGTTGTTTTTCTTGGCAAGTAATTGCTTTTCCCCTCATGATTGACATCAGCTTCAACCAGTAATGACCAGTATGGTTTTTGTGGGTGTTTGTTTGTTGCCTGGTTTAGTAATTGCAAAATTTGGCAACCTGCATTAGAATTTAGCAGAAACTGAGGATAGTTCAGAATTCAGTATTTCAGTGAAGAATATCATATGTAAGGTGAGTTACAGGTTTATTGAAAACATGCAGGGTCAATAACCTAAGGGTAGCAAGCTTAATTGGGAGCAAGACTGAGATGTACTGGCTGGGGAAGGGGTGTGGTGACTGGTTTTGATGTGAAGTGCTCCTTAGGATGGTCTGAGTTTATGGACTGGTGCAGAACAGCTGGTAAAATGTTTAAGGGCTAAGAATGTAGGATGCAAACATAATATGGTTTTTCCTAGATTTATCATATTGATGCATATCATAATTTCCAAGAGAAAAGAAAGAACAAGATGAAGCATAAAAGGTTAATTTAGTTTTGAAGGTAGGGCTACAAGTAGAGATAAGAATGATCCTACAGGTGTTTATCACACCTAAAACAGCACCAAGTCTGCACTGATCATTCAATAAATATTTGCTGAATTTGTTTCCATAAAGAAAATAGCTTGAGCTATTGGTAATATTTAATCATAGCCAAGAATTAAGCCAGGTGGAAATTAAGAAAGGCTCGTTTTTTTAATGTGCACTGAGCAGTTCAAGGTTGTAGGAAAGTAATTTGTTTGCAAAATGATAATTTTAAGTGAGAGGATTCAAAAAGGAATTGTATTGACAAAAACTCCAGAAGAATGAAGTTTATTCAAGATTAATTTTGTTTGCCTCACTAATTTCGAGAGTTTATGAAAATTTTAATCAAATATTTCTTTATTGTGCCCTCAATGACACAATACTAAAAAACATTCAAATAGTAAGATTCTTGAGGACCGAGACTTAACTTGTTTCTTACTGAATTCCCCAAAATTACTATCATGCTAAACATCTGATAGATATTCAATAAATAAATGTTATCAACCCCAAAATACAGTCACTAATCTACATTTTATAGTTAGTATGTATATAACTTTGTATTTTAGTCTCTTAATTATGTTTACATTTGGGAAGGGAATTTAAATTAGTAAATAGTGTGCATTATAAGATGATGAAATGTAACTGATCATTCAACTTTAACCTAAAACTTATTTTACAGCACTGCTGTACTTGGCACCTAAAGAAAATGAACAATAATAGTCAGATTTTTATGTGAAAATAATGACAATACACTAGTGAACTAATGTTAGGATTATAGAAACTGATAAAAGGATCACACAGGTTATGAAATATTGTTATGGATACTCTTATTGCCTAACTAAAATTATTACTTAAATGAGATCAGGGATACCTAGGTCGAGCCAAGTGCATAGTAAGAAGTCAGTTTACTTACCTAGGGGTTTCTTAAAATATTTTTAAAGATACATATAATACTTATTTCCCATCACTAAGCAAGTCGTACTGGGAGATGCAGAATTTTCTTAAAAAAAAAACCACAGACCTGGAGGAGTGGAATTAATGTGCAAAACTAATTTTACAGTGCATGAGAAATGTGTCACAAGGTGTACTCTACACATCCTTATCCCCTGACTTCTAGTAGAATGTACTTTGGGTGTTGGGTGGGGAGGTGGTAAGAATAGTGTCTTAACCACACTGGTATTTCTAAGAACTATCAAAATCATGTGGTTTTTCCTCTATCTTAAATTACTGTGTTTCTTGCTTCTTATCATTATCCCTTTGCAATTTGAATTCAGTTTTAAATCAATTTATGCTAATGCAAGCAGAATGTTTTGAAATGAAAAGGCATTTATACTTGGAGAATAAAACTATTTTATTGAATAAATTGAACTGGAGAACTCTTCTGATTATTTTACAGGTATTAAATTATTTGATCTTGATAAAAGTATAAGGGAAGCACAATTGTTATCTCCCTATTTTACATATTTAAAAACTAACCTCATAGACAGATCGTTGCTTGCCCGAGAAAGTGCCAAAGAATTTATAAAAGATCCATTGCTTTTGTTCACTGTGCCATATTGAATAAAAGGGAGCTATTATGGATCATCTATTACTAATACTATAAAATTAGGGTCTTTTCCAAGAGTACAATAAGCTGGAAATATTATCTTTGCTTATGTTGTAATATATATCCACTAGCTGCCATTTGTTGAGTGTTCACACTTATGTAGGTATGAGACTTGATGCTTTACACATATTATTTCATTAATTCTCACAGTAGTTCTTGAAAGTCAGTTTTACTTCTGATGGACAGAGGAGAAGACACAGAGTGAGAGCAATTTCTTTTAGAGTGATACAACTGGTAAAAGTTGAAACTAGAATGTAAACTCATTATGTTGAATTGCAAGTCATTGCTCAGAAAATGGAAACTCTTAGATCCAATTGAAAAGCAAGAAGAGCAGGTGAATAGAAAGATGGCTATAAGTTACCAAAAGATGTTGTGAGGTACCACTCAGTTTGTAAACCCATAGAAATCTGTCGTCCTTGATTGAGTGATGCGTCTTTTGATATATCAATATTTTTGCAAATGCTTTATGTGACACATAATACTTATTCAATGAATTATATATATATAGACATTTTTATTATTCATATTGATAATTCAAAATGAATTAAGGTAGAAACATCTAATTATTAAAACGGTTTAGGTTGCCTGCCTACACTTATGGAATGTATCCAAACATTGATACTTTCCTAATCTTGAGAAGTATAATCTTGGTGTAATATCTTAATCATACTTACTAAGGGTAAATTATTATTAAAAAAACTAATGAAAATCATCAGGTTGTTCATACGGGAGAATAACTCTGCAAATGCTATATAGTCTGCTTTTCTAATGCACATTCTAAAAAACATGCTACTTTATTTAATTAAAATATATAGCTTAATATATTCGGCAATTAAAATATTGTTCCCACTTAGCATATTCAATTCTGTTATACTAGATATTAATCAAAGATTCTTAAACTCTCTTCATGCCAGATGATACAGGATACCAGAAAAATGTATGGTACTCCAGATTGTGGTTTTGTTACCCTACTAAACTTCCACCCTGCATTTCAATCCCTAGTACTTGTATCACTGTCTTCTTAGAGTTCTTAAACAAAAATTCATAATACAGAAGAAATGAATTTCCATTTTTCATATTCCAGAGAACCAATAAAAAGTTACAGGGCCCTACATTTAAATTATCCTATTTATTTTGTAAAATTAATAGATTTAGGATACTCAGGTTTTAAAACCTTTAGAGTATGTATACATCTTTGGTAGATAAATACAATATATTGGGGCAAAAGAAAAACCACAACTGTATGTGTAAAATTAATGAAATACTCTTTTTCCCATTGGGCCTCTTTCTAATAGCTGCCTTCTTCCACATCCCATATCGCAACTCTCTGAAGTTTAGAGGAGAGAAAAGTAGAGCATATGTTTTTTTCTGTAATAATAACTTCATTGTCTAGTTATACATTTATGGAAATTTTGCTTTATTCTAGAAGAAATATTAGAGATTTTTAAAAGGAGGTAAAGCAGTGTGTAGTAAAGCATATGATACCATAGCTGAGATATTTACAAGCAGCTTTTTTCACATTATTAGTATTACTGTCCTTTATACTAAGTATTGGCTATGTGTATAATCAGACAACCAAGAATATATTCAGGTTGGCTATCTTTTCATATTATGAAGTCTGAAATAAGTCTAAAGTAAAATAATATCATAGAATCCTATGGAGAGGATAATATTTTTAATACTATCATAAAAGAAGTATGTGGTCGTTTCAGAGAAAGAATGACCCAGAGCTGATCTTCTCTCTTATCTTGTTCTTTTTGTCTAGATCCCACTGTGCGCCTAGCATTATTCAAAAACAATGAAAATAAAGTTTCTGTTATAAAATCACCAAAGCAGACACAGCCCAAAAGAGATTGCTACTTTGAAGGTATGGTTTTAATACTCGATATATAGAAAGGTTATAAGATACAAAATTATATTTAAAATATATTTTAATCCTCAATAAGCCCAAAAAGACACATATAGGAAATGTGTACAAAATATATGAAATAAAGTCAAAATATTATTAAGAGCTAAAATACTAATTTAGTGTTTTGATATATTGGTATGATCATTTGGCATTTGTATCAATACTCATCTAAGTTTTAAATTCCTTTTGCCTTATGTGAAAATATAATGCTGTATGATTAGTGTTATTAATGTAATTTAAATTTTACAGTGACATAAAATACACTGACGTAAAATTAGTTTTTATCAGTGGAAGTGATCACAAGTTAAAATGACATTCCAGTATATTTACTTTGCTTCCAATATGTACAAATTTCATTAAATACTATAAATTTTACTCTGGGCTTTGAAGTATTTCACAGTATTCAAAGCTTGCCATCTTTCTTTTAAGGTTCAGTATTTGCACATCTAGGTGGAAGATTGTTTCTGATTTCAGTATTCAGGAGAATTATGAACTTACCTTATTAAACAGAAATGTGTAAATGTAATATAGCAGCATGATTTAGAACAAGCTTATCACCTGCTTTCTTTTTAATATTAACATTTTTAGAATTTTGCCTATACTTTTGTGTAGTAGCTTCTAATAGAAAAATAAGAGCCAGGTGTATTTGAGTGGAAAGAAACTATTTAGGATTCTCAAGACTTTATCTTCTGTAAATCCTAAGTAAATCTTAAATTTATGCATCTTCATGGCATGATTGAAAATACATTTTTATTTAAAGAAAAGTTTAGTAGTTATTAAATTTATTATTTTTAGAGATGCCCACTAAAGTCTGTAGAGGTAGAAGACAAGGAATCTGGAGTTTACATGAAAGTCCACAGAAAAACAGATATATAGAAAGGTAGATAAAACAAGTGTGCCAAATTATTGAAATTGTTGAATCTATAGATAATGGTATGTGGAGGTTTGCTTTCTAATTCTGTTTTTTGTTTTTGTTATTGTTGTTTAGAATTTTCTATACCAAAGCATTTTGAACTTTTGGTGCCCCTTAAAGGTATAGAAGGTCAATATTATGTTGAGAAATGCTAATAAATTAGTATTTTAATAGAATTAAAGTATATTTCCAATATAAATAAGACGAGTTTTAATTAAGGTTCATTTCCTTTTTAGTCTTCACCATTTCACTGTTTTTGAAAGGAAAAGTAGAACTGCTAAAAACAATAACTCCACAGTTATTATCTCTTAAGTGGGAACATTGTTAATTTAGGAAGGAATGTTTTAAAGTAAAGACATTCAATTTAGTTGAATCTCAGAATCACAGAGGAGGAATCTATCCTAATGAGTTCTGTTGCATTTTCTCCTGTTCTATGAAATGTGGAACTATGTTGCCATCTAGAATAGTATATGTATGCTCATGTTTATTAAATTGTGTACTAATGCAAGATATCCTAGGAATAGTCAAAATATGACAAAAGTGCCCCCTTGAATATGGAACATTTCCGTATTCAAATGCTTTGTGAGGGCTTGTTTTTTTTTTGTTTGTTTGTTTGCCCTATATGAAATGTGTTTAGTTTACTGTTTTGTTGTTTCATTTTGTTTTTGCAACCCCAAGTGTGTTTTGCATTTCATTTTATTTCACTGAATGGGCTTTATGTATGTACCAGATTGTCTGGATTTTCTATTTAGTGAGTCACAGTTTTTTGAAGAATTTTGGGATTTGTTTTAAGAAATAGGCTGGTGAAAACAGTTCTACATAGAAGAATTTTTCCTGATTAATGTGTTCATTTTTGCCCTTTGTTTTAAGGGGACCAGTGAGGTGAGGCAATTCACTGATTGGTGAGCAGGTTGAAACTCACCCTATCTTTAGTTGCTGTTGTGGGCTCACCTCCCACGCTCACACTCATTATCTTAGGTCACAGAGAACAGCTTCCAAGTTAGCAGCCTGACTTACCCCAGCTGCCCAGTAGAGGGTGCATTTTGAAATCAGCTGTTTTAGGTACAATTTGCATATTATAAAAGATAATTTTAGGAGTACTGTTTAGTGAATTTCATTTACATAACCATCATCACAATGTAAATTTAGAACACTGGAAGAACTTTTTCCTTAAAACATTCAAATAAAATTAATCGTTGGGTTTCTATTTTTTCTTTTATTTGTTCTTTTTAGATATACATGGCAGTAGAGTATATTCTGACATATTATAAATACATGAAGTATAACTTTTTCTAATTAGGATCCTATTCTTGTGGTTGTACATGGTGTGGAGTTTGACTTATGGTGTATTCATATATAAACATAGGAAAGTTATATCCAATTCATTCCACTGCCTTTCCTATTCCTATTCCCCCTCCCTTTCCTTCATTCCCTTTTATCTAATCTACTAAATTTCTATTCTTCTTCTGACTTCCAATAAAGGGGGATCACAATTAAATTTTGTTGTAGGTTCAGATTAACTGACTCCATGTGGAATCACAAATGGTACGCCAGCACTGTCTCATAATTTCTTTGATTTTGTTGAAATTATGCCACAGTATTATTTGAGTATTGCTTTCTATAATACCCATTTTATAGTAACATCGTATGATTTTTTAAAAAACTGAATCTAACACAAAATTTATTTTCTCTACTTTGCAAAAGTGACCATGTGAAATTCCCATGATTTTTATAAATTGTACTAAAATCTTTGATTATTACTGTGGCATTTTTCTGAGTGTCTCTAGCAGGATGGGATGGTAAGTATACTCTGTCTCTATTGGTCTAGAATGGAAAATATGGTTAAATTTAAGGAATATTTTACATGAAGTAGATCATATCAAATAGATAGAAAAAATGTCATTTTACTAGTTTGTGTGTTATAAGATTATTCTATTTTGTTTTGTTCATGAAATAAGAACAATTTTGACCTTTAACTGATCAAGATTGAGGAACGTTTGTTACCTTGGTAACCTAATACAAGTGCCATGTGTCATTTCTTCCTATAAGACTGAGAATCTGGGAACTTTACAGATTTAACAGTGACTTACTTTGATTATTTGCTTATTTATGGTTATTTTTACAATCAGGTACCTACCTTATTTTACTTTCACCTATAAATGTTCTTGGCTTCAATATCTGACCTTGTCTTACAATCCAAAACTTTTCTTGATTATTACCTTGAAGATCTCCTACCTAGTTTTCACTCTTCTTCTCTGTCACTGCGATACCAGGAAACCTACCTTTATGGGTGTAGTTTGTGTAATACAATTTTTTTCAGCTCCTGTTTAATTATATTAGTAAATTAATTTCTAGAAGTAAAGTTAGCAAATCATAGCATGAGTATTGAAATATTTGTAGCACATTAATAAACTGTTTTATGAGATTTATAATTTTAATCATCAGAAAAGGATGCATGGAGTGCCCATTTCATTCCACCTTCATTAGTATTCCTTACAGTCAACTCTTACTTTTAATAGTATTATTGTTTTCTTGATAAATTATAATCATATAGATTAATGGGGTACAATGTGATGTTCTGATAGAGATATACAATGTGCATGATTCAATCCAGCTAGTTAATACATCTATCACCTTGCTTTCCTGTCATTTCCTGTCATTTTGAAACATTTAGAAGTTACTCCTTGTTGTTTTGAAATATATAGTGATTTACTGACTATAGTAAATCTGCTGTGCAATGAATCTCAAAACCTCTTCCTCCAATTTGAAGCTGTACCCTTTTATCAACAACTCCTTACTCCCTCCCTCACTTCCCTTGTACCCAGCCTCTGGGAAGCCTCATTCTACTCTCTACTTCATGAGTTCTACTATATTAGATTCCACATCTATGTGAGTTCATCCGATATTTATCTTTCTATGTCCAAATTATTTTACTTAGCAAAATATCCTCTGTGTTCATTCATGATGCTGAAAATGATAGGAATTTCTCTTTTTAAGGCTGAATAGTAGGCCATTGTGTGTGTGTGTGTGTGTGTGTGAGAGAGAGTGAGTGTGTGTGTGTACATGCTTATGCATATATATATATACACTATCCATTCTTCTGTGAATTGACCCTTAAGTTATTTACATTATGTTGGCTGTTATTAATAATACTGCACTGAACATGGAAGTATAGATAATACTTTTTCAACATACTAGTTTCATTCCCTTTAGAAATGTGCCCAGTAATAGGATTACTGGATCATTTGGTAATTCTATTTTTAGATTCTGAGGAATTTCCATGCACTTTCCATATGGCTTATATGAATTTACATTCCTACTGACAGTGTACATCAGTTATTTTTTTTTCCATATACTGGCCAACACTTTTGAACTTCAGTCTTTTTTTATAATAGCCATTCCAACTAGAGTGAGGAAATGTTTCATCAAGATTTTAATTTTAATTTTTCTGAGGATAAGGACATAGAGCATCTTTTTTTCATGCACCTGTTGGCCATTTGTATGTTTCTGTTAGAAAAATGTATGCTCAGGTCTTGTGTCCGTTTTGTGGTCAGGTTTTTGTTTGCTTGCTGTTGAGTTGTTTAAGTTCTTTAGACATTTTTCATATTTACTCTTTTTTGGATGTTTCTCCCATCTGTGGAGGTATCTCTTCCTTTTTGCTTATTGTTACATTTGCTGTGCAGAAATTTTTTAGTTCCCTTTTTTCTGTTTTTACTTTTGTTGCCTCTGCTTTGGGGTCATATCCAAAAATCACTACCCAGACCAATGTCTTGAATCTTCTTTCTATGTCTTAAGTAGTTTTGCAGTTTCATTTTATTGAGGAAATTGTTCCTTTCCTATTGAGTACTCTTGGAATGTTAGTCAAAAATCAGCTGATCATATAATCTATGGGCTTATTTTTGGGTTTTCTTTCCTTTTCCATTGACCCATGTATCTCTTTTTATGCCAGTATAATGCTGTTTGTTTCCAATCAGTTTATAATATGTTTCACAGTCAGGGAATGATACCTTCAGCTTTGTTTGTTTTTGTTCAAGATTGTTTAGCTATTTGGCATATTTTGTGGTTCCATACAAATTTAAGGAATTTTCCCCAATTTTTGCAAAAAAATAACATTGGAATTTTGGTGGAGATTGCATTGAATCTGTAGATATAATTAATATGAACATTTTAATAAAACTAATTCTTACAGTCCTCGAACATGGAATATCTTTCCATTTGTTGAATTTTCTTGTTTCTTTTGTTAGTTTTTCACTTCTGTGATTAAATTTGTTAAGTATTTGTTGTTGCTCTTATAAATGGGATTTTTGTCTTAATTTACTTTTTGGATAGTTTATTATTAGTGTATAGAAATACTACTGATTTTGACATGCTGATTTTTTTAATCCTGAAACATCTGAATCTGTTGATTAGTTCTAACAGTTTTTCTGGTAGAGAGTCTTGGAATTTTGTATGTTTAAGATCATGATGTCAGAAAATAAAATTTCCTTTCCTGTTAGGATTCATTTTATTTCTTTCTCTTGCCTAATTGCTTTGACTAGGATTATCAGTGGTATGTGGAGATAGTGGGAGTCCTTGTCTTCTTCCTGATCTTAGAGGAAAAGATCAGGAAAGTGTTTCACCTTAGACAATGATTTAGTTACAGATTTATCATCTGGCCATTATTGTGTTGAGGTACATTTCCTCTATACCTAATCTGTTGAGAGGTTTAAGATATTGAATTTTGCTAAATTGTTTTTCCAGCATCTATTGAGATGATCATGTTTTTATCCTCCTTTTTGTTAACTTAGTGGATCACATTTATTAATTTGCATATGTTGAACTGTCTTTGCATTCCACAGATAAACTGTACTTGATCATAACTATTTGAATCTTGACTCAACCATTTGTTAGCTATGTAATCTTCAGTGATTATTTAACTTTTTGTTTGCATTGCTTTGCATCTGTGAAATTGGATACTAACAGTACCTAGTTTGAAGAATATTATGAGTATTACGTGAGATCATGCTAGTGAATGTTTGTGAATGTTTGGAACGCACAGTAAATATACAGTAAATGCTCAAAACTTGTAATCATTGGAAACAGGCATTTGAAAAGTATGACTTTATTTTTTCTTCTTTACAGTTTTTAGAATTTAATGTATTTCTTAAATACTCTGTTAAGAGTTTTGTTTACATTCTCAGATTCAGTTCTTTAGGAAACTCTAAGGAAGGTTTTATAACCGTCACCATTTACAGGTAAGGAAACTGATTGAAAGTTTGATAACTTTCTGAAGATGATACAGAAAGTAATTGACTGAAGGGAAATGGAAATAATTTATCAAAATAAATCTAGCTAAAACAAAACAAAAGGCAAATGCTGAAATGTATATATTCTTGGAATGAAAATTTTTAAAAAATAAAGACTAAATATTAAAATAGGTAAAACAAAATGTTAGGACACACTAATAATGAATTTTGGTTGTTATTCCTCTTATATTAATATAAATCCTTTAATTTTCAGATATATAAGAACTCCATACACAGTCTAAATATAAGCTATTTTTGTTTCATTTAGTCCTGTTTTTATTATACATAAGTTAAATGACTTTCCTACCCTCATCTACTGAATCTTCTAAATTTGCTACATCTGAAGCCCATGCCAAATTCAGATTTCTGGCATTGATCGGAGAAAACAGTTAAGTCATGAAAAAAAAAAATCAGGTCTGACCCAGCCCAATAACTTTCTCAGACAGTGCAGTCTTAGCTCCTCAATTCCTTGGGACAATTTTACTTGATTTTAGAGTCAGGTTTTCTTAATTCCCAGTGTCATGCTGTCATCACTAACATGATTCCTATTTGTCCTCCTATAAAATAGAAGATTTACAGGTACCATATGTTCTTATATGTCATAGATGTTCAAATATTTTTGCATTAAAATTTTTAGTACTAAAGACATTCAAAAAACCTATAATTTCTATAACTTTTACTTCAGAGCATTCTAATCAAATCATCTTCTTTTGTGGTATTTTTTACTTTATGATTACAAGCATTTTTTCTGCTTTCTCCCTTTTAATGACAGCCTAGTGCATAGAATCACATTATGTAAATTGTTTCAAAGTAGGTCTTGTATTTCCATAACTGTATATAGTATTTGCTAATATCCTGCAATGACTTTGTATGAAGAGCTGGCAGAATACATGCCACAGGGTATGTACAGGCAAACAAAGGATATCCAAAGGCAGCCTCTTAAGAAGAGATGCTCATAGTCTTATTTACACTGAGAGAGACTTGATATTAGTCAAAATATTCATGGATTCAAAGATTTATGAAATGTGGTGTAATCAGTGTCTCAATTTCTAGCAATCACTATAGTTTAAATTACTATTATCCTACTAAATATTGAGCTTCACGTCTGCAGCCCTTAGCAGAAGACCTGATGGATAATCATTGCTTAATAAATGTTGCTTTAATGAGTATTTGAAAACACAAAGAACCTTACCCTTAAATAATTTTGATTATAAGTGAAATTATAATATGCTTACATAATGTCTTTGAGCATGCTGTTTTCTCTTACCAAGTTTGGATCACTAGTCCATGAATCCCAGAAAATCTCTTCACCTTGGCTAATTCTGATCATTTTAGTCATTAATCCTTTAGGAAAACTTTTCAGGCTCCAGTTTGGAACAACACTCACTGTGTGACCACACTATATAATGTGACATAATAGCCTCTTAATTCTTTCCTGTCACTGTACCATGTGAATATGGCATTCTTCCAAGTTTTTTATATAAATTACTAATGAAATGCTCGCAATAACCTTTTAAAAATACCTTTATTTTATTTATATATTTTTATGTGGTGCTGAGGATCGAACACAGTGCCTCACACATGCTAGGCAAGTGCTATGCTACTGAGCTACAACCCCAGCCCCTCACAATAACCTTTTGAGGTAGGAGATAAGACAATTTAATTATTTTTAGAAAAGATGTTGAAAATTAAAATGTTTGTATTTGCAAGAAATTAAAGATGAACTAGCAAAGTCTTGTAATCAATTTTTGTATAATTGATGTTTATTTCTTGATTAGTAGAGAGAAAAGGATCTGGCAAATGAGTCAATAGCAAAAATAAATTAAAAAGTAAGGTGAAAGTCCCTAGAGAGATCAAGAGCTATATTTTAATACTCTTTAATTTTTTTAAATTTAATATGGTATTTTTTAATAATAACTAAATATTTAAAATATTTCCATGACGTCCTGTTGCACTTTGAACAAAAGTTAGACTCCACTTCATGGCCTACCTGCTTGTAAATTTCAAGTGCCCTTTCTGTTCCTCAATTATGATCAACCCTTTCTTTGTGAACTATGAACTATATCTTCTTTCTGCCTAAAAACTCTGCCCTTAGCACATTCCATAAATGGCTCTTATTGATTAGTTTTCATTTCTCCAACGTGAGGGCCTTCCACACTGTCTAAAGCAACCCTTTCCTCTCTACCCTGTTCCTCTTTCTCACAACCCTTGTTCCATTCTTGACAGTTATCTACAATTATATTTATTGACTTACACTGTTTACCTATTTATTATGTTTCCACTTATGTAGACTATATCTTTCGTGAAAGATGGCAATGTTGTTCATTATTATATCCACAGCAAATAGAGCAGTATCAGGAGTTCACTTGTCCCCAGTTAATATTTGAATTTAAAAATTATATATAATATGCTTATAATTAAAAGTACTAACATAATTTCTAGGTGGTATTATATCAGTTAGTAATATGAGGTTTGAAATCAGTTTCAATTTTCCACAGAAAAAAAATCTGATTAGGAAGTTTTATCCAGTGAAGCATAAAATAAACCATATTTTTAAAAATTATTTAGCTTTGGATAAGGGGTTTCAAGGTATTAGGATGAAAGAGCAACCTATTAAACTCTTCTTCATTTATATCAGTTATAAATAGTAGGTATTTTCTATATTTCCCCTAATTCAGCATGTATTTATACATATGCACTCTCTCTATGTATATGTAATTATATACACTTGACATATATATATGCTTTATATATATATATATATTTATTTATTTATATTCACCACAGTGACCCCACCATCATGTACATCCACAAGAATGGGGTCTTAATTAGAATAACATATATTCTGTGCTTGAATAATTGTATCAAAATGGATTCTACTGTCATGTATATCTAAAAAGAACTAATAAAAGTAAATAAATAGGTTTGTCTTACCCTGACAAAATTCATGAAAGTACTTCTTCAAATAGAAAAAAAAAATCTCTGGACTCAGGAACACTAGACTCTTTTAAGATTCTTGCACTTTGTTAAAACTAAGAAAAATAAATGTAGGTGTACACACTAAATATCAAGGTTCCAGAATGCTGATAATGATGTTTGTGAGTGAGCTCATGCTCAGTAACATAATACCATTGACTGAATGGCATAAGAGAAATTTATTTCTTGCAGTTCTGCAGGCTGGAAAATCCAAGATAAAGTTTCCAGCCAACTCATCTCCTAATGAAGGCTCTTCCTAGTTTGCAGACAGCTGTCTTCTTTTTATGCCTTCACTTGGCTTTTGCTTCGTACATTCTCACAGGTGTGAGGAGGAGAATGAAGGAGAGAGAGATACCACTTCCTCTTCTATCAGGGCCACTGATCCTACCATGGTGGCCCCACATTTGTAAATAATCTAACCCAAATTACCTTCCCAGATATCCCATTCCAAAGAGGATCATATTGGGGATTAGGGCTTCAACATATGGATTTCATTGGTACACAGAACTTTCAAACCATGGCAACATGCCTTCACTCTCCTGGGAACAGATGATGAGTCTTTTTAGAGATTCTTAGTCCAAGAACCATCTAACTATTGACATCAGGTATTTCCAATGTAGGACTCAGGTAGGTCACCTTAAGTTGAAGCTCTCAAATAACAGTCTCAATCCACTTGTGCAATTTCCTGTCAATTTTATAGGCCCTATTCTACAATATTTGTATGTAAATGAAGATTTTTAAACACTCAGAGAAAACTTATAACATGAAAAATGGAGGGAAAAGTTACAAATCTAGTAATTAACTTGAAAAAAAAAAAAAGGCTCTATCCTAGAGGAAAAAAATCTTTGAAAATGCTGTGAATATTTTCAGAGACATAAGAAAGGATTGTGTCCATGAAATGAGAATGGGATGCTTTAATTAGAAAGAGAGAGGTCAGAGAACCAAAAATATCTTTGGAAATAAAAGCACAATAGCATTAAAAACAAAACAAAACAAAACAGAAGACTAAGTTATAGAAGGTAGTGTTAAATTAATTACCCAGAAAACATAGCAAATATGTAAAGTTATAGGGAACATGAGAGGAGATTTAAAGAAAATGGATTAAATCTAGGAAATTCAAGGTTGGTAAATAATGAAAGATCCAAAAACAGAAAAACAATGAAGAGAACAAATAGCTCATTTACTATTAACATATAATAGAAAATTATCAAAGGATGTGTCCAAAAATAATTTCCAGAACTATGAGCACCAACTTTGAGATGAAGAGGGTTCACTAAATGTTAGGAAAATGAAAAAAAAAAAAAAAGTTAACCCATCTTTATGGGACATCTTTGAAAGATTTCATAAAACCTGGAACAAAGGAAATCTGATTGATGTACTGAAAATAAATACACTCAGTGTATTTCAGTGTTGGTGTTAACTACAGATACATCTCTATAAAGTTCATAATGCATGTATAGAAGATATGCCCTTCTAACAAAAGTGAACAGTAATTACAGCACATACAAAACTAACTAAAGGTAAATGATGAGGTAGTAAATTTGAAAAGATTTTTTAAATTATACAAGGGAGGAAAAGGTAATCTGTACCTGTTTTACCACTTTGTTTTTTTCTAATGGCAACTTTATATTCTGAACTCAAATAACTGTCCAATTCATGAAACACAATAGGTTTCACACAATACTAAATTTACTTAGCTTTAAGGAAAAATAAAGAAGAGGAAACTACGTAGATGCCCTGTGTAGTAAGTGCATCATGACACCCTGGCACGCATCTGGTAACCTAATCATTCTGCACTTAGGAAATGAGAGATGGGTCTGAGTACGTGGATAATTTAAATTCAGGGAAACCATCAGTTCTGGGAATCCCAGTGACTGATATAAATTTTTAGGCCTTCCCCTCAATCATATAAGGATCATATGTTTTCCTTCCCCAAAGGAACCACTATACTGATCATGATATTGATTATTCCCATGCAGTTTCAATACATTGAATGATTCTCTGTCTAGCAGAAAAATATTAGTTATGCATCTTCTCATATACATGACTTTTTACATAAATCAGCTGAGCATCTCAATTTTGATAACCCCAGGGTGGAGGTATTCTGGAGCCAATCCCATATAGATACATAGAGATAACTGGACTTTGATTTTCTTAACTCTGAATCATATTACTTGTCATGCCTAAGGTATTTTTTGGGATTTTGTTTACTTGTATTATTTTGTTTTAAATGAGTCTTATGTTCCTTTCTCTTTTTGCTATCTCTACCCACCTCTACCCCAGTGGTGGAGCAAAAAATATGTGGTGGCTTCAAATTATATAGGACTTAGTTTGAATCCCAGGCCAAGCTTGTGCAATTTTAGCTACATTATTTAACCTTTCTAAACTTGATTTTCCTTATCAGTTAGCTGAAGCAAATAATATTTGCCACATAAAGTCTTTAAGTAAATTGAATAAAACTGCATAAAAACCACTTGAGAGAGCTAGCCTTTAGAATATAGAAAGTGAACTGAATTCCTTATCTTCACTGTTGATTCTGTACCTTTATTGAATATCCACCTTGAGTTTGCCATTGTACAAGGGAATGAGAATATAGTGATGAATGACATAAGCACACACCATGAGTGATGGAGTTTACTGTTTGGCAAGAGGTGAAGGTCGAGAAAATAAAGGACAGGAGGCAACTGACATTTATATATACTCATATAAGTGTATAATAATACAACTGGAAAAGTTCTGCAGAGGAAAAGTTCTGCAAAGGAAAAATCAGGTGAGCTCAATATAAGCCTATTCAGTAAAGAGATGAGGAAAGAAGTAACACCTGAGCTGAGTTTGAAGAGTGAGTAATAGCATTCAGAACATAAAGGAAAGAAGCAAGAGTGAACATTTGGCTAATTAGAAGTCATGGTAGTAGTGTAGCATGGAGATGGTAGCTTGCACCAGGATGAAGTTAATAAGCATGGAGATGAAGGGAGAAAATAAAAAGCAAAGAATTAGTGATCACAAGAGTATGTTCAGCTTGCATCTCACCTATTAAGTAATACCTATCCCATAGAGTAGCTGTGAGGAGTAAGATAATTGCTTAATGCAGAAGATTGCTTAGTACTTGGTATGATCATTATTTTTATTTCCATTATCATTCCAAAATTCCCTATAACATTCTTTACTTCTCTTTTGCTCATTGGTGCCCCACTTCCTTTCCATGCCTAAAATTTTGATCTTTGCTTTATATGCTGTATTAACTGCTTTCCATTCCTATGACAAAATATCCAGAGCTGGAAATTTATAAGGCAAAGAGGTTTATGTTCAAAATTTTGGAGGCTAAAAATCTAAGATTTGGTTTCCCCACATATTTAGCCTCAGCTGAGGGCCTCATAGCAGACAGCTTCACAGTTGTGGGAATGTGTGCAGAAGAGATCACATAGAAACATAGGAAGCCAAGGACCCATGAAAGGCCAGTCTTTTTCTTTTGTAAATACCCACTCTTGCAGGAATTAACTCATTTGAGAGACAGCATTAATCCATTAATCCTTTCCGAAGGTAGATTCCCCCAGTGACCTAACCACCTCCCACTAGGCATCAATGAATAAAGATTATACTACTTTTCCCAGTGCAACACTGGCGACAAGATTCCAAAACATGAACTCTTCTGAACCATAGCACGTACAGCAGATGTTATAACCTACCTGACCTCATATGGTTCTTTCGTGACAGTCCCATATTTAGTTTTCTCCTTTCTTCTTTTTTCTTAAATTTCTATCTCAAAGATCTCCCCTAACTTATTCAAATCAGTGTATGGAAAAGCCACAACTCTGCCATTAAAAAGGTAACTCTATGACCCTGTCATCCATCTCTATTCCTTGCCAGCCTTCTCAGTCTGTCTAGTCAGTGTCTTTATTCTTCACCTTCTGTTATTCTGCATTTTTAATACATCAGAAAGCATTTTTGACCTTCAAGTTTTTTCACTATACTTGAGAGGGGAGACACAAGTAAGTAATAGATATTTCAGAAGTTTAGCTGTGTGAGAGAGACTAACTTATGGATCATAGCTTAAACTAATATACAATCTTGTCAAATTTTGTAGAGTCTATACTCTATATACTCTGGTCACATTCCTGTCATTGTATTCAAGCTACATTCATTTCACTGATAGATGCTAATTTCTTAATTGTCAAATTCAGGAACATCTTTTCCCTCCTCATTCTACTAACTCTTTCTTCAGTATTCACTCTTCCCAAGATTTCTCTCCCCCCTCTGCCTACATCTTTATTCCGACTCTCTCTTGGTTCTCCTGTTGATCTCACCACTCTATTTTCATCATCTTCTTGGCCTGTTTCTGCTCCCTAAATATTAATATTCTGTAGAATTTTGTCTCTGGCCTTATTCTTTACTCAATACACACATAATAATTTTGACATCATATTAGGTTCTAGAGATTCCAAGATAAATATAGGTATACTGAGATGAAAAAAAAAAAACTTTAAAAAAATTGTTTTTAAGTCCAGTTGAGGACACTCACATAAAATAGGCAAAACAAAATATCATGGAAACTCATATCAGACCTGTTTCCGTGACACAATATGAGGATTAAGACAAAGCACCTATTCTCACCTATAACTTGTGTTTATGGGTAATCACGACCAAATCTCTATTTTTATCCTTCTTCCTTTGATATTTTTTTGGGGGTGTACCAGGGATTGAACTCAGGGACACTCAACCCCTGAGCCACATTCCCAGCCCTATTTTGTATTTTATTTTGAGACAGGGTCTCACTGAATTACTTAGCACCTCACTGTTACTGAAGCTGGCTTGGAATTCAAGATCCTCCTACCTCAGCCTCCTGACCTGCTGGAATTACAGGCATGCTCCACCTCACCCCACTCCCTTTGATTTTTTTAAGTACTTTCAAATCCAACATGTCTACTATGAGGTGCATTATATTCCACTCTGTATATCTATTTGATTCTTTCTATTCCCAGGCTCTGTTATTAGTATTATTAGCCATTCACTTGCTTAATCTATAAAACCAAAGTTATCACCTTTAATTCTATTCTCATTTCCTAAATATAAGCACTATCCCCACACATCCCATTGCAGTTGATGTCTCTTGCCGTGAAATAGTATAATAGTCTTTCTAAAATCCACACATCTCTTAGTCTTGGAAATTCTATCATCTGTATCTCTATTGTAGTTTCTTTCCAAAGCATAATTCTGCATATAGACCCATTCTGTTGAAAGTGTGCAATGCCTGTTTCCTCTTGTATAGACTCTAGAGTCTTCACTTACTGTACCCAACCTACTTTTCTTTTTTTTTTTTTTTCTTTTTCTTTGAAATTATTTTTCACTATCCCAAGGGATTTTGTTCTTTTGTTACCATCCATCTTTTGTGAAGCCCCTATTTTCCAACTTCTGTATAGATTCTCAGAGGCCTGAGATCACATTGATTTTTTTCTTAACCTTTTTATCATAAACTAAAGCACAGATAATGAAAGCCACTAGCAGCACCTTGTAGCATTCCTCCTCAGCCCCTGAAATATTCCCTGACTATGTAAAGTGGCTATAATGAATTATTTGTTCTTTCCAAAACGCATCTGTTCTTCATACCCTTGTGTTATTTTCTGTCTATAATGTCCTTCCTTACTTTTCTAGTGTTAGACTTTCATATACCTTTCATGACTCAGATATACGTCATTTCACCTGTCAGTCATTCTTTTTTAAATATTTTTAAAGTTGTTAATAGACCTTTATTTTATTTATTTATATGTAGTGCTGAAAATTGAACCCAGTGCCTCACACATGCCAAGCAAGTGCTCTACCAGTGAGCCGCAATCCCAGCCCCCTGTCAGTCATTCTTAATACCACCAAGCCTCCCCATAGGCCTTTGTCCATGTCTTTGTAACAATGTCCTTTGAATTCATGTTGTTATCTATTTTCTCTCTGGCTATTAATCCTTTTAAGGTCAGGGAGCAAATATTAATCATATGTCTCTTTCATCCCATTCCCAGAATCTAGAAACATTATTAGATTCATCTATACTGGACTCTCCATAAGTGTGTTTGGTGAATTCATAAACATTTTTGATTTAAAAAAATCTTTGAATCTTTGAAATAATCTTTCTGACAGTTGTTATTACTGAGTCACATATTGGTCTGTTCCCAACTTAAACTTACATTTCATTCAGTGTTCACATAAGTTATAAGTTCCACTGTCTCACCCACCCCTGAGAACTATTTAGTAAACTTTGGAATTCATTTAATCATTTCCCACTGAAATCTCAACCAACTATGAGGTTGTAGATCTTGAAAAGGTTAATCATTAAAAACATCATCCCTTTACATTAAGTTTTCATAGCTTTTAAAACATTTTTGGAAGAATAGAGGTGGGTAATATGCTATGGTTGATGGATGTTTTAATATTTCTAAGGAAACTAAAAAATGTGTATTTTTCTATGGAGATTTGTTCAATATACTTTATCTATTGCTATAAAAAATGGTAGCTATGTGCTATGAAATTTGCTGAAATTTAAAATTTGGTTATAGTAACTAGACACATTTTGAAATGTTTAATTATATTGTTATATCATAGTTCATGTATAAATATGTAGCAATGAGTCCCACTGTTATATATAATTATAATGCACCAATAAAAAAGAAAAAAGAATAGTAACTATTAAAAATAAAGTATCACTATAAACTGTAAAAAATTAAATAATGAAAATTTAAGATGTGTGTGGGGTGGGTACATGTTGGGGAAATTTATTATTCTGCGTAGTCAGTCATTTTTCAGTGGAAAGAGATTTTCCAGGTGATGATTAATGCACATCTGAGAGAATACCCAAGATGCAGATTCTGGTTAGTTTTCCACTCTACTCTAAATTTTATCTGGATAAATTTAATAAGCAACTTTAATCCAGATTCCTGAACGTGATGTCAATCAATCAATCAGTCACACTTCTGGCATTAACCTCTACCCTCAATTTATATGCTATCCCTTGTCATTTCTTTACTTCACCTTATTTAAGGTCTTGAACTTAGGTAGCCCATTGAAGCATGAACTAAAGAAGAAACTGATATCTTTAAACATTCCAGTCATAAATCTAATTATAAAAATTAACTTAGTTTTTATCCCTCACCTAGAGATAAAATAGTTGGACTCAGATATTGGTATATTTTTTATAAAGATAAATTTTGAAAATTTTATTCAAGAACAGAGAAAACTAACACTTGTAGAATTGTTCAACTAGATCAGTGAATTGATTTTCTATTATGTTTTATGATTCTAGGATTTGTAATTTTTAAACAATTTAACAATTTTAAGTTGTTTGTAAATATTGTGGGGAAATAGTTATTCATTGAAGTTTTCTAAGATATATCCTTTTTTTTTTTTAACCAATGATCATAAGTTGTATATGAGACTTTTCTGTTTGAGGAGAAAATATTCTATCAAATACTACTTAAAAATTTAAGTGCATTATTATTTTAAAATTTAGACATGATAAACTGAAATGCATTTACTGTATAGTCAGTGTTTAATCATCACTCAAATGCTAAATTCAAAGTTTCACATTTCTCAGAACAGCCATTGTAAACGAATGACATACTTATGTTCAAATGAACTTATTTGTGTTTGGGGCATTGTATACACTTAAGCTTATGGTGCTCTTCAATCCTGGTTGTACTCCTTTTCATTCTTGGGTATCAGCACATGTGTGTGTGTGCATGTGTGTGAACACACTTCCATATATAAAATGGGTTCTTATTCTTGGCATATGGTTTTAAATTGTAATTTATACCTTTTTTCTTAAATTGCTTCTCATGTTTATCGGGTTTTATACTAAGACCGAAATTTGACATTAAATTGTCCTTTATTATGTATTTTTCCTTTTATGTACTTCTGCTAATATTAGAATAGATGTTGAGATATTATTGAGCAAATAGTTCTGTTACTATCTATGTTAGTATATATATATATATATATAAAGTATTTTAATTTAAAAATATTTAAAAATAACTCAAATGCTAATTAATAAAAACCCTATTGCAATTGGAACCTTAGGCCCTAGGGGATTTGACTAAGTTCTCAAAAACTCCATAAAAACCTTACCCTTTTGCATTGAGTTTCTTCAAAAAAAAAAGAAAGTTCTTGTTCAAAAATACTAACAAGGATATCCAAAAAAAGGCATCTAGTCATCTCTGAATCTAAAATATTTTACTTCACACAGGACTTAAAAACACCTGAATTATTCTCTTACAATTCATTTCACCAGCCATAAGAAAATTTTGAAGAACAGAAACAATGAAAAGGGTTGGTAAATTAAAAGTAGAATGAACCCTTTTATATATTTTTATTTGACTATTAACTAAAATTGTGTGTGCCAAGATTTAGGTTAGTTGAAACCCCCTCCAAACTAAGCTTATGGAAACAGTAACTGATCCTTCTAACATTGTGTTTTTTAATACATCACAAGAATGCATTTCCCCAAAAGTGTAAGATCCCTATCTTGAGATGTGATGAAATGCTTTAAAAAATTCTATAGTAGAGAAGAAACATCTTTCTTAAAATTCTAAATTGTGTAGCTAATGTGGGCTCACACAATAGAACCCTGCACATTGAAATATTTTCTCATTTTTAAGGGAATTAATGGCTCTCCACCAGCCCTTTAACATGTAAAATGAGTAAGTTACTTGTGTCCAGTACATCCAAAAAAGAGCCAGGATAAAATAAACATAAGGGGTTGGATATCTTGGAAAAAATCTGTCATGGGTTTGGGTTAATCATCTCCAGAAGAAATTCAACTTGATGCCTGAAATGTAAGACTTCTTGGAGAAAGCAGAAAGGCCTGAGGCAGTGTTGATCTGAAAGAGTGCTCTCCATGGGTCAGGTCTGCTCTGCTGGCAGAGTGCAAACCCAGTTCACAACCACGGCCTCTGAAAAGTTGTAAAAGACTGCAGGGGCCTTCCAGTGCACGCACTCCAGCTTTGGTTACATAGTTTTAATGGCCTGGACTCTTATTATAAAATAAAACTTAAAAATAAAATCTGTGCCTAATTTTCCAACCCTCTGTCCATCAGTGATAGTATTGCTGCCTTCAACATTTGTGGAATAAATCATCAATTTCTTGAGTTTTAGTGATCGCATATAAAAGTATTTTCAAATACGTCACTCCTTTATTTGGTGCATTTTTCATAATGTTCTATTCTTAGACTGGAAAATGAGTTATTCCAGCAACACTTTGGGTTAATTGTCATCTATCATCTTTCATACATGTTTGAAGTAATTTTTTCTAGCCATGTGCTTTCCTCTGTATATAATTCCTTCTACTACATGCTTTGGAGACTGGGAAAAATGATAATTTTGATTATCAATAATTTTTATGAACTTTAGGGAAACTAATCTAATGCTAAACTCAAATACTTACTCTCTTTGCCCCAACCTTCCTGTTTTTCCTAGTTTCATCATCAGATATAGATTATTTACTTGAATTAATCTCAGGTGAATATAAAAACAAAAGGAATCTGTCATAGATGAGTTAATCATTGTGAGTGTAGGAATAATCATATGGTTTTATACGGTATGACAGTAAAATATGCTGCTAAATTACCATGGCAAGATTTAAATCTACTTTAGAAGAAAAATAATATAAAGAAATACTTTTCAGTTCCCTTTGTTTCTACATCTAATTGTATTGCTCCCAACCGCCAAGGGAGTTGAACTCGAATAAATTGTTAATTAAAATATCTGTGCATGTCTCAAAGATCATTGTTTTTGCTTACCCTTATACTCTTTCACTCTTGCAATCTGTTTTTACTCTTGTAACTATAGATTTTTCTTAAAATTGCTATAATCATATAGGAATAAACTGACTAGTTCTAGTAAAGAAACTTCAATCTTTAGACAACATAGGAGTCAATCATTTGAATGAATTGAGTCCTAAGTGCTGAAGCATTTCAAAT
The DNA here is from genome assembly GCF_902686455.1 of Sciurus vulgaris. NCBI lineage: Eukaryota > Metazoa > Chordata > Mammalia > Rodentia > Sciuridae > Sciurus > Sciurus vulgaris. Next base: position 146,305,712 of record NC_136465.1, read on the forward strand.
CCGTTTTCATTTGACCACTTGGTGACCTGATAACTATTTCCTGTCCCTAAATAAGGTTGTGACCTCGGTCTTAGAGTGCGAAACTCAGATAATTTTAGAAACAAGTCAAATGCCATAGAATTAGAGAAGTAGAAGACAGTTCAACTGAAATTCATCCTTTCAAAATGAACTTACATGTCTTAATATGAAAAAATAAAAATAAAATGTGTAACTATGTATTCATCATGTTTAAAACTATCAGATTATCTATTTATTGCCCACTAGAATGATCAATCACCTAGTGTTTCTAAAAGATTAACTGGCAATACAATTCCTCATTACTAGTCCTTTAAGCTAATTCATATAATAACATAAATAAGTTTTTAAAAGCCTGCATGTACCATTACTTCTATTTGCATAACTTACCAGAAGAGTTTGCAACCAAGTTAGGTTAAAAATTAACCTCAATTATATATGTATATGTTTGTGTATGTGTGCATATGTGTGTATGAGTGCACACTATTTATAGCTGTGGAAAGTTGAAAGTCCTAAGCAAACAACAACAAAATACCTGTACATTTCAATCAGTAGGTTGGGTTGTTTCCAACCACCTTTTTTAGCTGTTGAAATACCTTTGGCAATTGGATTAAGGGAAGGAAGACTCTTACAAGTGCATTTTGCTGATCTGAAAATGTAATTGACTATAGTTTGTTTTCATAATTTTTTTTGCTTTTCTATAACTTGGATGTGAAATATAATGTTATGAAATGTTAATTATTTTAATGAGGTCAAGAAGTGTTTCCTTAAAACAACAGTTGTAATGTTTAACATACGTTTGATACTTTTTCTCCTTGTATAGTTAATAAAATCATAGATTAAAAATATATTAGAACTAAATTTAAAAATATGATTTTTAAAAAGTAAATATTAAGAAAAGTCTTTGAAATTGACACAGCCTGAGCTGTTTAAACTGAGATTTACACTTTTCATAAGGATTATATACTCTATCAAACAAAATAAATCCTCAGTTTTGATCTAACATATTCTAAAGAAGGATTTTAAAATAAGCAACTAATAACTACAGGGTTTGTTAAACAGTAAGAATATGTCACCTTACATACTGTTTTAGAATGTGACCTGCCATATTACTCATGAGGACCACACTTGTTCATTGAGTATATACTAACTAAATAGTCGTGAAAATAGAATCTCACTTATATTCATTTGAATGTTAAACTTCCACCAGTATCATTCTGATGATTTTATAATTTGGTTTATTGTGGGTTTTTTTTTTAATTGAGAACTACATCTTAGAATTTCATGTATATTTAATATTTACTATTAAAAATGACTTTAAAAAGTGAAAGATAAACTAATGTAAAATAAAAACAATAATCAGACTCTTGATTTTCTTACTTGGAGTTTATCTGAATAAAAGAGTCCTTAGAATGCATTATTCAATCATGATTCATGAAAATTTTATGTAAAAATAAAAATAGTAATTTTAAAGTTTACATATTTAAGTTGCAGTCATAATAAAAACTATAATATACTTAAGAATGTTTTAAACATTTGTCATTAAATTAGTAACAAATGTCATCTGAGGTTTCTGAAAAACTAATGGTAATGATTCAAAAATTCCAAATTGATGTGAGGAAAATGTAAACTAATATTGTACAGTATGAATTTCATATAAACATGAATGCAACTCTATTCCACATATATTTTATTTTACTACTTGATTTAATATTGATTTACATTTCAACTACTTATGAATTCACCTTTTCTACATACTAACTACTATTTATGAATTTTATCATTTTCAACAATTACTTTTTTCAAATTTAAATGCTTGTAAGTAAAATACATGCAATGACATGTAAGTGGTGATTAATTGATAAAATTTGAGTCTCTTTAATTTCAATATAAAACTTTTACCTTGTTATTTTCAGTATAATACAATTCATACAATAAAAGTGTTTAAATTGCAAATATTATCCTATCAAAATTTTTTAAAAAGTTGAGAGCAAATAATAAAAAATGCCTTTCATTGACAAACTATGCATTTAAATTTTATTTTGTCGTTGTCATTGCTCAGGTCAGACAACAAAACTTTATTAAGCATCTCATTGTTAAGAAAAAAAAAGTTGCATTTCTAAGATTAAAAACTGTGAGGGATTAGGGAGTAGAAAGTAAACTCTAAGTACCAGGAAAATAACTCAGATTTAACCTACAGATGACCTCAACCTGTTTGTTCAGAGGACAATTCTAAAAGTATACAGGGAATATTCCCATTTAATACAATTATTTGCTGTAAGCCTTGACCCCAGTGACTGTCACAAACCAGATCTGAATTGGCCTATTCTCTGATATGGTGACATTGCTTCTGTTGCCTCGATTGTGACCTCTGATTGCATGGTACCCTTGAGAGTTCTATATAACAAGCGTAACTCCTAGTTCTTAGCTAGGAAGGTTGGACTGCTTGAACAGATTTCTCAGTCTCCTTAGTCTGAGTTACATATGCTGTCTATTCTGCATAGGATACTATGTTTTTTTGTATATGTACATCTGTCCTAGCACTTTAATAGTAGCATTTCATGACTAGTGAAATATGCAAACATTTCTTTTTCCAGATAAGAAGTCTTGCAATTTATTAATTTTTATTTGTTTTCAATCAGGATTATTGGTTTTATACATTTTAAAAGTTTATGTTTATGTAATTATTTCCTTCCTGCCTTCCCTTGCCTATCTCAGAGAAGTATGCCCCCATCTCCTTAATCCTACCATCTCTAGGAAGCATAGAGTTGACGGAGAGAGGTAACATGGAATATATTTTATGAGGACGATCATTAGATAAAGCAGATTTAAAACTGCCTTTAAATTGAATCTTTACCACTGTCACCATGGGCAAACTACTTAATTCATTGAAACTTTCCACCTTCTCACTATAAAAATTGGGAGCATCATTCAGAGTTTTTATAAGAATTAAATGAAAATTAATGCAATGTAAAGGGCATATCACAACTCACAACATAGTAACAGGGATAAACTGTGTACATCAATGGATACAGGATTGTTCATGAATTCTTATAATCACAGCATGGACTGAAGACTGTTCCATTCACAGCAGCCCAAAAAGAATAATTTGCATAGTTTTATATATAGCCTAACTGAAAAGTAGGATCAGGATCATTTGGAATCATTTATTTTTTGTTTGTTTAGATGTGATTTAGATATTTAAAGTCAAATTACAAATGGGCACTATAGTTGGAAATTTAATTTAAACATTTTCATGCTAAGATTCAGTGCTTGTCCACCAGTGTTTTTCAAACTTTATACTTTAGCAGAAAATCTATTTTTTAAATCAAATATTAACCAAAATTCAATGTAGCATAAAATAGCTGAGAGTATATCTGCTGTGATTGTGTCTGATCACTTGACTATTTCCTGTAGCAGCCACTAGGGTACATTTGCAAAACCTTCTATGGCTTCACAGAGTACATTTTAAACTTGTGTGACCTTACCAGAAAATAATCCTTTTCCTCTATCCTTATTTTGCACCCAGGACCTGAGCTTAGTGCTTATCACATGCAGAGCTCTACATTTTATAACTGTAATTAAACTCTTTTTTCTAGATGCTACCTAAAGTTCAGTACTTGGTTGGTTCACTGAGATCCTCAGTATTTAGGATAATGCCTGGCAAATAGTAGGCACTAAGTAAAAACATCAGGCAAATCATAAAAAATACTCCAAAATTAGAATAATAATTAAAAAGTCATATAGCTTCTAATTATGTTTTGTATTTTACTCGTGTCTGTTGTGATATTTCCTTGTTCATTCCAAATTTTAGTAATTTGAGTTTTCTCCCTCTTTCTCTTTGTTAGTGTGGCTAGGGGTTTATCAATTTTGTTTATTTTTTCAAAGAACCAACTATTTATTTTGTTAATTTTTCCGATTGTTTCTTTTGTTTCAATTTTGTTGATTTCGGCTCTGATTTTAACTATTTCCTGTCTTCTATTACTTTTGGTGTTGGTCTGCTCTTCTTTTTCTAGGGCTTTGAGCTGTAGAGTTAAGTCATTTATTTGTTGATTTCTACTTCTTTTGTTGAATGCAACCCATGAAATAAATCTTCCTCTAAGTACTGCTTTCATAGTGTTCCAGAGATTTTGATATGATGTGTCTTTGTTCTTGTGTACTTCTAAGAATTTTTAAATTTCTCTCCTGATGTCTTCTGTTATCCATTCATCATATAATAGTGTATTATTTAATCTCCAGGTATTGGCCAATATCATTCTAAATGGTGAAAAACTGAAAGCATTCCTCCTAAAAACTGGAACAAGACAGGGATGCCCTCTTTCACCACTTCTATTCAATATCGTTCTTGAGACTCTAGCCAGAGCAATTAGACAAACCAAAGAAACTAAAGGGATACAAATTGGAAAAGAGGAACTCAAACTATCCCTGTTTGCTGATGACATGATTATATATTTAGAGGAGCCTGGAAATTCCATCAGAAAACTCTTAGAACTCATAAGTGAATTCAGTAAAGTAGTAGGTTACAAGACCAATGCTCATAAATCCAATGCATTTTTATACATAAGTGATGAATCTTCAGAAAGAGAAATTAGGAAAACTACCCCATTCACAATAGCATTGAAAAAAATAAAATACTTGGGAATCAATCTCACAAAAGAGGTGAGAGACCTCTACAATGAGAACTACAGAACACTAAAGAAAGAAATTAAAGAAAACCTTAGAAGATGGAAAGAGGTCATCTACATCAAGAATACAAATAAAGCAATCAACAAATGGGCTAAGGAAATGAACAGACACTTCACAGAAGAAGATGTATAAGCAATCAACAGATATATGAAAAAATGTTCAACATCTCTAGTAAGATAAATAAGAGAAATGCAAATCAAAACTACCCCAAGATTTCATCTCACCCCAATTAGAATGGCGATTATCAAGAACACAAGCAACAACAGGTGTTGGCAAGGATGTGGGGAAAAAGGTACACTCATACATTGCTGGTGGGGCTGCAAATTAGTGCAGCCACTCTGGAAAGCAGTGTGGAGATTCCTTAGAAAGCTTGGAATGGAACCACCATTTGACCCAGCTATCCCACTCCTTGGCCTATACCCAAAGAACTTAAAATCAGCATACTACAGAGATACGGCCACATCAATGTTCATAGCTGCTCAATTCACAATAGCCAGATTGTGGAACCAACGTAGATGCCCTTCAGTTGATGAATGGATAAAGAAACTGTGGCATATATATATATACAATGGAATATTACTCCGCCATGAAGAATGATAATATTATGGCATTTGCAGGCAAATGGATGAAATTGGAGGATATCATGCTAAGTGAGATAAGCCAATCTCAAAAAACTAAAGGACGAATGATCTCGCTCGCTAATAAGCGGATGAGGACATATAAGGGGGGGTAGGAGGGTTTAGTGTTTGGGTTAGGGTTAGGTTTAGGGTTAGGGATAAGGAGGGTGTTAAGAATGGAGGAAGGAAGGACTGTATAGAGGGAAAAGAGGGGTGGGAGGGGTGGGGGGAAGGGAACAAAATAACAGAATGAATCAAACAACATTGCCCTATGTAAATTTATGATTTTTAATTAAAATAAATTTAAAAAAAGTCATATAGCATAATTGTTCTGGTTAGGCTACTTTAGTGATCCAAGGTTAATTGTTATGGATGATTGCATTTCATATTACAAAAATAGTGCACTAATGAAAAAGTTTTAATTATTTAGTATTTCACTGATTATAACATGAATTTTTCATTTTAACTTTGAAGAACTCAGAATGTACAGATAATATACCAGGTGACACAAAGATGGCAACTTAGAGTGACAGGAAGGTGTCAATTCTATAATTGACAAATTATAGAAAATCTCTGACATTTTCCAATAAGATCAAAGCATTATATATCCTGTGAAATAATATAGTACTCTAACATTTTCAGAGTACTTATATAGGATATATCTTAGACTGGCATATTTAAATATGACTGAAATAATTGGTAAAATACTAAAATAAAATTTATCTCTTTGGTAAATAGCTACTTCCTTGAGTGCCTCCCCAGTACCGAAACCCCACCTGCTCTAACTTCCTTAACTCCTTCCTCTGAGACACCACTTTCAGGTTTATAAAAATTGAGTGACTAAAGTAATAATGTCCTGTGCAGCATGGGCCCTCCAGAAGAACTTGGCTCTAGGTCAACACTATAGTCCTTTCTGATTTATCAGTGTCGATATCATAAAATTTAATTTTTTAATAACATCCGATTGCGCATTAAAATTTTAGCATGATTCAAATCCAAGAGTGAATCAAGGGAAATGCTGTGATCTCCAAATTTTACAGATGAAGAAATTGTGTTCATCAGGACAACATTACCTTTTTCTAGTTCTGCAAAGTTCATTCTAAACCGATGCTGATAAAGAAACAGTGGAGAATTGCAAATCCAAGCAGGTGCAGGCACAAAATTTGTGAGATTGAGCCATCCAGTGAAAATACATTAAAGTCCTATAAAAAGATAAACGGGTAACTAATCCAAAGATATCCTTCTGCCAGAGTATGCTTCCTGTTATCAATGTATCTTGTATCCAAGATACATTGATACATTGTTTGGAGCCTACAGATGAAGCTAAAAATAAGATAATGGTTAGATTCAATATAAAGGGACACATTGAATACTGACATTCTCTGAACAGCTCTGACATTACTCTAATAATGGAATGCCTTCAATAATTACCTTTTCAGATGATAACTAAGCTTCTTTCACTGTTCTTCAAGATGTGCCTCTGTTCTGGCCATAATATGATCAATGATGGACATATATGAGGGAAAAGAAAAAGAAGTTAAAATAGAGACAAATATAGGTAAAGACTAAAAAGAGACTTAAGAGAAATATTGAAGGCCAAAATAATGAAATTATGATTTGTGGCATGATGAAAGGATTAAGAAGCATAAAAGTATATTCTCTAAATAATACTCTGAAAAGAAGAAAATATATGTATATATAGTGGATATATGTATACACAAAAACTTGAGCATATATATGTATATATGACTAAATAAAACTTAGTTTTTTATGTAAAGTTCACAAGAAATTCTTTATTGCCAAACCTTAATATGAAGCTAGATAAAATTGGGACCTGTACTCTTTGGTGGGAATTTTGTAAAGATGTAACTACATGGTGAAGAGAATATTTTATAGGAGCTTCAGACCAATATTAAATTCATAGCTGCACCCTTGCTCTGTGATGTTATGTGCAAGCTCTCTGTGCTGAAGCATTTATATCTTTAAAATGGCAACAACAATGTGAACCCTGAGTGAGGTAATGTGCTGAAGTCCGTGGACCACTGTGTGTTTTTCCTCAGTAGATAACTGCTACTTTTATTGATGCTAGAGTCTTCGCTTTACTTCCATATACACCTTCCAGTCATATTGGACATACCCTCCTACTAAAATTTATCTTGTATTGTCCCAGAAATATTGACCTTCAGCTTCCTCAGTAAATGTTAGACATTTTGATTTGTAGCAATGCAGTAAATCATATGTTCACACACAGCTCCCCTGAAAGTGCTGAATTTTAAACAAATGTTTCTTAAAACAGAATCTATTTTTCAGAGTAATTTAGGTTCATAGAAAAACTGAGTAGAAATTAGTTTCCATATACCCTACACATGCAGTCTCCTTCATTACAGACAATTCTTGCCAGAGTAATAGAACCTGCGTTGACACATCATTATCACTTAAAGTCCATAGTTTACTTTAGGTTTCACTCTTGGTGTTGTATGTTCTATGAGTTTTGACAAATATCTATTGATGTGAATCATGATTATACATCATGTGAATATTTTTGCTATCCTAAATCTCTCTGCTCTTCCTATTTGTTTATCATTCTCTCCAATGACATTTTACTGTCATGGTAATTTTGCCGTTTTGTAGGATGTCATGTAGTTGGAATTGTACAGGATACAGATTTTTAATATGTTTCTTTCACTTAGTAATATGCATTTAAGTTTCCATCATGTCTATTCATGACTTGATAACTCATTTATTTTTAGTGCTAAATAATATCTCACTGTATGTACATGACATTTTATCCATCTGCTTACTAATGGATATCTTGATCATTTCAAAGTTATAGAAATTATAAATAAAGCTGCTGTAAACATTGATATCCAAGTTTTTTTTATGCACATATGTTCTCAGCTCATTTGGATAAAATCCAGAGTATGATTGCTGGATCATATGGTAAGAGTATGTTTTGAAGGAACTGCTAAACTGTGTTTCAAAGTGCCTATATTATTTTGCATTCCCATCAGTAATGTATGAGTATCCTGTTGCTTCACATCTTCAATAGCATTTGGTGCTCTCATTGTTTTAGATTTTTTTCCCACATTTTCATTTCTTTTTCAATTCCTTGATGATTTATGATATTAAGCATCTAGTCATACACTTATTTGCTATCAGTATTTGTTTTATTGTTTTCTGTAGTAATGTCTATTGGGTCTTGTGCCGATTTTTTAATGGGAGTTGTTCATTTTCTCATTATTATGGTCTGAATCTGGAATGTCCCCCTGAAAGTTCATGTGTTGAAAGCATAGTCCCCAATACAAAAAAGGTTCAGAGATGGGGCTTTCAGGCAGTGGTTGTATCATGAGGGTTCTGATTTTATCAGTGAATTAATCCATATCATCAAAATTCAGAAATAACAGGAAAACACAAAATTTACAATATTATTTCTCTCTTACCCATGGAGGATACAATCCTAGACTCCCAATGGATACCTGAAACTGTAGATCTACAGACAGTACCAATCTCTATCTCTCTCTTTCCCTTCACCCGCCATGTATTGCACAATTTATGAATTAATCATAATTGTATCCATATAGGTAAAAAATCCCAGTTATGCACACACATACACTGGAATTTTTTTACCTATATGTACACAATTATGATTAATTTATAAATTGGGCACAGCAAGAGATTAACAATTGTATTTTACCATAGATCTTATCAATTTAAGCATACAATTTTTTTTCTATCCCTACTGAGAACTTTCATGTTTTCTCTTATAAGAGATTGCTTTATTATATCTCTTTGGCATATCAAGATTGCCAATATCACTACTCTTGTGTTTAGGGGTCATTATTAGATAAAATGGGTTATGTAAACACAAACATAATTATACTGTGACAGTCAATCTGACAGCCATGATGGCTAGCAAGTAACTAAGGATCACATAGCATAAACTGCATGAATGTGCTAGACAGAGGGATGTTTCATGTCTTTGGTGGGTTAAAGTAGAACCACGAAAAATTTTGTCGCACTGCTCATACTAGCATGCAATTTTAAACTTAATTATTTTTGTTCTGGAATTTTCCATTTCTTAGTTTTTAATTACAGTTGACTGCAGATAACTGAAACCACAAAAAGTGGAACCAAAGATAGTGGTAGGGCAGGGACTACTACATAGGTATAGCAAGGGAATGCCTAAGGAGTTACCTATACAGAAAAACAGGAATGTATGTTCAGATAATCTGGCAGAAGCGGTTAAAAAGCTTTCTGAATTAAGATAGTTTAAACTCACCCCTCTGAAAATTTCCGTTAATATAGATCTAAAGTAAAAATTAACTGAAACAATACCAACATCACTAACCACCTCAGGAAACAAGCCAGCAGAGTGAAAATCAACAGAACAATAAATTGTGAAATATATTCATTGAATCGCAATGGTAATGGATTTATCAGATACAAAATATAAAATAACTATCTTTAGTTTAAGTACATAAAAATATATTTGAAAAATGGAATGAAGTAATAAAAGCATAGTAAAAATAGGAAACTTCAAAAAATTAACAGTGATTAAAATTCCTCTAGATATGAGATTATAACTGATATTATAAACTCAATGGATGGGTTAATGAAAACTAGATTAATTGCCAAAAAATAACATGATCAACTGAAAGTGCATCATCTATATAATTATATATTAAATTCAAAAGCAACATGATCTATTTCAAATTGTTAACTAATATTATATACTTTATATTTTCCCAAGCACACATACCTAAAATATGCGCATTTCCCCAAAAAGACAAGAAATTCTTCCTGTCTCCTGGTCCTACAATTCAAAAAAAAATTTATTTGTAAACATTCCTGATCCCTCTTAGTATGGAGATACTCAGCAATGGCCTCAGACAACCCTAAACCATCAGTTACCTAAACATGGCAATCCAGGGAAAAGAACACTAGAAAGAATCACAAGAAGGTTCTTGACTTTTCACTGACTAACTATTGCATCCTGGGTTAATTACTCTGCATTTTGTGAATCTCATGTTTCTCATTTAAATAGGAAAATGACTATGTTTTCTCTTTTCACCATAAAATACTTTTTAATATGTTAGTTTACCTGTAGCTGTTACTACAGTAAATACATAAAGCTAAATTCACTACCATCAGACTAGAAGTTAAACACCATGATAAAAAACTCCAGTAAACACCTGTATCTAAGGAATTTATGTCTGAGATATATTCTTAATATTTTTTGGTAGCAACCACAGAAGAAAGGAACATAGAGGCTATTTGTTGAGCCACCAGAACACTATCTAGAGATTTTAGATATGTCATTATATATTTACAACACTCCTGAAAGAAAAATAATTATCTGCATTTTTGGGGGGAAGGAGACTGAGATTCTGAGCTTAAGTAGAAAAATAACCAGAATCTGAATCTGTGTCTGACTTCACAGCCCAGAATGTCTCCACTGACCAGGAAGCTATATTTTCCCATGAAACTCCCCATAATGTTGTATTTCTGAATATAGAAATGAATGACATTTTATAATGTTCTTAATATACCAGCTGTAATAAATAACACGATTTCTTTTTCTCTTGTGGATAACTTTTGGAAAATAAGGAATAATTTTTAAATATAATTTTCCATATTTGGTCTCAAAGGAATTTGTATTTTTACTAAACTTATTCAGATGTTAAATTATGGGAATGACAAAGCACAATAAAAATTCTACCATAGGAAATTTTGTATAAATTGGTCAAAAACCATGCTATTCCATTATTTTGTACTTTTCCTATGGCATACTTTATGAACAACTTTTTTACACATTTTGAATTTGTGATTGTTTATAGCATGATTCTTGTCAATGCTCACTAAAAACTAAAATATTTAGCTACTTGTGTTTTGTGCTGCAAAAATATTACAAAACAGCATGTTTTTGACCTAAAGATAGAACTTGGGCCTTTTTCCTTGTATGTTTTCTCCTTTTTAATTTTTTTTCCTCTGTCATTTTTTTTTTATTAAAAATCATAAATTTACATAGGGCAATGCTGTTTGATTCATTCTGTTATTTTTTCCCTTCCCCCCACTCCTCCCACCCCTCTTTTCCCTCTATACAGTCTTTCCTTCCTCCATTCTTACCACCCTCCTTATCCCTAACCCTAACACTAACCCCTCCTACCCCCCATTATATGACCTCATCCGCTTATCAGCAAGATCATTCCTCCTTTAGTTTTTTGAGATTGGCTTATCTCACTTAGCATGATGTCCTCCAATTTCATCCATTTGCCTGCAAATGCCATAATATTATCATTCTTCATGGCAGAGTAATATTCCATTATATATATGCCACAGTTACTTTATCCATTCATCAACTGAAGGGCATCTAGGTTGGTTCCACAATCTGGCTATGGTGAATTGAGCAGCTATGAACATTGATGTGGCTGTATCTCTGTAGTATGCTGATTTTAAGTTCTTTGGGTATAGGCCAAGGAGTGGGATAGCTGGGTCAAATGGTGGTTCCATTCCAAGCTTTCTGAGGAATCTCCACACTGCTTTCCAGAGTGGCTGCACTAATTTGCAACCCCACCAGCAATGTATGAGTGTACCTTTTCCCCCACATCCTTGCCAACACCTGTTGTTGCTTGTGTTCTTGATAATCGCCATTCTAATTGGGGTGAGATGAAATCTTGGGGTAGTTTTGATTTGCATTTCTCTTATTACTAGAGATGTTGAACATTTTTTCATATATCTGTTGATTGCTTGTACATCTTCTTCTGTGAAGTGTCTGTTCATTTCCTTAGCCCATTTGTTGATTGGATTATTTGTATTCTTGGTGTAGAGTTTTTTGAGTTCTTTATAGATTCTGGAAATTAGCGCTCTATCTGAAGTATGAGTGGCAAAGATATTCTCCCACTCTGTAGGCTCTCTCTTCACATTACTGATAGTTTCCTTTGCTGAGAGAAAGCTTTTTAGTTTGAATCTATCCCAGTTATTGATTCTAGCTTTTATTTCTTGTGCTATGGGAGTCCTGTTAAGGAAGTCTGATCCTAAGCCAACAAGTTGAAGGTTTGGACCTACTTTTTCTTCTATAAGATGCAGGGTCTCTGGTCTGATTTGGAGGTCCTTGATCCATTTTGAGTTGAGTTTTGTGCAGGGTGAGAGATAGGGGTTTAATTTCATTCTGTTGCATATGGTTTTCCAGTGTTCCCAGCACCATTTGTTGAAGAGGCTATCTTTTCTCCATTGCATATTTTTGGTCCCTTTGACTAATATGAGAAAATTGTATTTATTTGAGTTTGTTTCCATGTCCTCTATTCTGTACCATTGATCTACCTGTCTATTTTGGTACCAATACCATGCCATTTTTGTTACTATTGCTTTGTAATAGAGTTGAAGATCCGGTATTGCGATACCACCTGCTTTGCTCTTTCTACTGAGGATTGCTTTAACTCTTCTGGGTTTCTTATTCTTCCAGATGAATTTCATAATTGCTTGCTCTATTTCTGTAAGGTACACCATTGGGATTTTAATTGGAATTGCATTGAATCTGTATAGCACTTTTGGTAGTATGGCCATTTTGACAATATTAATTCTGCCTATCCAAGAACATGGGAGATCTTTCCATCTTCTAAGGTTTTCTTTAATTTCTTTCTTGAGTGTTTTGTAATTCTCATTGTAGAGGTCTTTCACCTCTTTTTTGAGATTGAGTCCCAAGTATTTTATTTTTTTCGATGCTATTGTGAATGGGGTAGTTTTCCTAATTTCTCTTTCTGAAGATTCATAAAAACCAAACAGAAATCCTTGAAATGTTTTCTCCTTTTAAATGTAAATATAAATGTTTTGACCTAGTTTTTTGGTTTGATTTTCAAATTAGGAAAACAATTTAATGAAAATAAATTTTTACAAATTGAACACTTAAGATCATAGACAGTAAAAAGAACACAATATTTTTGATTAGATTAATTCTGTCTATAGCATTACTATAGACTGAATTCTAACATGAGAGAGGTTGATTATTTCATATTGAAAGTTGTCCTAATGGAAGTTTGGGAAAACGGTCTCCATGAGTTTTTTAACATTTCTGAACCATCTGGAAGTATGACACTAACTGCCCATTAGGTCCAGACATCTTTTCAAAAATATTCATATGCCAAACAACTTTAGAAGATAGAAATAGTTCTCCTCTAAAGTAAAGGACAAATTTGTTGCTCAGTATAATAAAGATACTGTGCAAAGGGCAGTTTTGTTTACAGTCAATTATAAAACAAATTGAACTTTGTAAGCTTGAGGATTCTCAGCTGTGATAAGAACCCACCATGTATGGGGCCCACATGGCTCCTTCATTTTACATTTGTTAAAACTGAAGGAAGGACAAAGGAAATCAGCACAAACTTATAAATGTTCATGTTCCTTGCTGTGCTATGAACAAAGCCCTTTATTTCCATCTGAGGTATTTTCTGCATTCATAAAATTATATTAGACTAGCTTCTACCTGAAAGTAGGGTAAGATCTCAAACCTCATAGTTCTTGACATAAAAGATATTTAAAATTCACAATGTATGAACTCAAAAATGAGTACACGTAAGCATATAGTTAATCATGCTTGCTTTATGAACTTTTTTAAAGATTCTGGAGATTCATTGTCATCTTTTTGATTGATTCATTTTTATGGAATGTTATTAGTCCCTGTGGATTATAATTACCACTTATTGACCTTGCAGTAACTTTAAGAAACACTAATTTAAAATATTTTAGAACAGTAATAATGTTTCAAATTTATCTGACATTAGCTGTGGTTTTGAGATAGGAATTACGTGAATTAGCACAAACAAATCTTAATCCTGGAAACATGCCATTTTCCATAGCAAAAAGAAGGAAAGACTTGGAATTACACAAACCTTGGTTCAAAAATCAAGACTGCCTTTGCCAACATTGGTATACACATGAAACAAGAATGAGATAGTATTGTTTATATTTACAATTCTCAAATGATTTCATATTTTTTGCCTCACAGATTACCAAGACTTGTATAATTCCTGTGTACAGTTGATTGAGATTTAAAATGATTGAAGTCAATTTTTCTGCTCCTTAGTTCTGTTTTATCTCCACCATACCAAACTATATTAAATTTGGATCACTTAAGAAAAGATTGGCAATATCTTTATATTTTTCGATATAGTGAAATATATTGGAAATAAATTTCAGTTGCCATTTCTTCTACATAGATTAATAATCTATCAGTTGTATATGATCTCTTAACCTTAGGAAAGGTGTTCATAGTGAGCACATCAAAGAGAAAAAATTTAAAAAGGGAAACTGAAAGTGCTGAAATACTTCTGGCAAAGAAAAGCTATATGAACTTCATGACATTAGATATAAGAAGGGTAAATTTGATTAAAAGTAAGTGAAGAGTTGGAAGACTGAAAAATTATACCAAACTTTCATTTTGAAGATATGAAGAAAACTGTACCAATCCTGCTGAAGAAAAAATGCAAATATAATTTATAAAACAATATGTGAATTTACTGCAACATGAACCAATCTGATAGCACCTTTATTACCTGGCAGAATTGAAAATACATAATTTCTGTAAAAAATACATTTTTGTTTGTAAGAGAATAAGACATGATGAGAAAAAGCCAGAAAAAAACAACAGATATAAGAAAAAATATACAAATAATTTAAATTTTGAAACTATTAGCCAGGCCTGGTGGCACATATCTGTAATGCCAGTGACTTGGGAGGCTGAGGTAGGAGGACTGAGAGTTCAAATTCAGCCTCAGCAAAAGCAGGGTGCTAAGTAATTCAGTGACACCCTGTCTCCAAATCAAACGCAAAATAGGGCTGGGGATATAGCTCAGTTGTGGAGTGCCCCTGAATTCAATCCCTGGTACCAAAAAAACTGAAAAAACAATTAGGCACAGGTTTTTAAGATATGTATGTAGACTTTCTTTAAGTAACAAAAACTACCTTAGAAATATCTTCTGGTGAAAGATTTGAGAAAGAATTGACTATTGATTTCATCCATAAAAAAAATAAAATAATTGAAACCAAAATCTCATTATGTGAATATAACTGGAAATCAGGGCTAAAGAAATAATGAATTTGGAAATATATGAGAAGACATTATTTAGAATCTAGTGCAGAGAAGTAAAGAGATGAAAAATTTAAGATGTAAAAATAAAAAATTTAAGATGATTTATATCATGTCCAACTGGAGTTCCAGGTAGAGATGCAAGATAGGTGCAAGCAAAGGTAATACCCAAAAAGATACTGACTAGAAATTTCCTAACTGAAAGACATCAATTCATAGATCCAAGAATTTGAGTGAATCATAAGTAGAATGAATTTTAAAAGAATTCCACAGCTAATATGTCAATCACACTTTATTTGTAGAGTGATTTTAAAAATAATTTTATAGCTAGATTCATCAGAGTAAATCTTCAGAGTAGTAAAAAAGAAGATCTTCCAGTAATAATAGAGACCAATTGTCTTCAAATAAATTGCAGTTAGAGAACTGATGTCTTAAAATCAACAGAAAAGAGTAGAAGATTATCAATGATTTGAAAGTGGTATGAGTGAAGGAATGTACTACTGAACTAGAATCCATAGTTTGAAAATATCTTTCCAGAATAAGGATAAAAAGTAGACATTTTCAAATAAAAATTGGATTTGTTACTTGCTGATCCTTACTAAATTTTTTTAAAATGTATAGGTTGTGGGGAGGGTAGAGTCTCAGACAGAAGACCCAGACTACAAGATAGAAAAATTCATAGAAAAATATGTTGGCAAAGTCAAGCATAAATTGATAATATGAAATAATGTCTTGTGAAATTAAGTACAAGTGCAGGGAAATATTAATATTTGAGTCAGAATGGAGCTAAGTTGAGTCAGAATATTCTATGATTCTTGCATTCCATGAAAGGAGGGAAAATTGGTTAATTTTGTAGTTTGATATGTACATTATGATTTCTAAGGTAAAAAAAATGAATAGATACAAATGATATAATTTCCATCTAGTAGAAAGGAAAAACAGAAATGAAAGAAGTAATTAATACAATTTACAGTCTAGAAAAAAAACATATTCCAATAGGGCAAATAGTA
This sequence comes from Sciurus vulgaris, assembly GCF_902686455.1. Lineage (NCBI taxonomy): Eukaryota > Metazoa > Chordata > Mammalia > Rodentia > Sciuridae > Sciurus > Sciurus vulgaris. The sequence goes on from NC_136465.1 coordinate 146,322,121, forward strand.
CAAAATGGTATTATTTTTACTCAATATCAGTTATGTTAGCTTTCTGTCACTCCAACAAAAATACCTGAGAAAATCAACTTAAAGGAGGAAAGATTTATTTTGGTTCACAGTTTCAGAGGTTTTAGTCCTTGAACACTTGGTCCTGTTGCTTTGGGGCTTGTACAAAACAGTACACCATGGCAGAAGCAAGTGGCAGAGGAAACCTTCATTTCTTAGTGGCTGGAAATCAAAAGTCAGAGAAAAGGTCTGGGATCCCGATATCCCCTACAAGGGCATGCCCCCAGTTACCTATCTTCCACAACTAGTCCCCTCCTATTAAAGATGCCACCCCCTCCCAACAGTGCCATGGACTGAAAATGAAACTTTAACGCATGAGCCTTTGGGGAACACTTTCAAACCATAGCATCAGTAGTACATTAAATACCATTGGTTAAATAACCTAGTTAACAAATAAAAGTTGTTCATAGTTTTTTTTTAATCACAGAGATAAGAAAATTTATAATTTTTATAAAGCTACAAGTTCATAAATAAAAAAAAAAAACACCAGAAAACACTAATGAAGCGAAAATTGACAAAATAGACATTAGGGAGAAAAAAATCGTTAGAAAACATCATTTCAAGAAGATAAAATGTTCAATTTGCTAGGAAGATATAATACTTAGAATTTTGATGAACAGTATAACATAGCCTCGAAAATAAGACAAAAATTAAAGATGTACCAAGAGGTAGAAATTTGCACAACTGTGCTGACAGATTTTTTAAAGCAATTTATTTCATTAATTTATAGAACAAATACTTTAAAAATTAGGATATGCTTTGATAAATTGGTTTGATAAAATTCACCTTAATGAAATATAGAGAACTTCTTACAATAGGAAAAGGCCTATTATTCTCAAGCACACAAAGAATATTTACCAAACATTATGCTAACTTTAAATTAGTTCTCAAAAATTTCTTAAGAACTAAAATATGTGTAGTGTATTCTCTAAAAACAATGCTTTTTAATGATAAATGAACAGTACTTAGATAACTAGAAAAATCCTTACTTGTTTGGAAATTAGACACTTAAAATTTGTGAGTGGAAGTCATCATAGTTAATTGTTTGTTAAAAAATCAAACAATAACAAAACAATAGTTCTTACATATGCAGCAGCTTGGGAAGCTGAGGCAGGAAGATGTGGAATTCAAAGCCAGCCTCAGCAATGTAACGAGGCCCTAAGCAACTCAGTGAGATCCTATCTCAAAAAAATATAAAAAGGCTGGGGATGTGGTTTAGGGGTTAAGCACCCTGGGTCCAATCTCTGGTACCAAAAAAAGAAAAAGAAAAATAGCACAATGTATCAATAAAGACAAAACTATTTTGAAAAGACTAACAAATTAGATGTACCCCTAGAAAGTTTGACCATGAAAATAAAGGAGTAAGCACAAATAACTTGTATCTAGAATGGAAAAAGTTAGAATGAAAAATGATAGAAAATTTAAGGCTGAAATAGACTATAGTAACTTTGTGGCAATACATTAGAAAATTTGAAAGAAATGAAAAAAATGTCTAGAAAAATATAATTTACCAAAACTGACCCTAACCCTAATCTTAAATCTAATTCTATGGGTAGACAATAAAAAAGTTATAATCCATAATAACATTTTCTACTCAAATACCAAAGAATCTGTTTAACAAAATATGTGTAATACCTCATGGAGGAAATAATAAAACATGATTTAAAATGGTAAAGAAAGATTTAAATATATATATGAATTGGAAGCCCAATTTTCAAAGATTTAAAAGCTTCCCAAATTACTTATGGATGCAGCGCAATCTAAATTGAATTCTAAAAGGGGTTTGTAAATGAAGTTGATGAGCAGAATCTTAACATTGAATGGAAGAACAAAATCCACAAATAGCCAAACACATTCAATAATGATCAATAAAGTGAGAGAACTTGCCATACCAAACATTACAACTTATTAAAGAACCACAGAAAACAAGACGGTGAATATAATATAATATAGTATGGTGAATAGTTAGGGTATGGAAAGGTTAGATGTAGAGTATAACATGGAAATGGAAAATGGAAAGCCAAGGTGGAGATCATGTATTTATGCTTAGTTGGTATTATAACAGATGTTTTCCAAATCCATGGAGAATAGTAGGCTTTTCAATAAATCTTGAACAGTTGTCTATACTAAAATAAGTAAATCTCTATACTTTAATGATCTTGAGTACAAGAAGCAAAATTATAAAATATATTGAAGATAATATGAAGAATATGTTCAAATCTTAGGATATGGAATTATTTCTTTAAAATATGAAAATAATACTGATAATTTTGATAAATATATTTACATTAAAATTGAGAACCTCTGTGCATCCAAAAATGCTATAATAGTGAAATGGCAACTCATGGAGATAGAGAAGTTATTTGTCACACATAAAACCAACAAAAGGTTTGTATCCAGAATGTATACGTAATTCCCGCAAATGATCAAAACGCAAGGAGCTTAAGAGCAAAATGAGCAAAACAACAGATTTTAACAAATATTTTACAGAAGTAGTACAAATAACTCATAAACATATAAACAGGTAGTTAATCTCATTAGAAATCAGAGAAATGTAAATTAAAACCACAAATTTAAAAACAAGAAAAGAAACACACTAACAAAGCTAAATATTAGGATATGAACCAATGAAACCAATATTTTGATGCGTGGATATAAATTTGATGTTCTGATCTGTAAAATTATTTGACACTCTGTCGGATTTGAAGATATGCATTTGATGTGATCCATCTAATAGACTCCTATTTGTTTTGCCAATAGGAACTCATACTAGTATAGTAAGGGCAGTGTTGTTCATAGTAGCCAAAACCAATCTATATTTTTTATAAAAACATATATATTATAAATTTCAAATGTTTGAATTCTCCCCAAATTAACTCATGAATACAATGCAATCTCAGTTAAATTTCACTGTTTATTTATGAAGTTGACAAGCAGAATCTAAACTTTGTATGAAGAATCAAAATCCACAAATAGCCAAAACATTCAACAAAAATGAATAGAGTGGAAGAACTTGCCATATGAAACTCCAGAACTTATTATAGAACTGCCCATGTGTCCACCAACAAAGGAATGGATAAGCTATAACAGGTCCATATAGTGCAATACTGTACAGCAATAAAACAGTAATGAACCAGATCTATATACAGCAACATGGGTAAATCTCACAAACAATTTTGAACAAATAAAAGCAAATCAATACATACAGAGTCACCCTGTTTATGTATATAGTACAAAAGCAAAGAAAGCTACACTATATTTCTTAAATGCATAGGAGGTTAAAAAGGCAATCAAGAAAGGTAAGATTCTAAACTTCAGTATAGAGATTATATTTAAGAAAAGAGATTTTGAGTAGGACTTCTGGTGTGTAGGCTGTGCTCTATTTTTGAAATGATCAGAATTTTCATGGACTATTTATAGTATTTTGTAAAATTTATATATGATTTCTATAGCTGTTTATATTTTATAATACATTTATAAATCTTGGAATGACATACACATAACTGCATGTAATATTTTGTGTGTGCTGTGTCTCACAATAAAATGAAAAAAATTAAAAAGAACTTCTCTAAATCATTTTTGTATTAGTCTAGTTTAATATTAAAAGTGAATTTTGTAAGGAAGACATATAATGCCTCTGTTCACTTCTTGATCTCGAGTAGATCAAGAATGCTTTTACCTATTTCTAAATTAAAAGTGAAATCTATGAAAGGGGGGTGTGATTCATCTGCAATGAAGTTCTGCTATATAAAATAAGTTTGTCTTTCTAATGATAATACCATAAAAAATTACAATTTCATACTCATGAAATATACACATAAGAATTGCTTAAATATTCAACAAGCTATGGCAACACTCAAATTGTAAAAGTAAACTATATTTATTGCTTTTTATTATACAAGTAATATCTTAATATATATTATTTCATATGAACTTATCTCTGTAATGAAGATCTGTATTTCAGTTGACAAATATAAATATCACCACGTGTAGAAATAAAGAAAATATAATAAATAATATAGATATAATAAGGGCATTATGAAAAGGCATATTTACTATGAGCATTTCTGTTATATAGGTATATAAAAAATCTGATTACACATCAAAAAAATCAAGATGGATTGGTGAATGGATAGATGGACAATATGTAGCAAAACAAGTATAATAAAATGCTGATGATACAATTTTGGCAGTACATATATGAACGTTCACTGAAAAATCACTTCGATTTTATTGATACTTGAAAATTTTCATTAAACATGTTGAAATATTGAAAACAAAATCTGATTACAGTAATATAAAGGAATGTTTGGTTGGGCACTTCAAGACTATATTACTGTATCATTAATGTATCAATATAATACTACTTATTGATTTCTTTTGGAACTAGAAAAGGAAATTAAACCCTCAAATAATGAATATACATGAGTGAATAGAATCATAGTTGTCTTTTTATGAAAGAGTAAAACCTTTATACAGGTCAAGAATCTGAAGTCTAAAGCTGGGTTTTTTTTAAGTAGATGGCAATAATATTTACGTGGTCACTATGATCATATTATTCTGAAAGTCAGCCTATTCACATCACTTTCCTTTATTCATCCATAGGGTGGGCCCTAGTTTGGATGACCTCTCATATTAACACTCCCTGAGGGAGTCTAGGTTAGATAGACGAGTATTTTTTAAGGATAATTAAATTGAGAGGGCAAAACAGGAGAGAATTGTGTCAGTGGAACTTCCTTCATGGTTATTATTAAGCAATTGCTAAAAATTATTTGAAATAACCTAAAATCAATTAAGATCTTATACCCACCTTATTTCTTGAGAATTGTTGTTTTCTTTTTAAAAGACACTGATATCCTTAAACATAATGAAACAAAATACATTTTTTTAGAATAATATCTGTTGCTTACCTCAAATTTTGGTAAGGGTGACTTCTTGGGCTCACCTCCAGAAAACTACTTTAGTTTCATGGGGTTAATCTTGGAATCTTCCCCTCCTGTTAGTGATCCCCTAGAATCTTGGAGTTGACTAATGCAAGAAATCTTACCTCCTGGACAGGTAAGTCCTGGCCTGTGCCCATTGGGAAAGCATGAAGGGAATGCATAATGGAATTCATTTCATTTCCTTCAAAAAAATAATAGCAACATGTCTACAGTTATTACATCCTTAGTATACATTGAACATCATATGTGTTAATTTTATATTACTTTATATTCATTTTAAGAGGAGAAACCTAGGTAATGAGAAGGTAAATAATTTGTGCAAGATTGGCACTGTTTGTTAGTGTGCAAGTTATTTCTTAGGCTGATACTAAACTGGATGAGTTATCTCTCCTACTTTTACAGAATGAGTTAATTTATTTTATAAATAATTTCCACATGCCAAGTTCAAGATCTCTTCCAATGGAAAATGCAGTGGTATGCCAAATTCATAGGACACATTAGAAACTTAATTTAAATCCCTATGGCTAAGGGGTAGTTCTAAAACTCAATATCCTGTTGACACTTTCATTTGTATTACTTAGAAATACATAAGTACCAGGATAGAGGCAGGATCAGTATTACTAATTTTTCTTTTTGCCTTGGACTCCAATAGGGCTAACACAGCACTATTGCCAATTCTTTGAGGGCTGGGCTTGTGACTCAGTGATGGAGTCTGCACCTAGCACATGTGAGGCCTGGATTTGATCCTCAGTACCACAGGAAAAAAATAAATTAAGGATATTGTGTCCATCTACAAAAAAAAAAATTTTTAAAGAGGAAAAATCTTTGATATTTTGTTAACAATGGATTCTTGCATTATTTTTTACTTTAAAATATGACAGTATAATGTTATTTGTCTTGATTACTGAGTTTTTTTGTGCACTGTTACATTTTGTGCTTAAGGCAAGTATTGTCCCCTTCACTTTACCATAGTCCTAGCCTTGGTAACAGAAAGCATGTTTATTTATGAATGACTTCAACAACCTAGGATTCTTCCTGGTTATGTGACAGTAAGAGAAGAAAACAAAAATCTATCTTTATATAGGATTTTGTATGAGATATTAGCAAGGAGATACAGCTCAATATATAACACAAAGAGTGTAGTATAAATGTTGAAGCATACTGCCATTTAGGTACAATTATGTATAAGTCAAATACAGAGTACTTATTATAATTGGTTAATAAGCAAAACTGTATTCACTTGGACAAAGGATTTTTCTGTTATTCCAGGCGGATTCACTTAAATCTAGAAATTCTATAATATCAGAAAATAGTCTCCCAAAATCCAAATATTTTAAAAGATATAATTTAGTAACTCATGTTTATTTTTCTTTGTTTTCATAAAGGTCATTCATGTACCTTATGTATTACCCCATCCCCAAAACAAACCAATATTGAAAGTTACTTCAAATGTCAAAAACTAGCAAGTATCTTTCATTCTAGTACTTTTTTCCAATGCTCTCTGCCATAAAATATAGTGAAATATGTAAAGGAGTGATTAATGCTGCTGTTAGCCTTTGACCTTACATATAGCGTTGGCTCTATTCCCAAATTTTCTGTTTTTAAAATTTTGTACCAACAGTCCTCTTCTTTATTCATGAAATCATTTTTCCTTAGTGATGAATTGCATATATATTTAAATATATTTTTAAAGAATAGGGATGTTGCTTGTACACACAAATGGCTCTTAGAGAGTTGTTGGTCTCTTGCCAGGGCTGTCAGCTTTCCAACAGCACATTGGATTGGTTAAGGAAGAAGCCATAAACAGCCTATCAGCAAGTATTTATACAGATGCTAATGAACTTAAAATTCTGTTAGTGTAACATGTATGCCAAATTCAAATTTTAGTTTTGCTTCATGTGTGAGGTATGATGCAATAATTTCTTTTAATAAACACATACAGACCACTTACACTTTGTGATGTAATTAGATTTTTAGTATTTCCAGTGTATATTACATAGAATCAGCCATTTATTAAAATTATCAAAAATATTTCCCATCTTATAAAGCAGCATTTTGCTCAACCACCATCATGTCTTCCAAAAACTTTTGGTAAAGAACTGAACCCCTCTCTATCCATGAAACCAAAACTATTTTTACATTCTATTACTGAGAAAAACCATTAAGGGAAAAGAAAATAGTCATGGGAAAGTTTCCATATGCATTAAAAATATAAATACTTAGCTTATTTTTATGTGCCCTAAATGATAATTGAATCTTAATCTCCCTCAGTGTAGGATATTATACTATATTGAAAATTTAGAAAACTGATTTATTTGAAGCATATGGGTTTAATGAGTACTTTTATTTTGCTTTTCATGAAGAAAAGAATAATATTTCCATTAATTTAAAAAGCACTTCATTTCTTTTAGTGAACTTTTTAAAGCACTTTCCTCTGGGATTATGCACGATGTGGACATATGAAGAAGTAGTTTTTTTGGGGGGCTTCTGTCTTAATGTGCTATCTTTAGTTGTCAGTTTTTATCCCAATCTAATTCTCACTTTTGTAACTGAAGTTTCTATGATGACAATTAAGACAATCACGTTCAGATGCATATTATCCTTTTCCATAGATGGGTGTGTCCACATGCTTGATTTAATCCACTTTTTTGCTGCTGAGACCCAAAGACCTTACAGGAACAATTTGAGAGGAGGAAAAGTTTATTTGGCTCTCATGGTTTCAGAGATCTCAGTCCATAGATGACTGGTTTCATTTCTTGGGTTCCAAAGTGAGGCGGAACAGCACAGTGGAAGAATGTGGTGCATGAAAGCAGCTCAGGACTTGGCACCAGGAAGTACTGCAAGAACTCTTCTCCCCAAGACAAAATATAAACCTAAAAGGCAAGCCCCCAGTGACCCACCTTCTCTAACCACACCCTACCTGCCTACAGTTATCACCCAGTTAATCCCTACCAGTGGATTAATGCACGGACTAGGTTAGGATTCTTATAACCCACTCATTTTACCTTGCATTGTCTCATGCATGAGCTTTTGGGGTACCCCTCATATATAAACCATAACAATGCAGAAAGTCTCTACCGTCTAGCTCTACTTTTCCCAGGACACATAGAACATTCATCAGCTGTGGCAGTTATTCCTTTATTTCACCATTTGTTGAGTGTCACGCTACTGTATACCATTTTGAGGAGCTTATATTATAGAGAGCAGAGAACATAAATTGGAAGTATAATGTAATGAATGCTGTCATAAGTATAGAATGAACATTCCTAACCTAACTTAAGTAATTAGTACAGTGTTGGAAAATCAGGGAGCTGATCCCAAAGAATGTAATTTCTAAACTTAAACCTGAAGATCTGAAGTAGTAATATCATTGGTGAAGTGAATAATCCTAGTCCTAGAAAGCATTTTGGGCAGAGATCTATGAGTAAAAGAGAGCACTCTGTATAACTATAGTATACCTGGGGAATAAGGCAGGAACCCAGCAGATGTGTCTGAAGGGCTAAACCAAGGCCGGTATGCCATGCAGAAAACTGAACATTAGCCAAAGGCAGTGGAGAAACGGAGTCTCTCCCATGGGTCTGTGGTGCCTGGGGAGAGACTTTGATTACATGTCTCAGAAAGAGAAAAAAAATGATGATTGAAGAATTTGGATGAAAATCATCAAACAGGGACAGTGTAGCCTAAGAATAAGATAGGACCAGGATAAAATTTCAGAGAAGAATCCTGAGATTGAAAGGAATGACAAGGAGCCACCCTTGAAAGAGACTGCAGAGTTTGGCCTAAAGATTGGAGAAAAACAAGCCGATTTAATGAAACAAAATCCAGAAGAAACAAGCCTTTCAAGAAGGAAGGAGTAGACAATAGTGTATAATACTGTAGAGGAGTCAGTAAGATAATTAACTTCAAAAGATCACCAAAATTCATCAGCATTGTAATACACAGTCCCAGTGAAATGGTATTACAAGGAAACCATATTGCAGAGATCTGAAGTGTGAATGGTAGGTGAGTAGTCAGAGACTGAACTCTTGTCTACCAGCTCAGGAAGATTATCTGATTGAGGAATAAAGAGAGGAAGAGATGAAGTATAGGAAAATGTAACTTCTTATCTATTTATTTATTTTGATTCACTGTACACAAATGGGGTATAATTTGTTGTTTCTCTGGTTGTACAAGGAGTCACACCATTGTGTAATCATACATGTACATAGGGTAATGATGTTCGTCTCATTCTTTTTCCTTCCCCCTCCCCCTCTCCTCCCCTCTTTTGCCTCTATACAATCCATCCTTCCTCCATTCTTGCCTCCCTCCCACCCCCTGTTATGTATCATCCGCTTTTCAGAGAGATCATTATGCCTTTGGTTTTTTGGGATTGGCCTATCTCACTTAGCATATTCTCCAACTGCATCCATTTACCTGCAAATGCCATAATTTTATTTTTCTCTGTGGCTGTGTAGTATTTCATTGTGTATATATACCATGGTTTCTTTATCAATTCATCAATAGGGCATCTATGTTGGTTCTACAATCTAGCTATGTGAATTGAGCAGCTATGAACACTGATGTGGCTGTGTCCCTGAAGTATGCTGATTTTAAGTCCTTTGGGTATAGGCCAAGGAGTGGGATAGCTGGGTCAAATGATGGTTTCATTCCAAGTTTTCTAAGGAATCTCCACACTGCTTTCCAGAGTGGCTGCACTAATTTGCATCCCCCCCAGCAAAGTATGAGTGTACCTTTTCCCCACATCCTCACCAACACCTATTGTTGCTTGTGTTCTTGATAATCGCCATTCTAATTGGGGTGAGATGAAATCTTAGGATAGTTTTGATTTGCATTTCTCTTATTACAAGAGATGTTGAACATTTTTTCATATATCTGTTGATTGCTTGTAGATCTTCTGGGAAGTGTCTGCTCATTTCCTTAACCCATTTATTGATTGTTATTTGTATTCTTGGTGTAAAGTTTTTTGAGTTCTTTATAGATTCTGGATATTAGTGCTATATCTGAAGTATGTGTGGCAAAGATTTTCTCCCACTCTGTAGGCTCTCTTTTCACATTGTTGATAGTTTCCTTTGCTGAGAAAAAGCTTTTTAGTTTGAATCTATTTATTCTTATTCAGGCTCTTCTTGTAAGAGTCTCTTCCTTTCCTTGTGTGTGAGAGCCCTTTGAATCAATATTCTACCATTCAACATATTTTATACATGCTAAACTTTGTATATCTCACAAATTAGTAAGTGTGCTATACATGTTCACAGGTATATACACATGGATATTTGTATATGTGTGTTGTATATATATGTGTGTGTATATGTGTACTTCTTTTCTGAGTAGGGTAATGATTAAGAGCTCATTCTCTGAAAATAAGCAAACCTTATTCAAATTCTGATCCTAGCACTTAGTACCTTATCACTTTGAGATATAATTTAACCTTGCTAAATCTGTTTTCTCTTCAGTGAAATGTTCCCTATCTGCCTAGGTACTTGTGAGAATTGAAAATGATCATATTTGTAGAAGTGCTTAGCATTGTTGTAGCATATAGTTAGCAACAGAGTAAATTTCTTATTCTCTCTTAATTCTGTTTCCTGACTTGTAAAATAGAGAAAATAATAATAATATTTTCCTCCCTGGGTTATTCAAGGAAATAAAATGTGTTAATACATTATGGGATTTAGAACAGTTTGTAGCATGTACAATTTATTGTAGGTTAATTATCATCCTCATAAGTATTATTGATAGTTACTGTATTACTGCTATTGACCTTATAGGTAGGTTTTTCAAGAATTGCTGTTTACTTGTCATTTTTGCTACAGAGTCACCTGTTACTTTATTATAGTCATGATTAAAATTCCCATGAACTGCTTCTGAACTCTCTTAACATATTCTTAATTACATATATTTGATTACATAGTATTTAATTGCCACAAATCAGAATGGGGAAACATTTTTTCACGTTTGTGTGCATTTCAGGGGGCATATGACTAAATTTTAAAAAAGACTTTCTTCTCAGGGACAGTCCAATCTAGTTGGTATATTTGAGAAGTCTCACTTATTTCCAAGGAAACTGAAAATGATAGTTTTTACAAAGATTAAATTCTTCTAAATAGTTGTCTCTAAATTTGCTTTTCATTAAAGATACTTTATATAATGATAGTCTACATCTTTCCCATTCTATCCAGTGACTTATATGTACTGAGAACTTACTATGTGCAAAGCAATATGCGGGATATGTGGGAGTACAGTTTCTTGTTCAGGAATGCCTCCAAGGGCTGGGTAGGGGTTGTGTAATTTTTCTAACTGGGAGATGTATTAAAAAATTTGGAACAATAAAAAAAAGAGAGGAAGAGATGAGGAATAAAAACAGGAAAAAAATGAGGAATATATATAATAAGCCATTTTTTAAAGGAATTGAAAATACAGAAGAATATGTTGGTAAGAGATTCTAGATTATGTGGAAAGGTTGGGATGTAGAGCATAGGTGAGGGTGCTGTTTTTAGGAGAAGGTGTACCTCTTGTCATGACAAGTAGTAAACATAGCCTTACACATGTCACCATATATAAGCTGCTCATTCCTGTTCTAAATGGAGTCTGCAGTAAAATGGTTAAAGTGGTATGGAACGAGATGAATAGGCTATTCTGGAGACAGAGTAGATCTAGTTTCTGTTTTATTTATGGTACTAAAGGAATGAGTCACCAAAGGTGAGTATAGAATGTCTGGCTTTGGTGACTTGGAAATTCAAAAGGAAAAGCAGACATGAGAAGGAGGAGGATGTAAAGATAAGTGATTTGGAAGTTCAGCTGGAAATATGATATATGAGCACAGGAGTAAGCTAGAAGTTCCTAGTCCTCTGGGTAATAACTAATCCTCTAGGCCACTAACCCCATGAGATGAGAAACTTTGTCTATCTAATCAACTATCATCAGCAGTCCACACAGTGCCAGCCAAGTATCTATAAAGAAGCCTAAAAATGGAGCATTGGATATCTGGATTTCTGAAGGCCTACAGAGAAGACACTCATGGAAAAGGAAATGGTCTTTGTAGTTGAATTGAGCATACAAGTCAATGATGATAAGGAGTTAAGTGTGCTTGTTAGATAAAACAGCATTGTTGTCAAATTATCAATAGCTTTAAATTACGTAACATGCCAGTGTTGAGCAGGGGCTTGGTGAAATGAGCAACTGCCAGGTAAATTGATGAAACCTTTAAAAAACTATTTTTCAATATAATATTATATAATATTATACCCATTTCCTCAAAATATTTTTAGACATGTTATCTTTTAAAATGGATTGTGGGATTATCAAAAATGTATTATGTAACAAGTTCGTAGATTGTTTAAAATGAGATTTCTATTACATACAATGCATTTGTTATAATTCTAACTGAAAAATAGGATATGAAAATATTACATGTAAATTGAAATGTATATTAAAACAAAAAAAGCATACACTAAAAGAACTGCAAAAAATGCCTTAAAGTGCTATCCAGTAGCTGTCTCTGAAGGTGGGGTGTTTGCAGATTTCCTTTCCTTTGACTTTTTACTTTCTAAATTATCTCTAATGGAGATTGTTGTTTTTATAATCAAAGGTTCATCAATTTTTCTAAATAAAACTAGTCAATGTTGTGTTTTGAAGTAAAGAAGCATACAAAGAGAGTAGTAGCTAGAATACAAGAATCAAAGAAACACTTTTCCCCCCTTAGGCTTATGATACTGGAAATTGATGAACCAAAACCCAGAGTAGTAGCAAAGGACAGGTACAGGGTTTAGCATTCTTCAGGCAGAACAATGCTTCCTTTAACACTGAAAGGAAGGATTCATGGACCAGCCTGACTGGAGAACTGTAAGTATCTGTTACATATTCCAGGTCGCCATTATTCTTCTTAAGATGCTAAAAGCAGGACTTCTGCATGTTTCAAACAGTAAATCTTACTTCCTCTGCTCAGTGGCAGGAGTAATCTTGAAATGAGTTGCCTGATACAGAATCATTTCCTTCAGCATTTGAATCGCAGTACTTTCAATTAAATCTAGTCAGCTCCCCACTGTGTTTGTTCTGTTTCTTGTCAAACTTGTGCCAATAAACCAATCTATGTCTTAGTGATAAAATGGTTAATATGGTTGGACTGTTGAAATAAAAACGCTCATCTTTACTCAGGAACTGTTTAGAACCTTGACTGGTAAACCACTTAGGGTTTTTGAAGTGTTATTGCAAAGTTGAAGAAAACTTTCTGAAGTGAGTGCTTTAAAAGGTGACTATTGCAAGTATATGCAATACTTTTCACTATTTTAAAGAAACAGGAAATCAGATTGTTTTTATTTTAACTGAAGTACACATGTTAGCAAAGAATTTTCTGCATATCAAGAGTAAGTAAAGTTCTAATCTTGGTCTCTGTTGATTATCAGAGTCACCAGATCCCCATTATTTTCTGACACTTCACTGTTGGATCAGTGTATAATCTGGTCAGTCAAGAAAGGTAAATCAGCAAATGGTACTCTGCAGAGGAGAGACAATGGTGTGCAGTAACTGACTGTGACAACCCCAAATCTCCTCTTGATTGAGTCTGTTTTATAGTTTCTGTACCCCTCAGGCTATTGATCAAAACAGTTCTGCTACTGGATTCAGTGGTCATCCCAGCATGTGAGGTAATTATTCCTCTACAGCACCTTTGGAAGTATTGGCTTAAGTTCAGGATGCAAGGGCTAGGTGTCCATTTTAGAAACACATTGTGGCATAAGAAGTGACTCTTCAGTAAGAGTTTAGAGAAATAAAACATTCTGACTGTTTACTGAGAACTATCCAACATCTCTTTAAGCCCTTTCACAAATTGCAACAGTAACTTGTATAGAAAAAAAAGATGTTGTAAATGTGTTGTTTTCCACAGACTCAGAATGATACATATTAAACTTTGTCCATATATGTTGGAGTGTATATGTGCACATTGGCCAAGCATTCAGCACAGGCTTTTCACCATATTTTGTTTTCCAAATAAATTACAAATATGTTGATCAAACATCCAGAGTGAACATTTTAAATAACCAGGTTTGAAACTATAGTATTCTAAAATTAATTACCGTGGATTAGTTCCACAAAGAGTCTCCCTCTGGCATACTATCAATCAAGCCCACAGAGCTAACAAGCTTCTAAGTATGGCGATGGCGCCAAGAAAGAAGCAATATAAAAGACCAGGCCAGGAGGAAGACTCTGAAACCAGTGGTCTTTGGTATAACTCTGAAATGTATGGTATTGACATAGCTGCAATATCTGCAGTTTTACTTTTTTAAAAAACCACAAGCATCTATGTGCAATAATTTTTATATTTGAATAAAAGGGTTGGATTTTTCTGTTCCTTTTTTGTTTTTGAAAAAATATATATTTGTTACCTCTTATTTTTACCTGGCGTAATTCCTCACCTTTCCTACCCATCTTCATTGTTGTTTTTCTGTTCTCGACATAGCTGCTGTATCATAAACACATTATATTCTAGTTTAAAATATTGTATTAACTTACACAAACCAAAATCAATTTTATATGATACTCTGTTTCAAATAAGCTCAGTATAAAGTCTTCATAATGATAAGGCTAGCAAGAACAATTAGACTTTAAAGTATGCCTTAAAATACATGATAGTGATACATATTCCTTTTATATTGCCTACCAAAAATAACTCTCAGATTTCTAAATAAAACCTAAAACTAAAGACTTTTAAAATGCTGGTTGCCTTGAAACATTTCCTTTATTTTCCAAAAGAGTTGGATCTGAAATTCAAGCAAGAAAGTACTTAATTTTTAAGTGACCAGCATTATTTTTCTTACAGAAGATTTAACTATCATGAATTAATCATTGCTTTTTTTCTTGTGGTGAAATTATTAGCCTCCACTGAACTACTTAGCCAAAGTTTGATTTCTTTATCTTACAAATAAACAGTTCATTTCTCTTTCCCAGGTAAGGAAGAAGACTTTATCTACAAGGATACTACTGCAAATGAAAGATTAGAAAGGAGTAAAGAGTATACATATCAATGGCTTCACACACAGGTTGGGGTTCATGCAGCTAGTTCCAGAAATATGAAATGGTGAGGTCATTTCCTTTAAGTTAGATTTTTATATTGCAAACATACCTTGAAAAGTGAAACCTAGATTAATTGTGCTAAAAGAAACATGACTTTATAGCTAAAGAGCTATACACTAATTTGCCAGGTTAAAAAAGCCTTTCATATAGATAGATTAAATTCATATAGAATAGAATAAATTCAATCAATCTTTATATTTTTCACCATAAAATATATGGGAAGAACATTATTCTGTAATATTTAAACCCAATAAATGAACCATACAAATTATTCTATGTCATAAAGTATAAGTTTGAGGTCCATTAACTCTTTCTGAGTGTCAAATATACTGTAGGCTATATTTTAATTTATTTGTGTTATCATTATAAATTTGGAAGTTAAGAATTTAATTTAATCCTTTTTAATAACATATGAACTAAATTTTCATAAATGGGGAGTTCTATCTATTCAGTTCTTTTCAAAATGTGGAAATGATGTGATAGCAAAAATGAAAATAAAGTAAAACATTTTACAATTAGAATTGTCATATTTCATTATAAATGAAGAAAGTAGGAATAAAACCATCAATATTTGAAAATTTTCATTTTTTAAATACTCACACTAGTGGAAACAATTTATGTTGGAATTAATAAGTTTAGCTTAGTTCATAGGATAGCATCTTTGGAACTATAAGCAAATGTAATGGAATCCATTTAATACCATCTTATTAACCTGATACCAGAGGTGCTCTTCAGAAATTTAAAAACATTAGTATAGATGTAGTGTAGTGAAAACTTTTAACAAAATGTTTCAGGGTGAATTTTAGACATGCTTGAACATTTAATAATATCTTTTTACTAATAAATAATCTGTAAATATGAAAAAATAAGCAATTGATTATGAAATTTCTCTTATGAAAATATAATACAACATATAACATTTTTGAGAACAGAAGTTCTTGAAAAATCAAATGTCAGTGCTCTGGTTTAAAATAGAAATTTATTATAAACATGAAAATATTCATTAGAATAGTACAGATTTTTTTAAATAGGTAGGTTTATCTTTCTTAAAAGGTAAAGGATAAGTAAATGTGAACAGAACATTTTTCTATAATTTACTAATTTTATTTATTAGTAGTCCCAGAATTGTGTTCTTTGATGGGTTTATATTTGACAAAGAAGGTGGTTTTATAATATTATGTATCAATATTGTGTCAAATTTAACTTAGAAATTACAATGGAAAGATTTAGATTTGTACTTATCTTTCTATAGAAGCTAATTTAAGAAAACTATTACTAACATTTTTTAAACAATAATATCTCCCAATTTTTTATGTGAGCATTTTTTTCATGTTCTTCCTACAGATTTGTATTATAATATGTTTTCTGTTTTTGTCACCACGTAGCAATCACTTCTTGCCTGAGTTAGATCCAGATGTACTTAATGGTGGAAGAGTCCAACTCGTGGTAAGAAAATATGTTTAAAGTTATATAAACATGTTGCAAATATACTTTAAAATATTTCCATAATTAAACTATAAAAATGAAAGTATAAGTCTATTTGGAGTAATCTCAAAATACCATGTGGTAAAATAATAACATGTTTCTTAACTTCTGATATAACTATGTTATTGCATTGCTTTAAAGTATGTAAAAAGTAGTCACATACTTACATTATAAAATAACATTATTATGGATGGATAATTGCTTAATGAAATTATTTTCTTGGAAATTTTAGGAGTATTAGTCGTAGACCATACTTGAAATAGCAAAATATTCTCACAACTCAGAAAATCAAATTATACAAAAATTAACAAGTAATTGTGAGATCAATCACTCTAAGTAAAATAGAGTATTATACACTTCAGAAATTATTGTAGACTCTAGGTAATAGCACTGCATGTACATTGCTAAATTTCATTGTACTGTATGCTATTAGAAGGAAAAGCACATGAACAGAAGAATGGCTAATAGGGCATATAGAAAAATGAGTCCCATAAAATGAGATTTTTCAGTCTATTTTCAGAAATTTCCAGAAAAGAGGGTACCCTGACCACTGACTGGAGGCGGTAAAAATGGATACCTCTGTTGATCCCATCCTTACAATACCTTCCATCTATACCAACCAACTAGTATCTTTTTCTCAGATTCTATATTTGCCAAGAAAATTAATTATTATTTAGCCTGCCATCTAGAATTTTGCTGAAAAGATAATGTGCTTTCTCATATGAATGAATATTGTATTTTCCAGAAGTTATATTCATCATTCTCATGAACAACTTGCTCAAGGAGTTTTCCTGAAAGAAAAGCAAAAGATAACATAATTGCTAGCAAAAATGTGTGTTGTTTATGAAAATATATAATCCATTCACAGATTCAAAATAATCACTCATCAAATAATTTTCTGCATTTTAATTAGGAATACACTAAGAGAGTGTCAAGCAGATTACCCTAGGAAAAATTGGTACTTCAGATTTACACTATGTCTTATTGACTATGCTTTGATGCAGATTAGTCAGTGAACATACTGGAGCAAGCATGAAGAATATAAACCAGGTGCAGTGGCACATGTTTGTAATACCACAATTCAGGAGGCTGAGGCAGATCACAAGTTAAAACACAGCCTTAGCAATTTAACAAAGACCTAAGAAACTTAGTGAAACCCAGTCTTAAAAAAAATTTTTTTAAAGGACTCAGGATATTGCTGAGTGGTTAAGTACCTCTAAGTTCAATCCTTGGTACCAAAAAATAGATAAATAATAATAAAATGGATAATATAAAAGTGCCATGGAAATCCAAGATAAACAAATTAATTGTTACACTTATAAAAATGGATGAAAACAGTGGATAGATTACTGACCAAATTCTTACTTGAGATTAATGCTGTCATCAGTCCTCTTTATCCAGACCCCTCTAATTCCACTGTATATAAATACATGACAAGTAAGTGGCAACAATAAGCACTTTTTTCATATTTAAGAGATACAATTGTAAATAAAACAAGATAGACAGTATTGGAACCAAAGATACACAGATGGCTTTTTTAAAAAATATTCATTGACATTTCTTTTATATATGTATGTATATATTCTTGTTGTAGATGGACACAATACCTTTATTTAATTAATTAATTTATTTAAATGTGGTGCTGGGGATTGAAACTAGTGCCTCACATGTGCTAGGTGAGCACTATACTACTGAGCCACAACCCCAGCCCCAACAGATGACTTTTTTGTGTGTGAGTAGAGGCAGAGTAAGAGATCAATAACTTAATGTCAGAATTTTTTTAAGACTGGGTTTCACTAAGTTTCTTAGGTCTTTGTTAAATTGTTAATGGGCCGATTGAAGGCCCAGAATAGGTGTATTGCAGTGCATTCAGGAATGAAAACACTCACTTTGCCACCTATGACAGGGATATAGAGGCAGATAATTAATTACCCAACTGGGACCAACCCCTAAGTAAGAGAACAATGAAAACAAATGGCTGCAACTACAGCTAGTATAAGATCCTCAGAGATAACACCCATAGTAAAGGACAGAAATTATGGAACAAAAATGATCAACTATGAATAAAGGCCAGATGAGTACACAAACGAACCAACTATAAATTCTCAAAATTAAAAAAAAATTATTTGAACATACTCTAGAATGGATACATTAAAAGAGATTAGTGAATTGGAGGATTACCTCCAGAGGAATGGTAATTAGATTGGCTGCTGACTTAGTATCAGAAACAATGAATTTCAGAAGTCACTGGCTTTATTTCCTACTAATAAGGATAAATATAAATAGCATTATAATACTCTTCTCTAAATTTCAAAAATGAGGACAGGATAGGGCATAATCAAACATTCAAATTCTGTGATTTGAAGAAGTAAATAGCATGTCTGTCTTCTAAGCAATACCAAAGAAAATTGATGAGGAATTAAACATGGAAGAAAAATATGTTTATTACATTCAAAAATATATCAGAAAGCATGTCAAAGATGTTTAAAAACAACCATATTGTTAATTAAATTAAATGATTCCCCAAAGCTCCAAGATTTTCCAGAAGACAGAGTCATATTTAATGTTCTCCAGGAAACATACTCTGAGATTTCAAAAGTTGAATGCAGAAAGTTTATTGAGGAAAGTTTTCAGAAACAACTCCTGTGAGAAATGAAAGAAATGGGATTGGACTGAGAGAGAAGGTGAACTTCAATAGAGTTGCAGCAAAGAAATGAGTTCTGGTAGTAGAAGCATGGTAGAGGCAAGAGGAACAGGATTTACACTCCTGCATCTCCTCAAGAGAAAATGTGACTTGGGTAAAGCAGTTCTCTTCAGTTCAGTGTGGAAGGAGAGAGAGGTTTAGCAGAGAGCCAACTGTCAGCAACTTTGTCAGCAACTAGAAGTTTCTTAGTTGTTAAACATGATCTAGGTAGGATATAATATTAAGTTTACCATTCATGGATGCATCAACTTAGTGTGTAAACTATATTAATACTCTCTAAATAAATGTATGAATTTTAAAAACTCAACCAACATTATAGTTCATTTCTTTGGGAACTTGAAAAAACTCCTTTAAAATGTGTATTGAGAAATTTGAAAAAAAGAATATATATGTCAACTTAGAAACAGAACAACTTTTGTCACAAGACATGAATATTTAGTACAAAATTTAAAGAACCCTTTTATGTCACTGGTACAGGCATGGATGAACAGACCTATTAAAATGTGTAGTGAGTTTAGGAATAGACTTATGACTGTATTGCAAAATATTATATGATAAAGGCAGGAAATCTTAGATTGTTTAGTAAATAGTATTCAACAAATGACATTGAAAAAAATGAAACAAAACATATATCATACATAGCCTTTACAATAGTGGATGGAATTCAGAAGGCTTGAAAATCCAAATATGAAAGGTAAAACTGTAAAATAGATCAGTTTCCAAATGAAAGGAATGAGAATGAAAACTTAGGAATCATCATGGCAGTACTCACTTGAATATTAAAATTTGGAAACAGTAATGTAGTAATGTGTAAATGTTTATGCACAGGTGTTGAAAGTAAAGGCTGTTGTAATTCTGGAAGAAACTCAGTCAATGTTTATTAAATAGGTTTTTGTATGCTTTGTTTTTCTTCAGGTCCAATATTGGGGGAAATTATATGATGCAAATGATCTGTGGATCCATGCAATCTCCAAAAAAAATTTTGGTAGAAATGAACAAACTGATTTTAAAATGAGCATGGAAATGCAAAAGACATAAAATAGCCAATACAATCATGAGAAAACAATTCATACTACCTGCTCTCAAGATTTCCTCTAAAGTCCCAGTAATCAGCACTGTTTGTTATTCATATAAAGATAGCAGAATCTACTATAAAAAAGTGGAGTAGATTAGAAAAATATTAATATTTATAAGGCCAAATGGTGTTTTGTAAATTACCAAAGCAATTCAAAGAGGGAAAGGATAACCTTTCAATAAGTGATGCTGGACAACTAGATAACTAGATGAGGGAAAAAATAAACCAAGGCAAGGAAAATTACTCCTCTATATCACACCATACCAAAAACAAAATGAATTTAAAATGATTTATAAACATAAGTGTAGAAACTAAAAATCTAAAACATCTTAAAGAAAATACAGCAACATATCTCTATAAACCTGTGATAGGCAAAGCATTCTTAGCATAAACCAATAAAGAAAAAAAGATAAAAACAAATTGTACTTCAAATTTAAAAGCACCATTCAGAAAATTAAATGTCAGTCACACAGAAGAAAAATTCATATCCTCTGTCTTTCATAAGCATATGAAAAAATGTTAAATGTCATTAATTAGGGAAATAATTAAAGCCATTATGTGATACCACTAAATATATAGAGAATACTTAAAATGAAAATTGCTACAACTTCTTAGTGCTGACAAGTATACAGAGCAACTGGAGATACTCTAGTCATTGTTGGTGAGATATTGTATATCTACTCTTTGGAAAAAAAAAAGTTTGTTAGGTTCTTATAAATATATGTTTATATGAAGCAACAACTCTGCTACTGATAATTTTTTCTAAAGAAAGGAACATTCATCTAAAAATCTACAATAACGTTCATAGCAGTTTTATTTGTAATAACCAAAAACTTAACACAACCAAATTCCCCTCCAGTGGGTGAAAGGATAAATAAATGGTGATACATACACATAGTAGTGTTATGGATATGAGGTATCTCCCAAAAACACCTATGTTAATGCAGGAGATGAAATTGTTAAATTATGAGAGTTGTGACCCAATCAGTGAATTAATCCATTTGATAGATGAATAATGTGAAAGGACTACAGTATAGGTTGATAACTGTAGGTAGGTGGGGGTGTAACTAGGGGATGTATGTCCCTGGGTTTGTGCCTTTGAGGTTTATATTTTTTCCCTGGCATCTTCACTTTCTTCCTCTCTCTGCTTCCTGGCTGTCATGAACTGAATATCTTTCCTTTACCATATTCTTCTGACATACTTTTGTGCTTCACCTCTGACCCACAGCATATGGTCAGCAATGCATGGACTGAACCTCTGAAACTGTGAACCCAAAATAACCCCCCCACCACTGAGTTGTTCTTATTAGGTATTTTGACTGAAACAAATGGATGTGCATTAAAAAGGAATAAAAAGCAATAATCAAAAAAACTTTGGGTATCTACAAATATATCTATGAATCTTGAGAACATTATGTCAAGTGAAAAAAGCCAATTTCAGAAGATTATATACATTATGATATCACTTATATAACATTCTCAGAATCACATAGGGCTAGTGATAGAGAACACAACAGTGCCAGTGGTTAGGCTAGGGAGAGGGTATGACTGTATAGGAAAGAAGGGGGAGTTTCTTTGGGAAGATAGAAGAGTTCTGTGTCCTGGTGGCAGTTACATGAGTCTATGCAGTATGTAAAAACTGGTGAAGTCCTAATAAGGTCTGTAGTTTAGTAATAATATTATTCCAGTGTCAATGTCCTGACTTGCTGAAACCAAAGTTAATTGTATTTTGGTTATGTAAACTGTTGTCATTGAGTAAGCCAAGTATAGTATGCACAGGAAATATTCAGTATAATTTTTGCAGTTTCTATGGGAGTTTTAAGTTTAAAATTTCTAGAATAAAATTTTTGAAAACAATTGAATTTAATATTTAAGATTCATGAATTTCATTGCATATAAAACATTTCCATGTATTTTTAAAACATTTAAAGTACCGTCCCCATTCACATAGTTATATAGTAAGGCCTCTGACTTAAAAAGAGTGCAATGATGATGATGAGTATTATGAAGAGAGGGATATATATAACTAAACCCTCTGCAACTGAAGATAAAAATGTTTTTATTTTTGTGTTTTTATTAATTCCTTTTAGTCACACATAACATTAAGATCATTTTGACATAATTTTAAAAGCGTGGAATGTAATTTGCTCTAATTCAGCCCCTAGTACGTCTCCTTTCCTTCTCCTCCTCCCTCCCTAATTCCCTTCACTCTACTGATTTTTCTGTTATTTACTTATAGTTTCCTTTTTAATTAGTGCCCTGTGGATAGACATAAAGGTGAGGTTCCTGTGTCATATTCATGTATGTACATAGGAAAGTTAGGTCAGATTCAAACACTGGTCTTCCATTTTCCCATCCCTCCTTCTTCTCCCTCAGAACACTTCCTCTACTCCACTGATCTCTCTTCTATTTTGATGGAACCCTTCCCAATTTTCTTTTCTTAAAAAGATTTTTAAATCACTCATATGTCTAGGAATAACACAAATAATGATGTCATGTGTTTACAGCATTATCATTTTCCATGATCTGTAAATTATTGAAGCAGGTAAAATCAATGCACTAACAGGGACATATTCTGAGAAATTCATCATTGGTCGATTTCGTCATTGTGAACATCATACAGTGTACTTACTCAAACTGAGATAGCATAAGTCAATCACTCAAACTGGTTTCTCTTTTTTTATGATTTTATACTTTTTTATTTTCGTAAAGGATGGACATGTGTAGAGTGCAAGGGGAGGGAGAAAGAGAGATGTAAACCATTTTGAATAATACCTTTCCATGATTTAAAGCTTTAACACTACATCACTATTGGAAAATATTCATGTTTGCAAGTCTGCTATAGTTAATCAATTGTGGGTTTGAATATTTCACTTTTACTAAGGGTAGGATAGAGAAAAAAATGAGATAAACTTACATTACAATTTTAATCTTACAATACAATTTCAAGTACACAGTATCATAAAATCTGGTAATCATAAATCATGTCATTAAGTGGGTTTCTATTTACAATTGTTTCTCCTTTCTTGGAAAACAAAGCAATAAAAATCAAAACAATACTCAAACTCATTTCTTGATACATCAAGAGACACATGAAGCAAGACATACCTAATGCTGCTGTGGGCATAACACAGCAAATTCTTTCATATTAAGCTTTTATTTTGATAGAATTTCATTCAAAACTGATAAAAATTTTCATATCATAAAATATATAAACTAATGATTGTCCCAGCCTCTTATTATCATTATCAGATATTATATATGTACACAATTGCATGAGCATACTTTTATGCAACTTGCTGTGCAGGTGTTTGTACCAGCATCACCACAAACACATGAATAATGTGTTGCACCAGAAAGCTACAATGTCTATGATGTCACTAAGTGGTAGGAATTTTTCAGCTCTAATATAATCTTATGGGACAAGGGTCACATATGTGGGCACTGTTAACTAACATATCATGTGACTACTCCAAAACCTTTTCAATACATGTGTATATATATACATATACATATATATATATAAACTACCAGGTAGCTTATAAAAGGGGACTTCATCTTCTTAAAATTGGATTCTTCTTTTAAAAAAAGAAAAGTAATAAGTACCTAGGTATTTGTTTTAAAAGTATGCTGTTTAGCATGTCTACACTTCCAAAAGTACACAATTTTTAAATAAATATTTAATAAAATTGTATTAAAAAACAGAAGAAGGAACTCCTGGTTTTTATTAAATAAGAGATAATTTTTATTTTTTAATTAAGATATCAAATTAGAGGTGAATTCAAATCCAAATACTTGGAAAGTCACCTTCTGAAATTTACTCCTTTTATTTCAATGTGAGATATGAGGATGAAATTACAAAACCTTGTTAGGTAGGCTACAAAAGAGAGGTGCTCAGAAGACAAAAACTTAGAGGAATTAATTCAAAATTGCTGCTTAACGTGTATTTGCTATTGAATTTCATATTAGAAAATTCTTATATGAAATAAATAACGTCAGTTAATTAACTCAATTTAGCCATTTCATAGTGTGTTCATATTTTAAAACATCATGATGATAAGTAAAAATATGCAATTTTGGTCACTTAAAAAATAAATTAGAAGAATATAAATTCATTCATTCATTCATTCATTCATTCATTCATATGTGTGAGCATGGAAACAAGGTAAGACGAGGAATGTATAGGAGGGCAAAGATCTGAATTTGAAGGAGGATGATTTTTAGCTCCTGACTCTTTGAATCTTTGTAGCTCATCGAATATACATAGTTTTTCAGCCACAGTGGTGGTTTCATGTCTTAATTTTGCTGTACTTAAATTTCCTCACATCAAACATTAAAGACAACACATTTGCACAGGGCTTCAAGCACACTGTGGTTTGGGTTAAATCCCAGCCACTTAGAGGCTGTTTTGCTTTCCATAATGACTTTTTCTCCCACTTCAGAGCTGAATCCTGATAAATCCTAACTCCATGATAGATATTCTGTAAAACAAGATTTTATAGGTGAGAAGCAATTCTTTTGACTCTTGAGTTTATTCTAAAATAGTTTTTGAAAAGTGCAAAGGTAATTTAGATGAATTACCTGATCTTTACATCCTTAACATACCTTGGAATTTCCATATATTTAGCATTATCCCCAAATTAAGCTTAATGTATAATACTTTTATATTAACAATGGTTGTAATGAAAAGGTAGATATCATCTATGACTTTGTAGTACACAAATATAGAATGAAAGGAATTTCAAGGAATTCTGTGAATAAAAGTAATACATATAAAATAAAAATATTGCAGAAAATAATCTAGTATGACATTTCTAACATTCAATTAAGAATTAAATAATATACTTGGTAAGTAAGTGATGTTAAGCTGTTTAAAGTTTCACCAGATGCTTTTAAGATTGATTTTCATCAAAATTACTGTACTAAAATGTTTTCTTTTGTTGTACAGACTCAAATAGCAAACCTCAATTTTAAAATCGGCTCTTATTTGCAAAAAAATGCTTTGACATAGTGCATTTGTTCTGCCTGGGCAGCAATAAAGGATTGTGGTATCATTTTGAAGAAGGTTGTTTGACAGAGCCTGTTTGTTTATTTGGGGTAATGTGAGCTGCATTCAGAAAATGCCATATTTTGTTTCATGATTGTATACATTCTCTCCCATTGCTCCCAGGCAAGACTTGTAAGCAGAGAAGACACGGATTTAGACCTTTTTTCCATGACCAGTGGAAGTGCTTTGTCTGTGAACAGAGAAAAAAAAAGTCAGGCACACAGATACTCAGCGGGATCTTCAAGTAAGTTGTGGTTTCCTTCAGAATTAATTTAGAAATCACAAATGAATTGATGGAACTTAATGCCAACAAGCATTCTTTTACAGATAGGGGGTAGGATGCCAGCAACCAGAGCTGCCCCAAAATGTGTATTTGAATTTTCTCTTTCTTCCTTTAAATGTCTCCTCTCATATAAACAAAATTAAATTATTTCTAAAATTTACAACATCAGTTTTTATTTAATTATATTCTGTGATTCAATGCCCTTTGCTTCCCATCCCCAACTCAATGGATCATATTGAATTCTTTGATAATGTATTTCTAAAAGAATTTTAGGATAATTTTTTAAAGTTAAATTCATCATTAGTGTATTTTGACCTTTTGTAATTAATAAATGTAGGTAAAATTATTTGTACAGAAAAATTTTCAAATACAACAGAATTTTTGATAGTAAGCTGTCAAAAAATGCTTTTAAAAACTACTTTCCTTAGATGACAGTTTGATTATATTTATTTATTGTGACTCTGTATTCATAAACCTGCCACAAACACCTACTAACTTTAATTTGGGGAAGAACAGTTTGTGAGTGTGTGTGTGTGTGTGTGTATGTGTGTATGTAATCTAATAAAAATTACATTACAGTTATAAACTGAAAAAATGTAAACATGAATAAATAACTGCATCTTGTGGTATGGGGAATAGAACCTATTTTTTTTAAAGTTTTCTTTAAATTACACCCTAGAGATTTTAAAATAACTCCTAAAATTAGTATAAATTAGTATAAAAACACTTCATTTGCTATCATATTTGTTATCTTCCCATAGTATAGTGAGACTCAAAAGTCTATACAGAAATTTACAATATATTATAATTATTCAGTTTTTCTTGAAGAAGTTATTTTTACTGATATTATATTTATACAAAATTAATATATGATTGAATATAAAAATTCAGTTTTTAATATGTCTAATCTGAAAATATTTCCCAGTCTTCAAAGAGCTTAAATTTTTCTTGCTTGTTTATAGAATTTGGTCATTGAAAGATTGTTCTATGTGGTTGAGAGAGAAATATTTTAGGTTTATTCATCTAATAAATTTCTAACATCTTGTTGTGTGGTGATAATTGCATCAATTTCCAAATATATATTCTATTTTAGATGGAATGAAACCTATTACAAATTAATTAATAATGCTATCCATTTTATGCATTGTGTACTACAAATACATATCAGTTTGGAACATTGTAGGTAAAAATAAACAAACCAAAAATAGAAACAAAATTGCTCTGTTATTGTACAGAGATAGCACAACTTGTTTTTGTAAAGTATCATTTGAATGTTAAAGCATGAATAACTCAATGAACCAGCAACTGTCCTGAAATACATAACCTTCATCTTTCTCTTCCATGACACTGAATCACAGATTTTATAGTATAGAAGATCATGAGATAGAGTTCATTTCATTGCACATCCTCTGAAAAACTGAAATAATGATATTCTCACTGTAATTCCAATTAGTTGTTCATAACTTCCATTATTGCAAATAGTACTCTCTAAGTAGGTTTACTAAGTGACAGTATAAGACAAGTGACTTTAGAAAAATATAGTTTTTATTAAATAACAAAATATTTAAGAATAAAATACTACTTAATCATAGTAGTTACTAACCTACTATAACATCAGCACAGTTTAACGCTAAGGAGTGTGAGACATTAGTCATGACTTATTCCTTAAAATGGAAATGATAGTAAAAGTACCTACCTTGTAGAGTTATTGCTAGGGTCAAAATGTAGAGCATTTAGAATAAATATCTGGCAAAAAAGAAAGTGTTTAATAAATATTTTATTATTGACCATCTTTGATATAGCTATAAAAGAATAATCATTTGAATTAAGATATTGAGGTGTCTTTACCTAGGAATACAGGCTTCTGCTTATAAGAAAACTACTCTTAATAGTTGCTTTACCAAAATAAAGAGCTTAGCCTATTATTCTATAGAAATCTTTTAGCCTTCAAAGATCTTGTATCCTAAATCTCCATGGCCCTAACCCAACAACCACTTACTCCTTTGGTATTTGGAAAGCCCTTTTTCCTCAAGCTTTCTCTCTCCCTCAAAACTTGTCACCTTGTTAAAGCTAAAACATTTCTTTTTGCTTTGCAAGCCAAATCTAGAGAGTAGTTTATGGGCTCCAGCTGTAAAACTCTTTGTGAGTCTTTGAACTTTCCTACATATTTCCTCTTTCAACATTTCTCTCATACTGTGACATGTATTATTTAGAATCAGATAATTTCAGGTCTAAAAATCCCAGTTTCACCATCACATATAAATCATATGAGCCTGGATAAATTATTGAACTTCTAAGGATGAATTTACTATGTGTAAAGTGAGGATGATAATATTTGCATTCTCACATATTACTAAGTAAAAAATGTGTTAAAATGTACATAAATGTAGTATATTGCCTAAGCATATTCTAAGGGCTTGAAGAATACTGTTGTTTTCATTGCTTGTTGCATGTTTTATGTTCCTCTTGCATAAGTTTAAAACAAATACAACATAGAATTGTCTTCCTTTTCTGTGTGTCAAATAAAACAAGAACCAATATCTTTGCCTGTCAGCAATTTCAAGCAATGTCTTTTCTTAAGATAATTTCCTTTTAGTTTTTACTGCTCCCTTTAAGAAGCCAGGGAATTCATCTGTTATCTATATTTCTAATCCATCATAGGTTTATAAAAAAATGGAAGAGAGTCCATTCTCATTCAAAACTTACCATTTATGAAATGAATATACTGATATTCTTCATCTAGATAACATTTAGGTAAAATATTTGGTTTCACATAAAGATAAGCAGCAACTTGATCCCATCTTTTTTTATTCCAAATACATTGATATGTTACCTTTTAATTTTTCATGTACTAATTATATAGCTGAGTCGATTAAAGAGTAGAACATAAATTAATATAGTTCTTATTCATTTATTCAAGAGTCATTACTTGAATGCTCACTGCTTACTACACACACAATAATGTTCTCCAGGTGTCTCCTTCTGATCATTTATGCACTTCTTAGGATATACTTCATTTAGTTAGCCAGGGATTGAGAACCCATGATATCTCTATAATACTGAATAATCAGCCTCCAGTCAAGTTCTTCCTTGGGCATTTCTAAACCTCTCATGAGTTGTAAGACCTTGTAAGGTGGTATAGAATTTTCTGAAAGTGGAAATAAATTGTCTCACTTGTTCAGGAGTGAAGCAATTAATGTGGTTGCAATGAGTAAGAAAGGCATCTTGGAGACAATTTACTGTATTTAATGAAAGAAAGAAGTGGAAGGACAAAAGTTAAAAGAGGCAAAGAGTAAAATATGAATTTCTGTTTGTGGGACATTGAAGAATCTGCACCAGAGGTTCCACATATTGAAATAATATCAAGTAAGGTTGGATTGAAAAGGAAGCCTAATTATAGACAAGCTTGAAAGTAAAGAGGAAAACTTGAACTTTACTACTAATGAGTAACTAATGAAGCTTTTGAAAGTAACTTATGATTTTAAAAACTGAAGTTAGTTGAGGGAAAAATATTCTGAATCTCTCCTGATGTTGAACACTTCCCCCAATATGTTGATAGAGTAATTTCACAGTTATTACTCAGAAAAGATTAATTTTTGTTATAGAAATTACAAAATGAAATAATTCAGAAAATGTCCAAAACCAATATTTTATGAATTGAGAGACTACAGGTGGTAGCTCAAGCAAAAGTAGATTCCAGAAATGGCCATTAATATATTCCATGTGGGATAAGCTTATTCCAATTATCAAATTTTAAATTTATAAATCAAGAATTATTGATAGATTGCATAGTCATGTATGTCCATATCTATATATTTAAATATGCACATGTATATGACTGTCAGGTTGGTCTTTGCTGCATTGATAATCCCATAATGAGAGACTTATGAATAAAATACTGCATATATTTTGGGGTTATTATATAAACTACACATGGTGATAGTAATCAATTACATGATTACAATGTGCAAATCACTCCTACAGACCATTAAGAAAATAAAAAGCCAATTTGTATGTGCCTAACACATAATGGGCACTTACTAAAAAAATACATGAATATGTAAACCATTGTTACTGCACTCCTATATCAGATATATATAATGCTTTATTTTTCCTTGGATATTTTCTTATATAAAACAAGGAAAACCTTGTTAAATTTCCATTAACTTTCTATAGATTTCTCTCCAATGTGTGTGATTGAGATTTAGACTAATAAATGATTGAAGATGTTAAAGTAAGATTGTTGTATATTATAAACAGCATTCTGATGAAATTCTGTCATGATGGGAATTTGAAGGGCTTAGTCTCAATCAGGGAGGAAAATTTCTCTCAGAAGCCCCTAAAAAGTTTCCTTTCTGATTCATTAGTTACAACAGTGTCATACTAACTTGTGGGGGAGGGTTTTTTTTTTCTTCTCCGCTGCTATAATATATGTTCCAGAAGGCAGGTAATTTAGTGAAGCATTCTAGGCACCTAGAAAAACTTTGTGGCATATGGTAGGCCCTTTAATATCTATTGGGCTGAAGGATGGATGGATGGATGGATGGATGGATGGATGGATGGATGGATGGATGGGTGAATGAATGAATGTGGTCATCCTTTAGGTGAATAAGAGCTATAGAAGGGAGTATCTGATGTTGTCTTGCTCCAGAAGGAGAGGCAGACTGTATGAATGAGGAGGTTAGTAGAGTGGTAGACTTTCTCTAGTATATACCATTGTTTCTATAAAAGCACCTGTCCAAAATTCTAGTATTTGTAAGCATCAATGAGTATACTCTATCCATTCACTAAGGATTTTATTCTGAGTTTTTCAAATAACTTGAGATGCAATTTTCTATAGATTCAGGTTATATGAAGCCAATTCTGTTATTTATTAATTCAAAAATATTTTTGGAATGCTCCTTGGAGATTCCATACACTATATAATGGAAGGAGTACTCAGTCAGACCAGCATATTTCCAGGCATCATGATGTTTTTGATCCTTATAAGTGTATACTGTCATTGTCTGGGTCCAATCAAAAGGTATCTATCATACCACATGTTAAATAAGACAAGTTCAGCATAAGAATTATTAACTCTACTAAAGGAACAGCTATAAGAATGTGAAATTTTACCTTAGTGTTGAGGGAGATCACCCAACGAAGGAAAAACTTGGAAGTGTTCATACCTCAGTGGTGAAAAAGTATGACTCTGCCACCAGTTAGCAGAGAAATTCTCTAATTTGTCCATGGCAAGGCTGATCTGAAGTTATGGGGCAAGCAGTGTGCAACTCCAGAATAAGGGAGAGGGAGCAGGGACTAGCAATCAGTGCTGTAGGTATGCTGCGGGAGTGGACCCTGCTTAGGGCAGAGGATGCAACAGGAATTGGTTTCCCTGTGGAGAGGATGGCACAGATGTTATAGCCAAAATGAAGTTACAAGGTTACAGAGGGATCCTGTTCTGGGTCTGCAACTCAGGCAGACTACATCATAAACCCAAAGGACTAACCGTTCCCCAACTGTGTCAGAAATTGCAAAACCTCCACCTCCTATGTTCCTCCAGAATCCTCTCCTTAGAAAGCTTAATGTATTCTCACTCTAAGAGAGTAATGATTAAACAAATTCCTTTATCAAAAATCATATATAGTTACTGAGGCAATAAATTGATAATGGATATATAGGCATGCATTAAATTGCTACTTTCTGAATACAATGATTTATATATGTATATAATAAGTATGTGTATGAAGAACATCTTTATAAAGAGTAAATTGGAATCTCTTCAAAAGAGATTCACAACTTGGACCAAATTAAGTCCTAGTATTCACAGCATTTTAAGATAGAAAATATGCTTCAACAAAATTGAGGAAAAAAGAATGCCTGAAATTTTCAAGAAACTATCATTCCATCACTCTTTCTTGCTTTCTTCTAAGTTTTTTATACTATTCCCATCCTATGAAATCATGTCACTAGCTTGAGAAAACAATTAGCTGGGAAATATCTAATAAAGTAAAATATAGCTCTCGCTAAACTTGGAATTATGAGGCACAAACAGGTAAAGAATGATTAATTTATCAATTGCACTCTCAAACAGGGTGATAGTGCAGTATTGGTAAAAAGTATGTGCTTAGGAATTGAGTAATATAATTTCTTGTTCTTGTTTCACTCTTCAGCAGTTTATTTGTGATCTTGGGTAAATCACTTGCAACTCCTATGTAAATTTAGCAGATAAAAGCAGCCTAGCATAGTAGAAAGAAATTTGAAGTAAACCAGATAATAATATGAATTCCATTTCTCACATATATAATCTTGGAGGTTTGATTTTTTTTTCATTATAAAGAATTTTGTAGTGAGAAATAGATGAATAGGTAGATAGGCAGACAGACTTGCACTTTGGACTCATGTGGGAAGGTGGGGAGAAAAACAACAAATGTAAAGGAGATACAAGAGTTCAAATAGCTTTCAAACTCTATAATCCTGCAACTGGAACAATAAAACTTTATATATGATAATTTCCCAACTAAAACAGTAACAGACGCTATTATTTCTGATGTTTTACAGTATGAAAATCATACTTGTAACAAACATTTCTCTGTGCCAGAATACTTCTAAATGACCCCGATTTCAAACATTGTTTAAATTGTCTCTAATTACTTCAGCCAAGTGCAATCAACCTAGAGGGGAAAAAAATCTTTTCTTTAAATGTTTTCCAAGTAAAGATCAAAAAATCCCACCATCTTTGAGAAATGACAGCTTTTTGTTAATAAAATCAAGTTGAATTTTAAAAAAATGGAATTGAGTTTAAAATCAACACACCTACTGAAATAATTTAGCAATAATATTCTACTGTAAATATTTAGTAGTTGATACTTTAATATCCCAAGACATTTTAAAAGAAAAAGAAAAAAATTCATAGAATGGTATTTGAAAATTGATCTATAGCTTAATCTTTAGATGTAAACACTTTAGGAAGATGTTTATAAATTGAAAGTGAAAAAGAACAGTAAAGAGGGAATTAGATTAGACAGGTACAAAGTAATTAGGTTATTGTGACAATAATTACTAAATCTAGGAGGTTTTATACAAATGCAAAATGCAAATGTAAAATATTATAATAGGAAAAACAAAGAACTATGATGCTAAACAACTATCCTGTTTAAGAGAAATTTCAGGTTTTCAATTTAGGGGACTGTATAAAAGGTGGCCTTCATTTTATATCTGATTAATTCTCATACAGAATATTAATTAGAGGTTTGTCATCTCTCCTGAAGAAAACAGTATATATTTTTAAAAGAACTCTAGCATATTAATGGACCAAATTTTAAAGTTCACAAAAGAATTTTCTTTTGAAGATAAAGTTAATAATAACTATAATTCTACCCCAATCAAATTGTGCCTTTGAAGTTATTTGAGGCTATTGTATTCAACAAACATTTGTTGAGCACCTCATATATTAAGTACTATTCTGTATTGTACATGTATTATCAAATTCAACTAAATTCTAATTCTAAACCTTTTAAAAATATAGGTCAGTCTCTGTACCTTATAATCACACTTACTATTGCAATATTGCAATATTGATAAATATTGCAATCTGTAAGTAATGTTTAAATTTATTTTCCAAAGTTAAAAAAAAATCTTGGTAAAGGTGTTTCAAAAAGATAAGCAGTAATTTACATGAAAGCATGTAAATTAGCTTTGGTATTTCTCTCTGAAAGCAATAATAATAAACTCCATCCAAAGCAAAGATGTGTTCATGAGTTGCGATGTTAATTTTAAGGCTGAAATTGTGATCACTGTCTCTTTCCACTTCCACAGTAAGCAAACTTGATTGGATGAGATGGTTGTATATTTTCCAAGGATAGCCCACCTATACTTAACCACTATTTCACTGTGGACCAGATTCTTAGGAATTTATTTTAACAAGTCACAGTCTAAATAACAGTAGTATTATCAACAAGCATATTCTAAATTAGACTAACCCCATATGGACCATACAGTACTCTCAAAGTATAGACCCTGATATCTTATTATAGCTCTGCTAATGGCCTAGAACCTTTTGTTAAAAATCACCTCAGGAGCCTGAGCTACACAAAGGATGCAGAGGTATTCATACCTGCTATCCCTTGCCAGTCAGATCTGTAACATTGTCATCATGGTGTTTTCTTGTAAAAGGATGAGAAAACCATAATTATGTGACACTTTCCTATTATTGATTTTCTTACTTGGACTATAATTTATACTTTTACAGAAGATATAAGGCCAAAAGCTGTAGATAGAACATGCAAACACACATGGAGAGAGAGAGAGAGAGAGAGAGAGAGAGAGAGATTGTCCCTTAATTTGTGGCACATTGTCATTTATAACTACAATTTATCCATCACAGACGTTTCATTGGAGGGCTTACTTTCCCATTTTGTCATCTTGTTGCTCTGCACACTTACTGTAACCTGCTCCTAACATATATCTCTTTTTAAATTCCCCATTTTCAAGGTCCCAGGATCTCTAACTAGAATTTGAATTATTTTGGCAGTTCTACTACTTCCTACCCTTCCCTTACAGTCTACAATTTACATTAATAAATAAATGATTTCTGCATTGGAAGTGAGAAATGTCTTACATTCATCCTGATTTACCAATGCATGTAGTGTTCAAAAAGTGAGTTTTAAGTTATATTTAAGCATGTCCCTGCTTCAGTATTTTTCAATATATATTGAAATTGTATTTTAAGAAGAATAAATTGATGGTTCAATTGTCTACTGTTTAACTAGTATATTAGTTTTACTTGCACCTGACCTTTAGAAAATCTGGATAATTATATAATTCTGATGGTATTAAACCTTAAAGAAAACGATGTATATTAGTCTCTAATATTCTGTGTCTTTTCTTGGTTCAAACACGTTATATTATTGAAGTATATATTTATGTAATAGATATAGGCAATGCCACTAAAATATAGTAGTATTCTTTGACCAACTTCAGGACTTCTGATAATGTCACTTTACAAAGACCTTGCAGGGTAAATAGGGAGTCAGTGAGATAAGTGATGAATATAAAAATATGAAAAACCTT
The DNA here is from genome assembly GCF_902686455.1 of Sciurus vulgaris. Lineage (NCBI taxonomy): Eukaryota > Metazoa > Chordata > Mammalia > Rodentia > Sciuridae > Sciurus > Sciurus vulgaris. Next base: position 146,356,828 of record NC_136465.1, read on the forward strand.
ATAACAAAATAATTTGAAATTTTAAAAAATCATATTGGAGTTACAAAATAGGTAGACACAGGAAAAGTATTTTCTGTTCTATTTTCTCATTTATGAAAATTAAAACTTACATTCACTTTTATAAGTCTTATTTCCACATAATGAACAAGTTGTTCCATTCTGAGGCTGGCAAAGCAGATATTCATTTCTCATTTGCTTTTCTAATGATTTCCTTTATGACACTTTTATATTAGAGACATTATTTATTACTGAATATTAAATAACATTGACTTTTTAAAGATAAACCATACTCATGTAAAATCATGTTTTGATTGTGCTTAGAGTCACTTGACTTTGGACAAATAATTTAACTTTGTTGCCTGAATTTCCTCATTTTTAAAATGAGGATGGGGATATATATCTCGTAAAAATGTGATAACAATGAAAGAAATTGTGAATATAAAGATGAGAGCCAAAGCCTGGGACAAAGTAAAATCCCTGCTGTTCCTTCAATGTGACATTTTCAGTGAAGGTATATGAGTGAATTGACACTGGCAGAGAATTGAAGAGCATATGAATGATGAGAAAATGTAAGCAATATCAAATGTGTTCTTTTAGTAGCTATATTTAATAATAAAAATGATGGATTTTTGTGGATACTAAATGCACAATATCTTCTTAAGTATGTATATTTTATTAATACTTTTCATTATTGGGACTCTTATGGTAATGCTGTCCTGCCTACAAATCTTGTTCTAAAACAATTATTTGGTTTTCACTGTAACAATTGTGAAATTTCACTGTAGAAGAAGTCAAAATTGTCTTTACTCTTTTCCATCTAAAAGATTCAAATTTCAGTCTCACTGTACAAGTTATATTATCTCTAGATAAAAAACAAAAAGATTAGATTTTATACATTACTGTGGCCAAGTTAAACTGTTTGTTCCATACTTAATAAAATCTGAGGTTTTTATCCTTTTTATTTTTTATCTGAAGTATTAAATTTGAAAAATACAACCAGTAAAGAAACTACAGCTACATCTTATAGAATTATTACAATTATAAGAATTATTATTATTGTATTTTGTTTCATAAGAGTTGGTCTCTAAAAGTGTAAAAATTTAAGCTTTCAGATTTCTTTTTATTACCATTTAAACCATTAAGTCTGATCTTTTTGTTCATCTGAAATTATAGGGCAAGGAATTTAAACTACAGATTTGATTAAGTCTTGCTTTTTATCCCTGAACTTTGGCCATTAATTAAACAAACACATTAATATTTCAACTTTAAAATACTCCAGTAACCAAAAGTAGATAATGAAAATTACTATCACATTAAGAGCACTTTTATGTGATTAGTGATTTCAAGTAATATAGATAAATTTTAAAAATCTTCTTAGCAGAGTAGGCACACAATAAATTGTTGTTGATTTACTGTCCTTGAACAAATTGATACTGTCCATTTCAAAGTCTGAGACAGTTTAATGAAATAGTCAACAATGATTCCAGGCATGGTTAAATGTAACAGTTATTATTAACCACAGAATAATGTTTACATATCTAAGACAGTAGCTAGATTCAACAGAGATTGACATTATCCAGAGAAAGACAAATTTCATCTGTGTTTATGTGAGAGAACTAGTTGTATGTGTCAGCTACATTTATTCTTTGTAAAGAAAAATTAACATTTTTGAGGACAGGATCCATGCATGCTCTATTGATAATAGATTAAAGCGTGATGTTTCTAACTGTAATATTTTAGTTCTCACCCTTTTCCTTCATGATCATTTTCTTTCACAAATAAATTGGTTTACTGTGATGTTTTTCTTTTTCCAGTTATTGTTATTGTTGCTTTCAAACCAATTTCTTACACTAGCTAATGTGGTGCAAAAATAAATGGGTATGGTCAAATGTGAAATGCATTTGTCAAATGAATGAAACCAAAGTGCAATAATATAATAAATCCTCAGGCTAGTCATGTTTATTGTTGCCAAATGTCTCCCTGCTAAGAACTAATAACCATGAAAAGGGATAATGAAAGTTTCCATGAAAAATTTTTGGGAAACCTATCCACAAGTCTTCACTATCTGAGAATGTGGAAATAAGTATTTGTTTTATACAAGTTCCATATGAGAACTGTAAAGTTGAAATTTAGAGAATAGAATCACATGGAAAGCAACTACAGTATGACAGTTACTAATATTTGGCTCACAGACTAAAATTGACAAGAGAGCTCATTGAAAGTCAGGAATAGAACAGTGTCTGCCACATAATACATGCTAAACAAATACATGATGAATGATTGTATGAATCAAAGGAAGATTTTAAATTAAAGCTTTCAAAGACCTAAGTGATCTTGAAAATCCAATTTGGGTTTTAAATGTTTATATTCTAAAGATACAATAAACATTTGAGAATTTAAAATGGGTTCTTTCTGCTAAAAATTTACTTTGGCAAAATTAATTAACGTGGTAAAAGGAGGAGTGCAAGAAGATAATTAAAAGTTGAAATATAGTTTTGTATAAGAACCAGGTTTTTTTCAAATGAATATGCACATTGATCTAGGGTGAAAAATACTTCCAGTTATTTGCATTATTTTTTCCATTGTTCCTCAGTTACAGATACTTATGGACACTTTGTTACACAAAGTGTAACACAAAGTGTTACACATATACTGAAACTGAATAGAGTCCTTAAAAGGACATTTTAATAAATGACTGAAGAGTTTGGCAGGGGACCTTTCCCAAGATGACAAGAGAAATGGGACTTGCATGAATTTCTTTAGAACTAACAGTGTGCAGTAAAAAATGAGTGACAAGTAGCTTATTGTTAAATTCCACTGTTTGCTTAATGAGTTGCAATTGGAGGGGGTTACCAAGGATTGAACTCAGGAGCACTCAACCACTGAGCCACATTCCCAGACCTATTTTTGTATTTTATTTAGAGACAGGGTCTCACTGAGTTGCTTAGCACCTCGCTTTTGCTGAGTCTGGCTTTGAACTGGCGATCCTCCTGCCTCAGCCTCCCAAGCCGCTGTGGGAGGTTCAACAATGAGTTGAACTTTTGATTACCTATTCAACTTAGCAGTTTAAATACCTAGTGTCAATGAAAAATCAGAAAGCCACAATAATCAGAATTGTAAAGAAGAGTTTTCAGTAGAAAGAAGGGTTCTAAGTTAACTTAGGGGCCACATGAAGGGAAGGGCAATCTAGTTCTGAAACAAATTACAAGATGTATTTAGATTTTTAAAACCAAAGACAGATCACTCAAAGAAAAATAAAAGTCCTTGAGGAAAAAAAATAAAAGAAAAGAAAACAGCATTGAGAAATATATTAGTCTAACAACCACGGAATTTATAGGAGTAAGACAATTATTTTAGCACATGTTTGACACCACATTTTAGCCTCCGTGACTGCCAATGTAGCCACAGGTGTCTTGAAGAATAAATAAGTAATAATGTGTTTAAAAATAATAAAAACTGGGAAACAGTGTATATAATGTGGCCTCAAAGAATCTGTATCAAATATCCATGGTTGTTTCTATGAACAATCAAAACAGGCAAAATACTAGAGTAAGATCTATCAATCAAAGTAAGATTCCCAGTTCCATGTGATAGTTTTGTGCTCTTTAGGAATTTTTTCTCAAGATAAATGTACATAGTCAAAACAAATTGTTTGTGTTATACATGTCAACTTTAGAAAAATAATTGAAAATAAAATAAAATTAAAAATTAAAAAATGGAAACAAACATGTTGATTAGTAACACTGATAACCAATACTGGTGGATATTTTGTAACTATTAAGTGCACTAACCTTAACTAATTTTTCTCATTTACTTATCTCTTAAGTACTGAGTAAGTAGAATAATTGTAACTGTCACTGTTCTGTTGGAATTTTGAAAAACAAAAAAATTATTAATATTTTTATAACTTACAGAAGTTTTATTCACTGAAAAAGCTTAACAAATCTCAAGAACTAGCAAAATTATACAGAAGAAATCTGAAAGTGATATTCAAAAAACCTAAGTGTTATTTAGTTTTATTCTCAGTGTTAGATTTTAAACTATCTATGTGAAGTACTCTGCAAATGATGATTCCGATTAAAAGGTGAACATAGCTATGGTCTTAAAGAGTGCCTGTTATTTAAATGCTGTACTGTCTACCTCAACACCAAACATACCCAATGTAACTAATTCATTGCACTTAAATTGATGTAAATGCTTTGCTGCTAAAAATTTGTTCTGGTCACTTTCATTAAAATGTTGAATTTTTTGGGTCCATGCTTTACTTATGCTGTATCTGCTGTTAAGTAATACAATATGGGAAGGTCTTTGAAATAGTTTCTGTATCCAGACCCATAGTGTTGAGTATATTGATGAAAATCCAATGACGTATTACCATACATCATAAGATTTCTATTTTGACCCATTTAACAGTTTTTTTATACATACCAGGAGAGTCATTCAAAGCATTTTACATATTAAATTACTTATCAAAACACAGTATATATAGACCTTGACATTTTTTTAAAGAACCAAGGATTCAACCAAAAAGGTTTTTTTTTTTTTTAAAGAACCAGAACAAATCTTGAGCAGAACACAGATTATGTGGCATAGAAGTAACTTCTTTAGAAAATAAAGCATTCTCTTCAAGACATACTTTCAGCACACATGTAAGAGACTGATTGGTTGATTTCTATCATCACCTGGAAATATGCAGCAGACTGTTGAAAAAAACAAAATCTATAATGTTAATGTTACAGAAAAGAGAAAAAATTGTCAGCGTTCCTTTAGTCATAATTTTTCTGTTCTAGGAGCCCATCAGTAGGTCTAACTCTAATATCAATTTTTTGAAGCAAGAGTCTCTTGCAATTTTATTTTCATATAGGTGAGTAATTTTAGAATGATTATACATTGACTATATTAAATTGCTTTTTATTTTCTTTTTCATTTCTGGAGTAATCATAGGACAAAGTAATGACTTTGCAATGAATGCCAATATGTGATTCCTTCACAGATGTGTTTTTTACTCCTCAATTTATTTTCTATATATCTAGTTATTTGAGAGTTTATGATAACAAAAAGAATCACTAAATGCAATGAGAGAATAAACTGCTCAAATTGTCCGTTTACACAGCAAAACAATAAAACTCAAGCTTTTAATCACACCTAAAATATTGTTTTAGCAAAAACACTGTCTTCATTTAGTGTTTGTTATTTTAAACACAGATTTTTCTGTAGAATTTTCATTTCACCGAAAATATATTTCAAAATTGCTGTAAAGCTGTTTTGTAATATCACACAATGTTTTTTATAAAGTGTAATTATTATTTGTTAAACAAGGAAAGTTTTACAAATATAGAGTTATGGTGTGAATAAATATAAGATTTGAAGATGTATGTGCAACTTCAAAATAATAAAGATAACAAAATAGTATTAAGGAAACAAATTGTACCATATGGTAAACTTCTAGTCAGAAGAAAAATCCTTCAGAACGCAGAAACTGTTAAACATTAGAATATTAAACAACAACAAAAAGGTACTTTCGTGCAATTCAATCTATATAATTTTAAAATAATTAATTTATAAATATAAGAAATTATCTAAAAATGTTTCAGTTCTTTGTACAGGAAATGCTACCCTTCTTAAATGTCACATCTTTGGTAAAAAGTTCGCGTTAAGAGTAAAGTCCTCAAATAATATATTTTTATACTAAGATAGTTTCATCAGAAATATAATTTATCAGTAATGAGCTATGTTATTGAATTAAATTTAAAGTACATACTTATTTCCACTTATTCCCTTGAATAATGCTTGCAAGGATCTTGATTCAGCTTTCTCTGAGGGAACAAAATATCTGTTAGTCATTCATGAAGACCAGCTTACTCTTTTATTAATCTCTATGTTTATCTGAAATAAATACATCTGAATTATAAAGCTGTCCCAATAGCTCTTCGTTTCTCAGACATACTGCTTTCCCGCCCATCTTCAGCCCCAGCCTTCCCCTATGTACTGTGTTCTCAAAAATACGTTCTTGTCGTCCAGGAAATAGTTATTCATCAAAGGATTTTAACTGCTAGGGCAAGATGAGGGTTTACCCTCACTGTGTTGGTTTTTTCAAAAGGACCAAAGTAGACATTCCATTCAGTTATTTGGGGGAAAAATTAAATTAGATCTTTCCAATACATAAATAGTAAGTAGGAGGAGGATAATCTTTTAGGAAGCAATTCCTTAGTGCATTTTAGGCCACAAGTTTATCAACTAGGAAGTTCTTGCTTTAGGCCCAGTAATATTCCTGTTGTTTGAAAGAGTGCTTGAAGTTCTCGTTTCCCTCATTCTTCTACAGGAAGCAGCCTAAGGCAGGATAAATCTGGTCCACAGGGAAGTCAACCTTAGTTGTCATTTCTCTTAGTTGTTCCTCTGTGCTGAGATTGCCTCCAGGAGAGCCAGTTGTGAAGGTGTCTGGACTACTGAGCTTATTCTGTCCCTAGGTCCTTTGCAGTCTTGACCCTGTAGCCATAGGCGGCAGCCTCCCTATGGGCCACATACCCTTTCCTAAAACATTTTTCCCCTGATGTTCAGAAATACTCTGTGTAGATAAAAGGTAAAATAAGATCCCTTTACAGAAGTGCATTAACTTCTTCAAATTTGTTTTTCTAATCACAGTGTTAAGATTAAGTGCCAAAATGCAAAACTGTTTTTGAAGAGATTTTGAATATAAAATGAATTTTTGCAATCCATATTCACAGTCATGTTATAATAAATTTAAGATTAAACACCAATTTGCACAAATGGTATCTCTCATACTTGCAAACTCTTATATTTGGATGTGCAGTTTTTAAGTCTTAAAGTTTTATTTGGAAAGGTATTGATCTTTAAAAAAAATATTTTTTTTTATCTAAACTTATTTAAATACAGAAGCATCACAATGGAGAGTCATGTGGTTTGAACCTTTGCCTCAAGCCAGTCCTAGGAAGCCCTGGAATGCCTCACTCTGCTGCCTTTCAAACCCTTTCCCCACAGATACAGCCCTGTGCTCTTGCTTAATCCTCAGGCGATTCAAAGCAGATGATCATAATTCTTTAATAGTATTTTTTGATACGGCATCTTGGGGTCTCGCTGAATAAAAACATGCCTAATCCACTATTCCATTCTGACAACTACTGCTTGCTTGTAACCTCTAACAGTTTTTGTTACTTTTCTATGTATAATTTCTAACGTGTTCAACATAAACAATAATTTCTCCCATTTTACAGCACCTGTGAACAAAACCATCTCACTTCTTAGTACAATTACAGTATAGTCGGAAAGGCAGTCTTCACAGCAACCCTGTGATGCATGTTATTTCCTTCATTTATAAAACTAAAACTCTGAAAGGCTGTGAACTGAATTTATGCAGCCAGAGCAGAGCCCATAGATGTGCTTACATTCTAGTTCTCATGTACTCCACTTGACTAAGTTTTTTTTTTTTTTTTTCTGAAAAAGACTTTAGTTCAATAATTTAATAGGATGTGGTATCTAGGATAAATTTTAACATATGTTTTATTTATGAAAATAAAAGTAAGTATAAAAATTTGAACTATTAAAAATATAAACACATATAAAAGTTGTGTCATTTCATAGTATTGAAATACTGTGACATTTGAATCTGTATATAGTAGGAAACTGTTACATCTGTTTAATTTTTTAGTCAGTTCCTTTGTTTAACCTGAACACAATTTATGCCAATCTTTGATTATGTTACTTTGCAAACAAGAGTATACTCAACAAAGACACTTTTGTTAAACCCAAAGATCATAGTTTTCAAATGCACATTGTTGACTTAAGTGTATTTCTTGTTCTTAAATATAATTTTACTGGGATCATGTTAAGTGAAAGTGTACATTTAATATCACCATCTAGGTTGTTCAATTAAGGGAATACTTGCACCCATGATAACAAATTCAAGACCTTCTAAAAAAGAACGCATATCATTCCGTGACAATCCTGTGCAACTCAGTGGTGGATGGGGAAGTGGCAGAAAGAAGGAGAAAACTTCCAACTAATCCTTCAAGCTTCAGCATTCAAAACATATGGCAAATGGTTTATTTAAAAGAAGTCTGGATATCTGGTCATGTTACCAATTGAATACAAAGTTTTAGAGTACTGTGTTTAATTTGTTTTATTATACATATTTTACAATTTTGTTTTCTGGTGCAGTTATCTTCTTTCCCATCTATAAAACAGAGTTTGCAGTTCTTCCTGTGTGCATGAGGAGTGGCCTCCAGAAAATTAATTCTAGAAATATCACAATGGAATTTGTATATCCTTTTTTTAGTTTGCGTTTTTATGACACATAGATTCAAGATTATTTTTGTTACCAATAATACATTTTGATACTATGTGCATATAAGAATATGACTATATTTTATTAACATTCTTTAGTGCAGTATTAATAATTAATATGTTAATAGGCTTGAATCCAAGAGATTATAATAATTGGGTATTTGAAAGACAAATTAAAAGAGAAAGTAATTCAAAATAATAAAAATGGCCTTTTTACTTTTAATTTTAAACCATCTGAGTTTTAATAAGGAAATATGCAAGTTTAAGTTAAAATGAGATATAAATTTAATTATCAATTTAATAAATTGGATATTTATCTGTTATGTTTCATTCAGATATATATTTTTCTTATTTATAAGAGGTAGATATTAATTTTTTCATCAACATTATTCTGGTGATTCAAAATTGCTCTCCTCCTTTAATTTTTGTTAAGGTGCCTTTAAATTATAATTTTAAAATATATTTTCAAAACTCAAATCTGTTATTTACTAATATTAATTTATTTTATAAAATTACCAGTTTTATTAGTCTTGTAAGGTTAGTTTTCTGTTATATCTTAGTGTACAAAGGATCTATTAGTCTCCTGAGTCAGCAACTCTTTTCACAAAGCCAGATTCATTGTTCTCCACTGACTTTTCATAGCTATGTTGCTGTGTAATAAGATCCAATGAACTTTAGATTTTCCTTTCATTTTTTCTACTCTTTACCGAAACATTTCATTTAAAGATGACTAACCAGATTGCTCTCAATACATTTATTTATCTTGTGTCCCCATCTACTTATGCAATCCTATTGCATTTCAAACCTACAAATCTCTTTTAACTTGATTGAGATAGAAATGTTAATGGGCCTCAAGTTGTAAATCTATTTAAAAAAAACACAAAGATTCATATGTTGCAACCTAAAGATTGAGCTTCACATGTAGTTGTTTAATGAACAGCTTGTTATGTCAATGTTTCACTCATAGCATACAAAAGTCAGCATAATGTAACGATGGAAAATATTTTATCTCAGTTATTGTCAACTGCAGGAAAAAAACACATTAAAGCTGATATTGATAGGCTTTCTGGTTCATATATTCAAATCAATGAGGTGGAAAGGTTAGTATGAGAAGTGAGATGCTTATGATTATTTTGTGTTAGTGCCTAAAAATTATTTTAATCTATAGTTTTCTTATTCTATAATCTGTATAATTGTTTCATAATATTAGTTGTGCAGATTGATATAGATGCTCCTAAATTTGTAGATGATGATTGGTGCATATGTTAATAAAACAGTTTCCTAACTATGGTGTTAAATTGGAAGTTCTATGGTGTTGTTTATTGTGTCCAGCCTTAAAATAATCACTTAAAGAATTCAGAATTCAAACCTATCATTTTGTAGCACTAGTTTAGTTGTATTTTTGAAAATAGAAAAAAGTAAAACAAAGTTTTAAAATTTAATGAAAAATAAAAGAAATTGAACTAAGAATATTTCTCCTCCTGTTTCCTTGTGTATATTTTTTATTTGTTCTTTTTAGATAAACATGATGGTAAGAGTGTATTTTGACATATTATACCTACATGAAGTATCTTAATACTTATCTTTAAGACTTAGGAAGGTGGAAATATGAGCCTGTCTTGTGAATCAGTTGACAATAAATTTTATACTGATTATGATGAACCCAGGCAATGGTATTATTCATATGCACAAACACAAATGATTGATTGTCCTTCCCTGCCCACTATTCCCTAAACCAACCCCTGTCCACTTCAGTTCTCACTTTCCTATCTCCCACCTCCAGTATTATAACAAATAATCATCATCAGTCACTTTTACTAAGAATGGCAAAGTGAATCATTAGTCATAAAAAGCCCGGTCGAAGTCTTAGGTAGGCTGTTTGGGATCTCACAATGTTTTGATATGAGTCAACTACATTGGTTTATATAGATAACCCCTTCCCAAAGTCTACTCTACAGTCAACATCTTTGAGCATATAGTATACTATAACAGAGCTTATTAGGTATGTTATAAAACTTTCCAAATCATTACCTAATTTCTAATTTCTTACTCTGTTCATAAATTAGTTGGATGTGCACCACTCTTATTTAAAAGGTGAAAAGAAAAATAACAAAAGGCAAGGCATTGTGATAGGCATTGTTATTTTGCCTTAGATGTAAAAGTAATAGGATACCAACATTCCTGGAAGTTAGTTTAGAGCTTTCACTTTTGAAGAAAGCACTTTTAATTAGAAAATATGTTGGAAAGCACTGATGGGGATTAAAGTGTTTTGAAATTTACATTGTAAAGTAACAACAAAATAGTCTTTTAAAAGAGAACTTTGTCTACATTTAAACCTCAACATCTTCATCATAAGCTTTGGCTCTTAAGCTTCTTGACTGTGCTGTTTAGTTACTAAATTGATCATTGCCTTCATTTTCTCTTCCTCTATAATTTACTTAAATTTTTTTCTTATTTTCCTCAAAATTTGGGTTTGCATCTGCCAAAGTTCAGGCTAATAAGATTTAAAATTTAGGATATATTTTGATAATATTTTACAGGTAGCATGCTATAATCAAAGTAACTAATAAGTTTTTTAAACAAGAGAAATGTTTACTTATTCATTGTTCTTTTACAAAGAAAAACTCATTTGTTATTTACATAATAGAGATTAGTGAATAAAATATTCCATTATTATACTTCCTATATTATCATGATTCTTCCTTAATGGAGTTTCCATCATCTTTAATGATCAGAAAATTATTCATCATATGGATTTATGATTTTCTTGGTTATACATAGTAGGAAGTGAATTATCTAATGAATATAATTTAGAGGAAGACTGTTAAGCATTGTAGGATAGAAGTTGTCAAGGTTAGTTTCTTAATTTATCACTGATAAATAGATAATTCTATTATCTATGTTGGTATATGATAAAATCTGCTTTTTATCATGATATTTTTGTTTACCTAGACAAAGTTGTTTTTGTTATTATATGATTCCGATAAAGGACCTTTCCAAATGCAGTTATAAAATACATTAAAAAAATGGTTAATCTCAGTTGAGATGTGAGATATTTGTGAACTACTCAGCAGATTTCAAGGATTTAGTATGGAAAACGTAAAATTGCTCTACAATTTTCTGTTGATTGTGTTAAAATAACAGTATTTTGTTTGTTTTTATTTTTAAATGGACTAGAAAGCTTTAAATTACATATTTGGTTAACATTATATTTTATTGAGTTTTATTGACCTGGATGGAGGCCCTTTTGTGAGATGATCTAGGTAGTGTTTTGATGCAGAAAATAATTGGTAGGGAAACAATGCAAAAAAATTCTAGTTTATTAAAAATAATGACCCTCTGATTCTGCTAACCATAGTAAATATTATAAAGTAAAAAGAGGAGACAATTGTTGTGGTTCTAGGTTTTGAGATGGCATAATTGAATATAACTTTGACATAGTTGAATTTAACTGTCCATTTTGATATTTATTTATTTTTGTTTGGTTTTAACCAGAGATATCGTCTAAAGTGAAGTTGAAATCCTTTATGCTACTGGTACTGAGAAACAGGATTAGCATCCACCCACCTTGCAATCTATGTTTTATCCAACTTTACATAGGTAGAGTTGTTTTTTCAAATGGCATGAGATGAATCGTGATAGAGATGGATTCTTGTCATGGGAACCATATTATATCTGACATTCTATTATATCATAAATCCAGTTTTAACCCAAGATATAAAGCATAAAAGGCAATAACTATTGCACAAAGAATATAATGCATTTGAATGATAATAAATCTAGTCTGTTTATAACTTCTAAAAAGCGTATCATGAACACAAGCTTTGTATGACACCTCCTGACAACTGTTTGCCCTTCCTTGCCAAATAAGTTCATCTGTTATTCTCAGGAGCCAGAATTTTACCCAAAGCAAAGAGTAAAGAGAAACTTTTCATGTGACATCCCATTTGTAATTCATATTCTTGGCAGCACTTTAGGGCAAGGGGCAAACAAATTTCAAGGGTCTTTCCCTAGCAGATCTGGAATGACCTCTTATAAGAAGGAATCATGAGGCTCAGTAAGGAAGTATGTGTAAAGCAGCATGCAAGTGCCACTATTGTTACTGTCCGCTACAGCATTGGGAGGTCAGAGTGAGAGTTTCTCTACTGCTTGTCATCTTTGCTGTAGGTATAAACTAACCAAAGCTATAGAGAGATTCTTTCTATAACACCTTTGAGAAAACTCAACCAATCCAATCAATCTAAACAGGAGAAGAAGTTCCCTTTATATTTTCATGGCTTATATTTACAATTACTGAGAAAATATAATCTGCATAGCATCCCCACATTTTAGGAAGTGTTATAATCACCTTTACTTTGAAGAGTAGAAATGAGAAACCACTTCAAGCCCATGATTTCCCTATGGAGGCCTGATATATGTGCCAGTGGTACCAGGTGAGTAAATTTAAAGCTTCTTAAATGAATCAATTTGTCATTGGAATTACTGAGAAATACTGAATAGAAACTTTCAAACTTGTTTTATGATCCTCATAAAAATAGTCCAGATAATTTTAAAGTTTCTAGTAGCCACTTTAAAATGTAAAAAATTGGTAAAATTAATTTAATAATATATTTTCCTTAATTTATCTATATCCCATATATACATAATTCCTCAGTATGCACTAGGGGTTGGTTCTAATATCCCACCACAAATACCATCAGATTCTTAAGTCCCCTGAGGCACCACTCTGTCTCTTCAGGTTCCACATGTGTAGATATGGAGGTCAGACTATTTCTTTAATCAAATAGAAGTATAAGGACATTGTCTCAGAAAAAAGAAAAAGTTATGAGAGTAGATTATTTTAAATTGTTGACATCTATAAGTGTAACTATTATTAAGTATTTAACCATACATATTCTGTATCAAACAGATAACATTAACTTCACTACTTTAAACTTTGATATGGATTTGAGGTTTCTTCTCAAAGTTATTGAATTAAAGATGTCTCCACAAAAGTTCATGTATCAACAGAAAATTACAAGGAGATATAATAAGGCTGGGTCTGTTTCTCATCTCTTTGCATCACTCAGATTTGTTCTAACCCTGGATTTTCTATGAACTTCAAAATGAAACCAATGTTTAGAAAAACCCAATGTGATACACAGAACAAAGTAAGAAATCAACCCAGAAGTTTTGTTTTGTTAAGTACATATTTTGGTGTGAAGCATATGGAAGAAAGTGAAAAGAATATGGTTCTTGTAATTTAATTGTCTTGTGTTATAATGCTCACTTTGATGAGTCATCTTGAACAAGTGACAAACTCTCTGAGACTGTTTGCTTACTCTTAAAGTAAGATTATAATATATAAACGGCTCTGGAGGCTGAGGCGGGAGGATTACAAGTTCAGAGCCAGCCTCAGCAACTTAGCCAGGCCCTAAGCAACTCAGTGAGACCCTGTCTCTAAATTAAATACAAAAATGGGGGTGGGGAGTGGGCTGGGATGTGGCTTAGTGGTTAAGTGCCCCTGAGTTCAATCCCCAGTACCAAAAAAAAAAAAAAAAAAAAAAAAAAAATTATATAACTCATAGGATGCTATAAGGCCAAGGGATAAACTAAATGAGAAAGTCCAGAGTTAGCACATTGAATGTCTCATAATTACTTAATAAATAGATAATATATAAACCTTTCCAAGCCAATCTTCCAAAATTAAACTGAAATTTTTCTAAACCAATTAAAATACAACCAATTTTGCATATCATATTTAGAAAATATTTCCACAAAATGATGGGATAATATTCTGTAGAGATCATTAAGAACTGACTTCTCTAGATTTGCCTTAAAAATGGGCAGTAGAATTCTATGCTTCAAATATATTTTAAGCCTCCTCCATTAAAAAATGTACAGAAAACTTTGGAAATGTAAAAGATACACACTTTTAATAGCATGTTGTTAAGTTATGGTTTCCTAGGGACAAATAAAATATATATCTAGAAAATAGATGCAAATATCAGCACTAGAGCTCTGCAGATAATACTCAATACTCCAAAATAGATTATAAAACATTTCTACTAACAGAGTTCCAAGTAGTATGGCAGGTAAATGACTGGCTCATTCTCCATTCTTTTATTCCTTCTCCTTCAAATGGAAATATCTGCTCCTCTCTTTAGGGTATCCATCCCATGGTTTCATTTCTTTCTGAATCTTTATTCAATGTTTAAATTTTTCGGTTATCTTTTCTACTAAGAATGAAAAAAAAAACTTTTTTCATATACTAATTTTAAAAAAGTGAGTATTAACCTAGACTCAGTAATCAACATTAAAAGAAACTTTTATATGTTAAACTTTCAGTATGTTAAAGGGAATTAAAAATGGGGATGGAAAGTATTAGTTTCAAATTAGTGTGGACAGGGAAAGGAGGTTTACATATTCTGTTTAAATAACCACTAAGGATGAATTTATATATGGAAAACATTTTAGGTAAAGGACAAAGTAAGAATTAATACCTGGATACAGGTAACAGTGACATGCCCAGAGAATGAAGACTAGAACAACCAAAGGAATTCATTATTGGGCAGAACTGAGAAAGTCCTGGTGTGAGACAGTGAGTTAGTAGGAAATGTGACTGGGAAGGAGGACCAGATTAAGTACCCTTAGACCCATCCAGCCTATGTCATTTGTGTGACTTCTAAGTGGAAAACTCCTATGTGATGGTTTTCAAAAATAGGAAGACTATAATATTCACAGAGAATATTATTACCAATAATAATTATAATATTTTGGAAAAAATTGACATGGTTAGGAAAAAGTATTAATTTAGTTCACATCTGAAACTATAATGATAGTTACTGGTACTGAAGTCCCTACTTTGTGGTGCATGGATTCATTTATTTATATTTAGTGGGGAAAACTTGAATGATCTACAGGGGTGTTACCCTTTCAGAGTCTGTTGAGAGTTTTTTTTTTTTTTTTTTTTTTATATTAAACCCATGTCTCTTAAATCTGAGTGAAGCTGCTTCCTAACATTAGCAGAACAATTGTAAATACTTTCCTCACAGGGATGTGGATATAGACAGTGATTTCCAGAACAAACTGTTCTACCCAAGGGAATGAGTTCCCTGAGACTTTCAGGAACACTGTGCTGAGTACTCTAAGACTGGAAAAAATTAGAATTTCTAATATTATTTACAAGAATTGGAAAGCCTCTGTTTCAGTTGACCTGTTTATTACAGAATACAATAACGTGAATGGCTTCAACAGCCACAGATGTGGAGGCTGAAATTCTGAGAATCAGGGCACTAGTGTGTTCAGGCTCTTGGTTAGGACCTGGTTTACAGAAGGACATTTCCTTACTGTCTTCATACATGGTGGGACAGATCTGCTATCTCTTCATCACTTTTTAAGAGCTTTAGTCCTACCATGAGGGCCCCACCCTCCTGACCTAATTTAACTCTAAATTCCTCTCAGAGACTCCACCTCCAAATACCATCATGTTGGGGATTAGAGGTTTTTCAACACATGAATTTGGTGGAAGAGGGCACATTTGGTCCATAGCAGCCTCTTAAAATTGTACAGATTAACTGATACAAACTGGATTTCCAATAATTTCAATGTAGTCTGTTTTCAATACATAGATTTAGGATGTTAATATTTTAAAAGGAGAAGCAGCGTTCTTAAGTGGTAACTGTAATTGTTATAGGTTCTACAAGACAGTTAATGGCAGGACTGAGCATAGGACCCTAGTTTCTTGAGTCATACAAGTCTTGGAAAACTTACGTTAGAAATAATACCTATGTTTAAAACCTAACTGAATAGCAGTTAGAGGCAAGCACACTTATCTTAGAATTAAAACACCTCAGGACCTAGCAACTTAGTGAAGATTTATTTTCCATATGTGATTATTTTTCTCTTTTTCCTTTTCATCTCTTAACTAATAATCATGCATTTGATTTTCTTAATTTAAAATTCAAATGTTTGTTTCCACATTGATTTTCATTTCAAGGCACCATTAGTTTGTTTTTCCTATGTCCATAATCTTTATTAAATTCTTTTCACATTCTGAATTTTGAAAAATCATGGTAACAATAAAAATATATTTATGACAAGGCACTGTCCTAAATGCATTGGATATAATAGCTCTGCATTTACTTCAAGCCCCTGAGATAGGTACCATTCCTACCCTCCTTTACAGAGCTGATACTGAATCATAGAACTGTTATATAATTTTTCCCATCATCCCATAGTCAACAGGTGATTTGAGCCAATTGAGTGTAAATCTACTTTATAGGTTAATATACTTCTTTGATGTTACAGATAAAATGAACATTCATAAATATACATCAGTTAGCTAAATTTTGCCAATAGTAAATCCAAAATATTATCTCTATAATAAAATTATAGGCAAACCAGAATGACCCAAGAGCTATGTAACAAAAATCACTTGCTTTTAGGTAGTCTTTAATTTTATCTCAAGGCAAAATATGAGTTATTATTTCTCTCCTTAGAGAAAATAAATTATAATTTGGAAAATAATAGTACTGTAATTTTCTTGTGAAGAAAACTTCAGATATATGAGCTATTTTAAGCATTAAGGACATCATTTGACACCTCTGATTGGAAGAGGCTCACATGACCCAGATTTACCTCTGTCGCATCTCTTGTCCAGTAGTGGTGCAGCTTTGAGAATCAGCCCACATTAGTCATAGAAAATTTTCATTGTTAAAAATCTTGCCTTTTACATGAACAATGCATTTGTGCAAATCTGCGTATTTCCACTATTGGGGCTAGTAGTTCTTACGTCTTCTCTTAGCTAAAAATCACTGCCTCTTTCAACAAGTCTAATTATGGCATGGCTTCCAAATTCTCTTGAAATCAGCCATTATGCACTAGAAAAGCTCAAAATCATTATTTTTTTCTCCATAAAAATAGTTTCCAGAGAACTTCTCAATTCTCAATGTTTCTGCATAGTGAGAATCTGATCCATCTTAATGTATAACTGTTTCACTTCTGTAAATTGAATCTTTTGTTTTTAACTTCTTTAGCAACTAAGGCAGTAGACTCAAAATATCTTCAGATCTTATTGTTTGGACCCTTTTAAACTTTCTTTCTTCTCTTCTATATTTTTTAACCTTAATTTACAATTTTGTGTTTGTCTCTATTGATTTATTTCCATCATTGTACCTTCTCCAAAGGTATTTGTGTCCCAATTTTTGTTGTATTCTAAAACATTAACTAATCCTCCTAAGAATAAACAATTGTGAAACCTAGGAAGTATAGTCTTTATGTTTGAGTTTTAAGTGAAAATGCTAATTAGAATAAAGGTTCACTTTTTATGGAAAATACCCAAAGGAAAACTTCTAAATGGTTTGCAGGATTCCATAGTGTTCATTTCTGGAGTTTAAGAAAAAAAAAAAATATGATGTACTATAGAGATATCCTTATATCCCACATGGTTTGCCTCAACTGTGATTAATCTGTCAGAAATATCTAAAGAAGTTTCTATACCTTAAATGAGACATTGCCCACAGATCTACTTTATTCATAAAAATAAAAATGCTTTAATATAATAAAATTTCTGCACTTAATTCTCTATGCTAAGATTTACATTTCTCTCTAAGCTCCAAGACAGTATTCAAAGTTTTATTAACATTAGAAAGAATGCAAGATTAAAGGACATTCCTGCTCAAAACAGTATAATGAGTTACTTAGATTTTACTTAATTCAATTTAATTATTCAGCAATTCCTAATATACAGAATGACTGCATACCCCTTTCTCCAAAAGTAGCACATATGAATCAAATACAGTGTAAAATAAAGAATCTCAAGAACATCAAGAAAAAAATCCACTCTATTGGAGTTAGATTCCCTGTAACTTACTGCATTAATGAGATTTTCTCCAAAACAAGTTCCTTTTAAAATTAAGTACTCTTTTAAAATTTAGCTTATTATATATTTTTTTGGTATTGCACAAGTGTTTGAAACCTCACAAAGAGACTGAAAATAAATGAATTGTCTAAAGAACGTTTTTTTCTTTCTTTTTGGCATGGTATAAAAACCCTTGCTTAAGTACCTAATAGAATAGGAGCAAATATTTTAATCGCTTGTTATAGTTAAACTTTATTAATAAACTGTGCAGTTTTGAGACTTTTAGGACTTTAGAGAGCAACCATGCAGGTAGGAAATTATTTAATTGTTCTTTGTAACAAGAGGGATTTCTGGAAACAAAGATGACATGGTCCCCTGAGATTCTGAGGCTTTCTTTTTTGGTAAAAGTCTTTGAATGCCATGGATGTCACCCTGCTGGAGAGAGCACTAACAGCTCTGTTAAAAAAAAAAAAAAAGACAAAATTCAGGGAAGGTTAAGAAATTAATTTTTACTATAGAAGCAGATCATAGAGGAGGCTAGGAGGAATGTGGCTTAGTATTTAATGAATCCCTTAGGAGTATCTTTCAGTGGGTTTGAAACCTGACATTCCTCAACTGGGAGACTGGAGTATTCGCTGCTGTGCTGCTGTGGTCCAGGTAGCAAAGAGTGACATTTGCGTTATTGTACTGAACACACACACACACACACACACACACACACACACACACACACACACAGAGCACGCGCGGGGTGCTTCTGTCAAAAAGAGTTAACATGTTTCCCGCCTTACTCATCTAAATCTGCAGCAATTTGTGATATGGATTAACAGATTGCCAACCTGTGAAACAAAAAGGGCACTGTCCTTACGAAGGAATGGTTAGATGATCTATTTGCCAACATTAATATTTGGATGGAAAGCTTAAAATATGTTGTTTTTCCAAGAGATACACTTTAAAGGGGGGGAAAGCACCCTTGATGAAATATTAGCAGCAAATCGGTTAACCACTAACTTTTTTCTGTATTCGTAGAGACTTTTTAAAGTTTGCATTAGCAGCGAAACTTCATTCTTCTTGCTCAGAATAGAACCTCTCCACACATTCGTCCTTTAACAGAGATTCTCTGGTTCTGTGTCACTTTGCCCACTGTGTTGAGGTCAAATCAGGCGACTCTTGGAGACCTCGTCCTCCCCACAGTTGCCCAGCACTGCCGCGCCGCGCAGCTCCAGGCACTGGTAGCAGGAAGGGTGGTCTTCATGGAGTTGCGCACCAGGTGGCGGTCCACCCAAGCCCAGGGGCGCACTGATTTGCCTCTGGAAGTTTGCTCCGCACTCAGGCAGTTCACAAGTTGTGGACCAGAAAGACCTGGTGAGATGTCGGGCTGCGATGGTCACGGAGTAAGGCTCAGGTTCTGGGATGCCTGTCCGCACAGGGAGGGGCGCTGCTTGGCAGCCCCAGGTCCTGCACCCCGAGCGAGGGGAGGCGTCCCACAAGCTCGACTTTTCTTGCGCGAGCCACAGAGAGCCTTTTGTTCGGAGACTCTACGTAGGACACTTTGCAAATTAAAATTCACTTCAAGAATTCCTGTGGCTGGGGGCGAGCAGGACAGGTTGGGAGACTCGAACCCATATCAACTTTTACCTTTCTCTAAAGTTTCTTAATTTTCGAAATAAAGAAGCTTGCTCGTGCTCGCGCCTCTCTCTCTCTCTCTCTCTCTCTCTCTCTCTCTCTCTCTCTCTCTCTCTCTCTCTCTCTCTCTCTCTCTCTCTCTCTCTCTCTCTCTGTGTAATAATTATGTCTGCGATCGTCTTCTTTGTGGAATGTGTAAGGCACCAAGGCAGAGGTTAACTAGATTTCGAAGTCTTCATGTCTACAAGGCGATGACATTCTAAATGCAAGGTCTCCGCGCCCAAACCTTGTCCTCTTGTCCTGAGGTAAAAGGCATTGGTGAAGGAGGAAGGAGCACAGTACTTGAGGAACGTGAGGGAGAATCTGTTTCTTTCTGTTTGGATCAGACTTGGTTTTATCTATTAGCTGTACCATGGTCAGGATGTTTAAGGACCATGGACTTTACACTTAAAATTGTATAATCAGAGTTCAAAGGAGAAACATCTGTCATTTTGCTTCAGTATCTATGCTGAGATTTCTTCTGCATACGGAAGTCTTTCCCTGGAACGTGAAAGCTCAATGTGTGGGATGCACACAACACCTTCATAAAAATATGCAGCTGTGTCTTGAAGACGTACCTAGTAAATCAGCAGGGAAAATAAATTCAAAATAGATTCAGTATAAGTTTAAATAATTCACTTATCAAATAAAATATTGGAAATGTATTTTAGATAAACGATAATTTACTAGTGAAACTGGATTTATTAATTGAATGGTTTAGTATAATTATGCACTATTTAAAGGTATAGGTGTCACAGAAAAAAAAAATCTAATGGTTTTTTATATTCAGAACTTCCTGGCACAATAAGGACAGCCATTAAAGAGAAATAAAGCTGCATAGATTATTGCACTTTAATTTTAATTTTAATTTTTGTAACAAAATACATTTCCATAGTGAATATGAACAATGTCAAGTCCACCTTTAAGAAAAGTTATCTATATGAAAAACTACTGAAGAAGTTGAAATTAAAAAACAAACATAGCTCTTTGAAAAATAAGGAATTTTTGAAATATGTATTTAATATTATTGTTGAAATCAAGGTAAATTTAATACACTATATTTGGGAACTTTGTGATAGCACACATGAAAGACTTACAAGATCCATTAACAGTAGGGTAATTGTTTTGTAAAAGACACTTCACAAATATGGCAGTTATATATTAGTTTGTAGGCATGTTTTTTCTTAATATAATGATGACTTGTGACATATATTTTAAAGAAAAGCAAAAATGTATTTGCATGTATATATTTTTATTTTGGCGAAAATCCTTTGGGCTGCTTCACTGTAAAATATATTTCCGTATCTGTTATGTTCACAGAGCTATGGGAAGTTTGAAGATGAAGCCAGGGAAGGAAATCAGCAGCGGAGCACACACAAACATGAGGCTCCCTGGCTTCTTGCCATGATACATGACATTCAATTATTTTTGTACTTTTTCATGAGAGTTTCCCTCCACCAGCTCCTCCTCCCCTCTCCACTGTTGCTTTTCTACATTTGGCATAGTTTGCCTGATTCAGCACGCATTTTTTTCTGGCTTTAGTTCCAATAAGCCTCAAATTCTCACTGTAAAAAGAAAGTGCTAAAACTAATATTCTTGCAATTCCATCTTGACATTCCCACTATTACTTTATAGATGTGACACTTCTTTCAATGGTTTGACAAAGAAAGGAACCAGAGTGGTCTACACACTGTTTCTACTATTGTTTTGATGTATGTGCACAGAAATACTTTTCATTTCCCAAAATACATTTCATAGGGGAGAGGAGTATTAAAAGCAGCATTAAGCCCATGAAAATCTTTTTTAAATGTAAAATGAGTCAAGCTGCCTTGGACTGTTAATCCCTTTCCTTTCTAACGAATTACTATCTTGTGGGGAGGGAAAGTGTCCAATAGTCATTTAAATGGACTTTTCAAATAGTTTTATTGTATTAAGTTATCTTACTTCTACACGCTAAAGGGAACTAAATAAAGAAAACTGTTAAAACACTCCAAGTAACTATCAGGAGAAATTGCAACCAAACAATATGAGCAATCAACTGGTTGCAAGAATCATGTCAGATGTAACTTCTGATAGGAGCATCAGAGTCATCTTCACAAAATAGCTTTTTCACTGTTAGCATTTAGGGATGCCAGAGGAATAATCTAGTTTTCTCCAGAATATCTTAATTACTAGAGAAGAAAACAATTTTTTTCAGAGTCTGAGACCTGAACCAGCATTAGGTTTTGCTCACCCTCTTGCTTTTCTTTCTTGATTCTTCACATTCCTTCCTGTAGCCCTTCACAGGCACCAAGCCTCTTTCCCATTAAGGAGATGTAAAGAAACAGCAGGCTACATAATGGCCAAAGACCAGAAAGTGCTAAAATCCTAGCATGTCCAAAAAGTTTTTAGGCTTTATAAAAAAAAGTAATGACTTCCTACCTCTGCTGTTTTTCTACCCTCACTTGAACCATCTCCTGTAATGCTGGTACCCATCCTCAGGCATGAAGGAAACAAGGTATACAGCAACTTATTTGGGGCTAAATTCTTGACTGATGTGAAATAGGGAGCGCTGAATCTTCTTTCATAGATCTCTAGTTCTGAATATAGACAGAGATGAACAACACTCTCAAAGGTGAAGTAGAAAGGTCAAGTGAAAAAAAGGAAATGGAAGCCTGGAGATAACTGGCTGAGCCTTTGTAGAAAAAAAAAAAAAAAAAATCCCAGCTAGAACCTGACTTAATAAACTGGGTTTTGCCAGTTGATCAGTTGATCATTCCTCAGAATACTGACCCCTGGGTGGGGGGCC
Organism: Sciurus vulgaris; assembly: GCF_902686455.1. Lineage (NCBI taxonomy): Eukaryota > Metazoa > Chordata > Mammalia > Rodentia > Sciuridae > Sciurus > Sciurus vulgaris. The sequence goes on from NC_136465.1 coordinate 146,379,423, forward strand.
CCAGGCTGACTGGTTGGATTAGGAAGGGTTGGAAGTGGGCAAAGGCCATAAAAGGCAGGTTTTAAAAGCCTGCTCAGAGGTTAGGACTCAAGATAGAACTGGGTGGAGTAGCCGAAAACATTTATCAAAGGGTTATGGTTGATTTCCAAGGTTATCCTCAAAACATCAGGCAGAAAAAACTCAGGTAATTCTCAGGAAAGGCTAGATGACCTCCAATTTGATTTCTTCTCCCTTCTTGGGACTTCTAGAAATCACTTTATTATTATTTTAATTAGTATTATTTTCAATTTAATATTAATGTTCCAAAGGCTAGAACTGTGTCATTACTATAAACTCCATCTCAACCTCTCAAAATCCATTTAATGCAGCTCTTGGCAACCAAACACTCAGCCTCTTGCCAAAAACTGCAGATTAAGCATTTGTTATGGAGTTCGCCATTAGCTGTTCCCTCTGTTATGGGTACGTGTGGTTACATGTCACAAAACACACGGGACCATGTAATAGATTTGTGTTTCCAAGACGCTTCAGGGATATTAAGTGGGGTTGGTGACACCTTGCACCCCATTCTTCCAACCACTACCATCACAAGTGGGTTTTTGGCTTAGTAGGCAGCTGTTGTCCCTGGCTACCCTATAGTTTCCTCCAGGAGTTGAATCCTCCTTAGTATACAAGTACTCCCTAGCTTGCATCATATGTCTTTCATTTAAAAGACGCCGAATATTTTTCAGGACATTTAGGGCTTTAAAAACATATTTATAAACAAGCTGACAGAGCTCTAAAATATAACCAGGTTTATAACTAGGAAACCTTTGCCTATTTCCTCAAGTAAGCAATAGGTGTTCTTGCTATTTTGCATTTTTGAAAAACCTATTCAACAACTATTTGCCTTACCTTTTTCTGTGTTCATCAGAGAAAGACATCTGTAATGCCTGAGAGTAATGCAAATACATATGAGCAGAGGAGATCATCACTGAAAATCATCGGCCCGCCCAGAAGTGTGTGGCTAATTCAACACCCAACTTTTCCAAAAGGGCTGGCCAAGAACCCTCTAGAAAGTGTCCAGGACGTGCATAACAGCTCCTCCTTCTTAAGCAAGGTCGCAGTACTGCAGGGCACCCTGTCTTTTGCGTTTCCTTGGCTTCTCCCGCCCCCCAATCCTTGGCCTCTCCATTCGGAGGTTGCCTGGCTTTGAGTTCGCTCCAAGAGGCAGCCTGCTTTCTCCTGGAGCGCAGTTCTCTCAGCCCTTTTTCTTTGACCTACCTAACCCTTTGGAGATTTGACAATTCTTGTTAGTGGTAACCTGCTGCTGAGCTAGTAATTAATAATATAGCACAAGCTATATAAATCCAGGAATAGTGTCAGCTTGCTAGAGCCTGAGTGCGCTCAAGGCTACGCTGAGTGAGGCTTCAAGTGAACCCATTAAGTGTCCCTCCTCCCGGGAACTGTCTCGAGGGGACCTTGGGCCAAGCCAACAAGCCTTGCTCTCGGCTTGCTGTTCGCTCAGGTTTTACCCGGCGGGATCCTACTTTGTATTGCCCGTCCCGCCTTTAAGGCAGTACCGAGAAGCCCCTCTGAGGTACGTGACACTCGGTGACTGTTTCTTCCAAGCTGTGGCTGGTGGGGCCTCAAAGAGGTTCTCACCTGTGAGGTGTGGATCAGCCAAGACCCCGACGTGGGCGGAAATTCCCGAACCCATTCTGATGCCCGCCAGTGTTGGGCTTGGCTTCGCCATCCCCAAGTCGGGGTTCCCAGGCGTGCCCAAGGCCTCTGCATAGTTGCCGGGCGGGTCTGGAGAAACGCGACCGCTGTTGCGAGGTCCTGTGTCCAGCAACCTTATATCAGGACCCATGAGAAGAGACCTCCCTGGTCCAAAGCTTGTGCGGGAATTTCAACAAATTTGTCCGCCCCAGGGGCCCAATGCAAACGGCTGCTTTTTCGTGCCCAAGACACTAAAACGCACTTCTCTCAGACACCGTAGGGTCTTCAGAAGCTGGAGTCTGGCCCAAGCCACAGAGAGAACTTTTCAGCTCCGCAATACTCTCCTACTCATTCTACCATCCCCTTAAGGTGGAATGGAGGTACTGGCCCAGAGAGTGCGCCCAGGTCTGCGCGCGCGCGCGCGCCACTAGCTCCTCTCACGCGCTTTTCAGAGTAATTCTGCCTCGATCCATTAAAAGCACCAATACTAATTTATATACATATATAAACAAGCTGAAGGTCTTCCTCCTCCTCATAAATCAATTTGCGTAGTGAACCTCCCTCTGTCTTAAACTAAAAGCTCTTTGGAGGCACTTGTCAAAGAGTTTAGTTAAAATACTTTTGATCTAATGGAAAAATCGTGGACCTAGGAGAGGACTGGGTAGGAGGCGGTGTGGAAATCGGTTGGTATTGGTATAAACTGAATCGTTTCAATACCTCTTGCTCACCCACCTTCCCTTTCCCACCCATCATCACCAAGTCCACACGCCGCCGCATTCCAGAAAAAAAAAGGAAAAGACACGGCCTCGTAAAGAGCCGAGACCGCCCAGACGCCTAGCTCCTCCGGGTTAGAAGCAGAAGCGGCCCCTTTACCACCACTTTCCCAGTTAACAGCTGCCAATTTATCCGGCTTCTTGGGCTTCAGATTAATGTGGATCTTCCACGTAAACGATTTACGGATGAAATAAAAGCCCTTTAGAGCAATACTTCCTTTCAAGTTCTTAAGATGCCTCTAAATCTTTCTGGTAGTGAGTGGCTGGTGTGGGGGCGGGGTGGAAACCGGGTGTGGGGCGGGTGCCCCGGGAGGGTGCGGAGAGAGGGGAGTGGAGGGTTAACTGCTTTGCGATCTCACCAAGCTCTTCCGAAATGCCAGTCCACTGTTGCGGCGACAATATTTCTGGTGTTGGGGCCTTGTCTCTTCTGGCATTTGTCTGAAATGGAACTCTCTGTCTAACCCAGGCCTGGGCGCGCCCTCCCCGGGTAAGTGGGGAAGATGGGGGTGGGGTGGGGGCGGAGGGGGCCCCGGGGTGGAGTTAGTAGCCTGCTTATTTTCATATTCATTAGAACTGGGAGGTTGCCCAAGGAGCCCAGCTGAGTTTCAAGATATAAAAGCAACTTCGGGTGCCCCCTTTCCAGCCCGCACGTATTAAAGGGCTCGAAGTCGGGCAGCTCCCGGCATCGCAGTGCTAGCTTCCCTTTCCCTCCTCTCTGGCCCTCCCTCCTCCCGCCCACTCGCTCCCTCCCCCAGCGCTCCCCAGCCCCTGCGCCCCGAGATCTCCGAAACAGTCTTCTAGGATTATGGAGTTTCTGAGCGAGAAGTTTGCCCTTAAGAGCCCGCCAAGTAAAAACAGTGACTTTTACATGGG